>NW_027480713.1:0-368125 GCF_051401765.1 Calliopsis andreniformis | reverse complement strand
GATTTTTTTCCTTGTTGAATCCCACAATCGATAACCTAACGATGTATACCCGACAATATTTTACTTTTCTCCCTCTATCTTCTAGTTCCTTTAATTGTCCTAGTTCTCTGGAATATGGAGTGCATCCAAAAATCTTTAGATGTTGAAAGTTAGGTTTCCTCCCAGTCCATAATTCATATGCCGTTTGTGGATTAACTTTGGTTGGACTCCTGTTGTATAGATAGGTTGCGACTCTCACTGCCTCTCCCCAAAGTACTTTATCCTCAATACTCAGCATCGCTCTTACCTTTTCTATCAACGTCCTATTCAATCTCTCCGCCTTCCCATTCAACTGAGGTGTATATGGCGGAGCATAATTTATCCAAGTGCCTCTTTCTTTACACCATGTTTGTAATCTATCGTTAGATTACTCCTTACCGTTGTCACACCTTATCTCTTTTGTTTTTCTTTCCCATTTTGTCTCAGCTTGCATTAAAAATTCTCTCACCTTTGAGAAAACTTCTTCCTTCGACTCCAGAAGATATACTGTAACGTAATTCGTATAATCGTCTATGAAGGTAAGAAAATATCTCTTGTTATCCCATGTTGTTGGCGTTATGGGTCCACATACATCTGTATGAATTATCTCCATTGGTTGTGATGATCTTCTTCGTTGATCTTTATATGGTTGCTTCCTTTGATTTGCTCGCATACATGAATCACAGTTTGTTAACTGAAGTAATATCTCATTTTTTGTTAATTTTATACCTTCAGACATACTTAGTAATCTAATCACATTATTTGTACCAAGATGTCCAAGTCTTTGGTGCCATAACTTCGCCGAGGATTCATTTACAGTAATTAATGCCTCTTCAGTCTCATTAATGGTGTATAATCCCAATGTATTTCTACTTCCATGTAATAGTGTATTTCCATTCTTCTTTACTGTGACCTTAACCATTCTGGAATTCTACTGTGCCTCCTTGTTTATCTATTACACTCACTGATAAAAGATCTCCTCTCAGATTTGGTACATATAAGACCTTTTGTAACTCACAATCTCCAAGATCAACTGTTCCTATCTTTTCTGCCATCATCTTACCCTCTTAACTCGCTACTTTAGTTTCTGTCTTTATTTTGCGATAATTTTTCAGCTTATCTATGTCATTGGTCATATGTGATGTGGAACCTGAATCCACGATCCACTTACCTGTAGCAATATTTGTCAGTAAGGTACTGTACGCCAGCCAAAAGGGAGAACAAGAAAGGAAGAGCGAAGGGAGGAATTCTTATAGCAGTAAGTAAGGACTTGGATTTGATGGAATGTAAGGAGTGGAATGAACAGACAGTGGAGTTATGAGTGAGCTACAAGGGAAAAAGATGGAGAAATGTAACGATATATAGCCAAAATATAAAGGAAACAATGGAAGTGGTGATGGGTGTAATAGACGAAAGAGAGGAAGAATGCTTATTAGTAGGAGGAGACTGTAACGCAAGGACAGGAGACGAAGGAGGACCAATAGTAGGGAGGGAGAAAGGATAGGGATTAGAAGATCAATAGATAAGGTAACAAACAAAGAAGGAAGGATACTGATCGAAAGAATAGAAGAAAGGGGGTGGATGATTCTGAATGGCACATACGAAGAGGAAGGAGGGTGGACATACATTGGAGAGACAGGATTATCAGTAATAGATTATGCAATTGCGAATGAAAGAGCAAAAGAGGAGGTAGAGAGGGTGACAGAGGGAGACAGGACGGAATCGGACCACGTTCCAGTGGAAGTAGAGTTGAGAGAGACGGAGGAGCAAGAGGAAACAAGAAGTCAACAAAAGGAAAGGGAAAAGGAAGTAGAAAAGACGGATTGGACAGAGGAAGGCATAATATATTATCATGGAAAATGTGAAGGATGGAGAAGTACAAAAGAAGATATTGAGGGGACATGGGGGGAAATAGCGGGAAAGGTGAAAAGCTCGATAAAGAAAATAAGAAGGAAAATAATACGGTGGAAATTGGGAAAGAAGGATTGGCATAGTAGGGTATGGGGAGAGAGGAAGAGGGAGCTGAAGAAAACAATGAGAGCATGGAAGAAAGGAAAAATCAACAGGGAGGAGTACATAGGAAAGAGGAAGGAATTTAGAGCATGGTGTGAGGAAGAAAAGAGAAGGCATGCACTAGAGGAAGAAGAGAAAATAAAGAATATTAGAACGGAGGCAGAGGCATGGAAGTACATAAATAGATATAGGAAGAGAAGAGAAAATATAAATGAAACCATAGAAGTAGACAGGTGGAAGAAGCATTTTATGGAGTTATTAGGAGGGGAGGAAGACAGAGTTACCCTGAATCTGGAGGGGGAAGAAGGGGAAGATACACAAGAGGAGGAAGAAATAGAAGACATAACGAAGGAGGACCTAATAAAGCAGCTAAGGAAGCTAAAGAAGGCGAAAGCACCAGGGGAGGACGGGATTGAGAACGAAGCGTGGATATACATGCCAAAGGAGATAGGGGAAGAAGTTTGGAAGATAATCAACAAGATATGGAGAGAGGGAGGGATAGTGGAGGAGTCGAAGAGAGGGATAATCAGCCCTATTTATAAGAAGGGAGAAAAAAGCGAAGTTAAAAATTACAGGGGGGTGACCTTAATGAACACAGCATACAAAATTTATGCAAACCTACTTAACGAAAAATTAAGAAATGAAGTGGAAGAGGGGTTATACGAAGGGCAATTTGGATTCAGAAAAGGAAGAGGAACAATAGATGCCGTATGTACCTTGAACTGCGTAGTAAACAAGGAGTTGGGGCAAAAAGGAGGGAAGATATTCGCGTTCTTTGCGGATTTAAAAGCTGCATTTGGAAAGAGTTAAATAGAATGTTGAAGGATACCGGAACAAGAAAGCATTTAAGAAAGAGAATAATGGAGGTATATGAAGAGACGAAGTGTGGGGTAAGAGTAGGACAAAGAAGGACGGAGGAGTTCTGGACTGAGAAAGGGGTGAGACAAGGGTGTCCGATGAGTCCCACATTATTCAATGTGTATTTGGCAGACCTGGAACAAGAAATGAGGAAAGAACAGGAGGGAGGAGTAGTGACAGGGAGGGAAAAATTGTGGACAGTTACATATGCGGACGACATCGTACTGTTAGCAACAGGAGAAGCAGGATTGAGAGGCATGTTAAGAAGATTCAGAAGTATGTAGAAAGGAAAGGACTAACATTAAGTAGTGAAAAATCGAAGATAATGGTGTTCAAGAGGGGAAAGGGAAGGAAAAGGGGGCGGGAATGGAAATGGGGGAACGAGAGTATAGAAGAGGTAAAAGAGATGAGATATTTAGGTTATATGATGCAGAAGAACAGAGGAACAGAGAGACATTTAGTGGAGAGGATGAAGAGAGCAACAATAGCGATGAAAATGAAATGGAGTATAGGAGAAAGAATTTTCAAAGACGATTACAGAAGGAGAATGAAAATGTTTGACGCGCTGGTTGGTAGCGTTGCACTATATGGAGCAGAGATATGGGGCTGGCAGAACGAGGCAAGAGTGGATAAAGTCAAAAGAAAATACATAAAGTGGATACTAAACCTAGACAGAGAGACACCAAACTATATCGTAGTGGAAGAGAGCAAAAGCATAGAGCTAAGACTGGAAGCTATTAGGAGAGCAATATGTTACGAAGAGAAGGCAAGGCAAACAGAAAAGAAATTGATAACAGAATGTATAAGAAGTCTGGACAGGGGAAGACCGAAGGAGGAAGAGATGAGATGGGAGAAGATGAGAAGAGAAAGGCTAGAAGGAGTGGGAATGGGAAAAGAGAACCGAAATAGAGAGAGAGAAGAAGGTTCAGAAGTAGGACAACTGGCTCTGGAAAGGATATGGTGGAAGGAAAAGGAGGAGAGAGAAGAGAAAATAAAGGAATCAAAGTACAATAGCTACTACGAGTACATAAGGACGGCCGAGTTACCACAATATTTGAAAGGGAAAAGGAAAAAGAAGGATAGGAACATAATAGCAAGATTCAGATGTGGAAATGAACTAAGAGGAAATCAACATTGGAGAGAAGAAGAGGAGAGGATGTGCAGGATATGTAAGAAGGAAGAAGAAGATGTGACACATATACTGAAAGAATGCGAGGTGACAAAGAGCAACATAGAAATAGAAGAATTTCTAAGCGAGAGTGGGGCAGGTTTAGAAGCAATGAAAAGAATAGTAGAGGGAAGGGAGGAAAGGAAAAGGGAAGAAGAGAAGGAGTAGGAAGGAAAGAGGAGGGAAACCAAAGATTAGGAATGGGAAGAAGGTGGGAGAACGAAACGAGTACTAAGAAGGCAAAACAGAGAGAGATAGAGATTGGGTAGTTGAGGGAAGGTTGAAGGGGTACAAAAGAAATGTTCGTGGTTGAGACTTATAGTTTAGATTTATACAGACATTTATTTTAGTTTAGAATTATATTTATAGTCCAGAGTTATATATACATAGGGAATAGTTTGGAAGTACAAAGAAAGGGATAGGAAATAAGGATAAGTTAAGATAAAGTTAGAATATAAGTTAAGCATATACCAAAGAGAAGAGGAAAGAGAAAATAGATTAACACATAGATATGTACACAGGAAAAATGTAAATGGGTGTAAACTGGAAGCCATCCTAAGCCGAAAGGCAAGGATTATGTACTAATAAATAAATAAAAATAATATTTGTCAGTAAAGCTACTTTTTGAGACTGTTCCTTTTTTACGTTTCCCTTTTTGTTTCTAAAGAAACAATCTTTGTCCAGATGACTGTTCCTTTTACATATTTTGCAAAACATCGATGCATTTGCTCTGCAGTCTTTTGCTATATGTCCTACTTTCTGATAATTAAAGCACTTTAAGACATCATTTCTTCCATCTGCTTGCCTTTTATAATTTTGCGATGATGACCCTTTCTTGACATATTTGGTATTCCTTTCTTCTTCAGTCTTGAATGCTATCGCCTCTTCTTTCCCAGTGTTGTCCCTTGATTCTTCAGCCAAGAGTCTAGCCGTTAAATTTGCTAATGTCCTCTCAGCGATTGCTGTGGATTCCCACGCACTTACAAAGAAGCGATACTTTTCTGGCAAAACAGCTAATATTTTTGATACTATCATCGTTTCATCTATCTCTTGACCTAAGCCCTTAAGTTTGTAGGCTAGATTTTTTAAGTCAGATATGAATGTGACCATTGTTGGTAAACTATGTAATCTTACGTTTGACTCACGGATGAGTCACATTCCGATAAGGGTTGTTTTCGAGAACTGTTCAAACCAACTGAGTAAGCTTAAGCAAATTTTAGTCATGTCGCTTCTTGTTTAGAACTAAGGGTTCATAGTACTATCCCCCACCAAAACCCAAACTCTTTATATATGTCTGTACAGCCAAAAAGAGGCAATTCTCACTCGTACTCTCCTACACTCCGAACCTTTGTCAGTCCAGCTTGCGATCCCTTTAATTGTTGTAACCTACCGAAATATACATTGTTATATAGTTAAATAGTAGACCTTGTATCATTCAGTCGACCGGGTTTCCAACATAAAAATTTGGTGTCAGAAGTGGGATGGTTCATCATTTCACGTATTCAGTATAGACGGAAAACTGCTTCCGTACTGATAGTGAATTGTCAATTTCAATTGACAAAGTTGAATCAACGAAGAAAGCAGTATCGCAGACATAGCTGGCAAACCATAATTCGGCTGAATTTGGCAACCAAGGGTATCTATTTCCTGGCGTGGAACATCGCATGGAGAAGTATCATCAATTCCATCATCAATTGACATACTCAACAATCCAACGTCAACGGGAATCATCATTCCAAGGGAGAAAAACGTGTGTCACTGTAAGTACTGACATCTAGATATTCTAATTTCTGACAAGAAAGATCTATCCTTTTCCTTAAATAAATAGAAAGAAAGAAAACGATTAAGAAAAATGTCTCAAGATGAAGCAAATACGATACAATCCGAATCATTTTCCTTACAATTAATAATAAAATTGTTACCAACTTCATTTGATGGCAATCCTTATACATTGAGGCAATTTATAAAGCAAGTCGATGCTGCATTTGAACTAGCTACTCCATCTCAGCAACAAATTCTATTAGTTTTCGTAAAAAAAAGTATCATTGGTAAAGCAAGAGATCAAATTGACATCCATTGTAATCTTACGACGTGGCCAGAAATCTCTGATCTTTTATTAAGTCTCTATCATGATAAAAAATCATTCGATCAGTTAATGGAAGACATGAATTCAATAAGACAAGAAAGAAATGAAAATGTTTCGCAATTTTAGCAACGTTTAGAGGATTTATCATCACGAATTCTTGCATCAATTCATGCATCGAATATAAATGACAATACATTAGTAGGACGATTAGCAATGATTAATGACATGACATTAAATCGCTTTATTCACCATTCGCATCCGCAAATATCCCAAATGTTGAGGTATCGTGATTTCGAAAATATCAATTGTGCTCTTACAGCGGCAATAACAGAAGAAAAAGCACTACGCTTAAAATACGATCAGTTGCCTATCTCAAAATGTAGAATTTGTTTTAAAACAAATCATAGAACAAACGAATGCTATAAGAATCAGAATAAGTCTTTTAACAATAGAATACCTTTTTCTACTCGATCTATCCATTATAATCAACCAAATTCAACTAATTTTACTCGTGAACAAAAACAATGTCGATATTGTAAGAAAGGGCCTAGCCGAATAAGGGGGTCAAAAGTGCCCCCAAACCAAATCCGACTTCCAATGAATCATTCGATAGCTTATTACAAAAAACTAGTTTGTGGCAATTTTCAACCCTGTAACTCAACCTGGGGGGTAGTTATGAGGGTAAATAGAAAATCAAGTTTTTTGGAAATTACTCGCATCTTACTGAATAAAAAATTCGACAAAAAATCAGAGATATATCAGATACCAAGACACATGTTGTGGAATTTTTTGAGATTTTTAAAACGATAATTCAAGCCGTGAAAAATAAAAAACGCAAAAAAACGCCAAAAAACGGGAATTTCGCATTGAAGCAATCGCAGAACTACAATCATATTTTTACAGTAAATACATAATGTTGTTACTAGTATCCCTGATTTTTTTCAGATTTTTCGGTTTGGTGCGCCATTGTCAAAAAAATCAAAAACCGATATTTTCGTCGTTTCTTTCGCGTCAGAGTAACATGTACGTTGAGTTTCCGTACATTCTTTATGAAACATATGTTTTGTGCAATGTTCAATGCTTTTGCACTCAAAAAAATAATATAAGAATTACAGAAAATAAATAAACTCGTCCGATGAAAACTATGTCGAGCGCGTTATGTTTCGAAGTGTCGACGCTATATCTGCAACAGCCTCAGTGGCGCAGCGACAAAGCGTCCGCTTGCCGGACCGCTGCATGTTTTTTTACCTGCAGGTTCGAGTCCTTCTTGGACTCATAATTTTTTATGTTCATTATTATATTTTTTTTTAGTTTCTAACTATGTAATGATGATCAACATTTACTTTTAAATGTTTTTTGAGAACATTTCAAAATATTTTAATCTGAAATGCCTATAAAAATAATTTTGGAGTGTTTTTCACGATTCCGCTTTTCTTATTATATATATGTTGTAGGTGTTTACCACAGCTTCACTATCTAACGGAAGAAGCTATAAGGATCATTCCACTCTATATCTACTATCCCACTCTCAGTCAATAATACTTTTTTTTTAATAATCACATATTTAAGTACCTGTTTGATTGTTCGCTACTCATTTGTAGAAAAAAGTATTATTGTTCGATGGAAACCACGGGAAGGTGGTGGGCTTCTTCCATCAGGAAGGGATAAGGATTGGTCTGGGTTAGGTCTGGGTTAGGTCTGGGGATAAGGATAAGTTTCAAAGGATAACCTGAATGGGATGAGTTTACATGGCAGGGTAAAGGGTTGCAAGTACGAGCATGGAATGATCCGGATGAATTCCTAAAAATGTTTCTAATCTTCATCGCTGTCTGCGTTAATGACCGGAGCTACTTCTTCGATGCTGAATATTTTAGTTAAGATTTCTGCGGGACGTATAATTTTTGATAAGTACCGAGCATGTGATAAATAATATATGATTGCTGCGACATGTGAACAGCATCCGACGGTACGGTTACCATTCGCACATTCGCAACAATAGCGTTGAATTCCCGAGTAACCAATTGAATTTGGAGTATAATCAATGTAACATCTATATGTTTTACTATTATTATGCCGTGATTTTACTTCGAATTTAAGAATATTAGTGGTCTCTTTAAGGCAACGAACGTTAATTTTATTTTCATCGTCCATAAGTTCCGCTAAATACGAAACCGCTTGAGATAATTGATACGAACCGGTAAACAGAATTTTAAGATCTTTCTCGGTCATTTCCGGAAAATCAAGAACTTCAGAAGCTGAAAGCAATTTGAAGGGTACCTTTCTTCTGTTCCAGTGTTGATTCTCAACCTGTACTGCCAGTGAATTTTCGATACTATTTTGAGAGGACATTCTGTCTACTATTTCGTTAAAAAGACCTACATCCGAATTTAAGCGTTTACCGAAAGTATTATGAAGAAAACCCGCTATTCTACAAAGTGAACTAACTTTTGGGAGTAGTTTGTTATCTAATTGATGATGTAAAAGCTGATACTTTTGACCTAAAATGCCATGAACTGCCTCGACTACCCAGCGAACTTTCGTTATATGACGAGATGCATTTGATTCTGTAGTCGTTAATTGACTACGTTTGCCTTTCAACGCAGGCATGAGAACTCTATAACCGCGTTCTTCTAAATAAGACGTTATATCGCGAAAGCCTCGATCAACAATACAAATATCTCCGGATTTTAATATTGTTTGTAATCCATTAGGATCTTGTAATATAATTTTTAGAATTTCCGCGTCATTCTGGGTGGCATAAAATGGACCTAGCATATCAAGAATGTAACCGTTTGTTGTGCAAACAGTGAAAGGTTTGCACAGAGGTACCTTCTTTTGACCTGAATAAGATTTCCGCTGATATTCGTTATTAGAACTTTTCTCATGCCGAATATATGTTCCATCGAAAATCAGTGCCATTTGGTCTGTTATATTATACAATTTTTTAGCAACAAGCGAAGTTTCATTTTCTATTAAATCATTTCTAGAACGCGCGCCGAATCCAAAATGAAAGGGTAATATGTCTTTTTCGAACGAGTTTATAACGGATCTACAAAAATCAGATACTTGTTGCTCGCGTTCTAATCCGAGAATTGCAGCTATCATACTATTTGAATTACCGGTACGCAATTTTAGTAAAAAAACAACTATAGCTTGTGTAACATCACGCTGTTCAGAATTCCTCATGGAAGACATCATTTCGCGAAGTTTTATTAAGTTTTCCCACGTTAAACCTGTAAATACTTTTAACCGTTCTTCGGAAAGTGTAAAATCACCTACTTTATCTTTAATATGCGAAGAGCTATTAATCGAAAGATATTCAAAATAATTCCGTAATTCTTTTGTATCGATTGTACTACTATTTGAATGTACACGTAAATTCGTAATATCATCTTGAAATAAACGTTTTTTTAACAAATGACCAGGACAGACTCGATTTCCTTTAGGAACATATAATCTGCGCATGATAAAGACCTGTTGTCTAGTTTCAATTGGTACACTAATGATATTTTTTGAAGAACCGCAAATAAAGCAGTATTTGTGAGTGGAAATAACTCTTGCAAATGGCATTTCTACGACCGAAACTTCAATATTATTTGAATCGAAAACAAATGATGGATCTTGAATTGAGGAACATGATGAAATGGGTTCAGAGGTAGATTGATCTGGTGAAGACATTTCTACTGATGATTCAGGTGAAGGTACCTCGGCTGATGACGTTCCAGGTAAAGATACTTCAGCTGAAACAACTCCAAATGAAGAAGAAGAAGGTTCCACTGGAAACAAAGTTTCAGCTGAAGAAGAGGGTTCAACTAAACGACAAGTTGCAGATGAAGAAGAGGGTTCAACTGAATGAATGATTTCATTTGAAGAAGAGGACTCAATTGAAGAGAACACTGTATCTGCAGAAGAGCACTCGACTGAAGTAAAAGATTCGACAATAGAAGACATACCGGTGGAAGTTTCCTCAAGCTGAAGAAATACCTGAGAACTATCAGAATCTGAGGTGGAAGTCGCTGCTTGTTTATACATATAAACACGGCACCTATTACACAACATGTCACCTACACTCACGGAAATTCTCAAAATCCTTGAACACTTCATTGCTTCAGCTTCTGTCTTGATTTTCTTGATCTGACCAGGCGATTTACGAATTAAAATATGACAACGAATGCATTTAGCGTGCAAGGTTTTTCTTTCAACGAATTGTACTGATTGACTGGACATATTGGAAAATACACAAGAGATGAATGTACGCGGAAAATAAAGTTAAGAAACTGATAAAATAGCTACTACTAAAAATGAAATAAGCTCACCACGCGACGTATTAATGAAGACCGTTGTATTTGATATTTCAACCAAGACTGATTATCTTTTCCGTACTTTTACTTAGAGGAAAACATTTTCCAATGGACGGTGGGGGGAAGGTAGGTAACGAGAGTGGGAAGGGAGCTAAAGACTAAAGGATCTTTTATATCTTCTTGTTTTGAAGCACAGTTCAAGATCCTCAATAGCAATTGACCTGTTATAAACCCATAGTAAGGGACGCACATGGTCGGTACTCTCCAACTTTGTACCCTTTGAGACTGACCTTTTTCAATACAGTAAAAGCTTTATGAGTGCCATTTTCATGAATTCGTTGTTTTGAGTACAATGGTTTATGGTGTACGCAGTCGCTCTTCTGTCCGAAGAGTAATTATGTCTTGCTAAAAAACTTTTACTTAAAACTCAGTGACAAGCTTTAAGGTAAATATGGTAGGGACGAATATCAAATACCAAAAAAGAACAAAAGACAGGTAAAATGAACATACTTACAGACGTCACATTGATTATACTCCAAATTCAATAGGTGACCCAAGCATTAAACGTTATTGTTGCGAATTGTACGAATAGTAACCGTATCTTCCCACCACCTTCCGTTATCCCCATTTTTTTTTTTTTTTTTTTTTAACGTGGAGAAATGCCTAACGCACACCCCGGGATGGGGGAATCCCGGGGTAGTGTGGGGCTTGCACCCACTAAAACTTCACGGTGGCCATCTTCAGCGCATGAGGGGGACTCCGGGAACTCTTTCGAAAACTACCGGAGCCCCCCGCGCTTCCCTCCGCCGCTACCAGCGCGGCGGAGTTCCTTCTTCTGTGGGGAGTGTAACCTCCCCACGTGGCCGCGGACGCCTCGCGCTACGCGCCCAGCGCCCGCGACCACTTGTTGTCCCCATTGTGGGATTGGCGCCGCCGAGAGGGCCACACCCTCGACGACGCCCCTTCTGGGCCTTTTGACTGGAGGCCACCGGGTCCCCAACCCGGTGACCTCAGGCCCTGGCGGTCCCGCGCGCGGCTGACGGGCTCAATGGCCGAGCCCGCCGCGGCATTATGCGCGGGAGCCGCCTGTTGGTGCCGGGCGGATGACGTTTCCGCCCGGCCGAGAGACGCGCGGACAGAGTCAGGGGGGACCAGCCCCACCTGTGGCTGGGGCGGCACGTAACCGCCGCCCCGCTGCCCGACGCGCCCCTCTTCTTTCTGCGCGAGCGGGGTCTGCGACCTCCCGCTCGCGCTCGTCCGCCTCCTTCCGGGTCATGAAGTCCTCACAGAAGGAGGCGAACGCTTGCCAGGCACCGCGATCGCCAGCGATCGCGGCTACCACGGCTCGGAGGGAGAGGTCGCCACCCATCTCCCTCCGGAGCGCCCGCCTTTGAGCCGCAAAGGCGGGACACTCTTCCAGCGCGTGTTGCGCGGAGTCCAGCTCCGCGCCGCACTGGTGGCACATGGCCGTCGCCTCGGCACCTATTTTCGCCAGGTACTCCCCGAAGCATCCGTGCCCGGAGAGCACCTGGGTCATGCGGTAGGTGAGCCCACCATGCCTACGGTCCAGCCAGCTATCAAAGCTGGGCAGGACCGCCCCTACCGCCCGCTGTCGGTCGGCGCCGCTCCGCTGGAGCTGACGCCGCCATATTTCGCGGGCGGATCTTTGGGACTGGCGCCTCATCTCTGCCTCGACCGTCGCGTCCGGCGGGGCGTCCCCGTCCAGACGGAGGGCTTGCAGACGCCGATATACATCGGCGTGTGCCTCCGCCTGGATGTCGAAGGGGACGACACCCGCCAGAACCGCCGCCGTTTCGTGGGGTAGGGTGCGGTAGCCACGCACGACCCGGATGGCCATTAGCCTCTGCACGCGGCGCAATTTGCACCGCGCGCTCCGGCTGACCACCGGGCCGCGGGCCCACACGGGACATCCGTATAGGGCCATGGCCCGCACCACTCCCACATACAGGCGGCGTACCTTCGCGTTGGGCCCCCCTAGGTTGGGCAGTAGTCGACCCAGCATGGTCGACGTGGCCACAACCCGGGGGACCAGACGGTCGAAGTGTTCCTCGAAGCGCCAGCGGCTGTCGATTTCCAGGCCGAGGTACTTAAACCTTCCCTCGACCTGGATGGGGGCATCACCCACCCAGACCCGAGCCTGGGGCGCACGCCGCGACAGAGGCAGCCCGTGAAACCAGACTACCTCCGTCTTTTGCGGCGAGATCTGGAGCCCCAAGGCTCGGATCCTGGCGACGACCAGTGCCACGGCCATCTCGGCCAGGCGGACAGTCCTCGTCCAATCCCTCCCCACGGCGACTATGAGCGTGTCGTCGGCGTAACAGACAACGCTCGCGCCGGTGGGGAGGGGCCCGCGGAGCACGGAGTCGTACCCCAGGTCCCATAGGAGTGGTCCTAAAACGGAACCCTGAGGCACGCCCCGGCTGAGTACCCTCCGCTGGGTGTTGTTCCGGCCCGGGAATTCGATTTCCCTGTCCCGCAGGTAATCCGACATCACGGCCTGGAGGTAGGGCGGCACCCCGTGTTCTCGGAGTGCCACCCTTATTGCCCCCCAGGGCAGGGAGTTAAATGCGTTGGCGATATCTAAACTGATCGCCAACGCAACCCCACCCTGGGAGACGGCCGTGTCCGTGAGGGATTTGACGCGATCGATCGCGTCGAGCGTCGATCTTCCCCCACGGAAGCCGAACTGACAGTCGGCTATGCCGGGACCGTCACGGGACACTGCCTCCTCGAGTCGGCGTGCGAGCACACGCTCGAACAGTTTTCCGACTTCGTCGAGGAGGCAGATGGGCCGGTACGCGGAGGGTGAATCCGCGGGCTTTCCTTTCTTCGGGACGAGGACCATCCGCCCTCGCTTCCACAGAAGCGGTACCCGCCCCGACTGCAAACAGCCGTTAAATAGGCTGAGCAGCCGGGGCCCGAGGACGCGCAGTGCCTTTTTTAAGGCACGTCCGGGCACTCCGTCCGGGCCGGGGGCGGTGTCGCGCACCCCCAAGCGACGAACGGCGGCAGCGAGCTCCCCTTGCGTGACCCCCAACTCGGCGGACCAGGTGGTCTGGTCCGCCGGTTCCGGCGGCCGTGGCTCCTCCGGATCGACCGGAAAGAGTGTGTCCACGACACGCCGGAGAATGGGGGGGTCGAGACTCGCCGTGACCGGGGGCGCCGCAGGGCGTAATCGCCCTAAGACGATCCTATACGGACGCCCCCATGGGTCACGGTCTAGCGAGTCTAGGAGCTCGCGCCAGGCCTCGGACTTGGCCTTTTTGATGGCCGCCTGGAGGGCCACCGTTGCCTCTCGGTAGCCCTCGTATAGCGTTTGTTCCCTCGCGACGTCGCGGTTGGCACGTCTGCGGGCCCTGGTGAAGCGGCGTCGGGCTGCCACCCTTGCAGCGCGCAAGGCGGCGATTTCGCCCGACCACCAGTACACGGCCCGCTTGCGAGGCTTTCCGGTCCGGGGCATGGCGGCGTCGCAGACCGCCGCCAGAGACTCCCGGAACCATACTGCCTCGCTGTCGACGTCCGCGACGGGCCCAGCCGGCGGCTCCGGCCAGGCCATCGCGAGGGAGGCGGCCATCAGCGCGTCCTCGTCCATCTTTTTTGCGGCCCATCTGCGGGGCGGCTGTCCGCCCCTGGGGCGACGGGCTGGGTGGGGGTTTTCGGCGGAGATGTGCATCAGCACATGGAGGTGGTCGCTAAGCGTCTCCACCTCCTCCGCCACCCTCCACCCGGTGACACAGCGCGCGGCGCAGGGCGTCGCCCATGATAGGTCGACTATCGATTCGCCCTGCCACCGCACGCATGTGCTTGCGGAGCCCCTGTTGAGGAGTAGGAGCCCCGCGCCCGCCGCCCATTCCAGTACCGTTTGTCCCCTCGCGTCTGTCCCGGGACAACCCCAAGCCGTTGCCTTGGCGTTGAAGTCGCCCAGGACTAAGGTGCGGCTGACTGGTGAGCGGGACAATACGTCCCTGACCTCATCCAGCAGCCGCTCGAACGCCGCGAGGGGGATACTGGGCGGGGCGTATATGCCAACCACCGCTAGGCCGCCGTACGTCGCCGCGACATACCCGCGGCCATGCGCGAAAGCGCAGAGGGCCGCGGAGCCGTCGGCGATAATCGCGACGGAGCCGAGGGCATCTCCCGCCCAATTTGGGCGGTCGAGTACCCTGTATGGCTCCGCCGCGACGGCCAACCCCACACCAAGCTCGGCCAGCGTCTGCTGCAGTAAATCCTGCGACGCGGCCGAGTGGTTGAGGTTGGCCTGGAGGATTTTGGCCGTGGGGGTGAATTTTACGCCGTCTCCATGGCCTCCCCACGGCCGGATCCTCCTTCCATCGGTGCGGGCTCTGGTGCCCGTGGTTCCTCCTTGTCCCTCGTTGCCGAGGCGGCCGGACCAACTTGGCCGGACGCCCCGGTTGTTGGGGGAGGTTTCCTCCCTCGTCGCGGCGGTGGCGGCGCGCAGGCTTTGGCGCCCAGTCTGTGATTGGCTGGGCGGCCGAGGTCAGCGCATACTGGGCACTTCGGCGGGGCCGAGCACTGCCGCGCCATGTGGTCGGTGCTACCACACGTGTAGCACCTGGCGCGGCGATCTGCCTCTTCAGGGCATTTTTGCTGCACGTGCCCCAGCTCTAGGCACTTGTAGCACCGCTGGGGACGTGCAGCCAGAGGCTCGACCCTCGCCGACGTCCAACCGACCCGTATGCGTCCGGCGGCCACGACCTTGCTCATGGCCGCGACTGGGCACCGTATCTTTTTTTTTTTTTTTTTTTTTTCCTTCTGCGCACACCGCCGCGACCCTCCTACTCGTCAGGGCTTCATGGAGGACGGTCACCAGTAATGGCACCGTCCCTCCCCACTTGCCGCTGACGGCAGAGTATAGGCGCGACGCTTCAGCGCCATCCATTTTCAGGGCTAGTTGCTTCGGCAGGTGAGTTGTTACACACTCCTTAGCGGATTCCGACTTCCATGGCCACCGTCCTGCTGTCTTAAGCAACCAACGCTCCGTTATCCCCATATCTAACCCAGACCTAACCCAGACCAATCCTTATCCCTTCCTGATGGAAGAAGCCCACCACCTTCCCGTGGTTTCCATCGAACAATAATACTTTTTTTCTACAAATGAGTAGCGAACAATCAAACAGGTACTTAAATATGTGATTATTAAAAAAAAAGTATTATTGACTGAGAGTGGGATAGTAGATATAGAGTGGAATGATCCTTATAGCTTCTTCCGTTAGATAGTGAAGCTGTGGTAAACACCTACAACATATATATAATAAGAAAAGCGGAATCGTGAAAAACACTCCAAAATTATTTTTATAGGCATTTCAGATTAAAATATTTTGAAATGTTCTCAAAAAACATTTAAAAGTAAATGTTGATCATCATTACATAGTTAGAAACTAAAAAAAAAATATAATAATGAACATAAAAAATTATGAGTCCAAGAAGGACTCGAACCTGCAGGTAAAAAAACATGCAGCGGTCCGGCAAGCGGACGCTTTGTCGCTGCGCCACTGAGGCTGTTGCAGATATAGCGTCGACACTTCGAAACATAACGCGCTCGACATAGTTTTCATCGGACGAGTTTATTTATTTTCTGTAATTCTTATATTATTTTTTTGAGTGCAAAAGCATTGAACATTGCACAAAACATATGTTTCATAAAGAATGTACGGAAACTCAACGTACATGTTACTCTGACGCGAAAGAAACGACGAAAATATCGGTTTTTGATTTTTTTGACAATGGCGCACCAAACCGAAAAATCTGAAAAAAATCAGGGATACTAGTAACAACATTATGTATTTACTGTAAAAATATGATTGTAGTTCTGCGATTGCTTCAATGCGAAATTCCCGTTTTTTGGCGTTTTTTTGCGTTTTTTATTTTTCACGGCTTGAATTATCGTTTTAAAAATCTCAAAAAATTCCACAACATGTGTCTTGGTATCTGATATATCTCTGATTTTTTGTCGAATTTTTTATTCAGTAAGATGCGAGTAATTTCCAAAAAACTTGATTTTCTATTTACCCTCATAACTACCCCCCAGGTTGAGTTACAGGGTTGAAAATTGCCACAAACTAGTTTTTTGTAATAAGCTATCGAATGATTCATTGGAAGTCGGATTTGGTTTGGGGGCACTTTTGACCCCCTTATTCGGCTAGGCCCTTTGGACACGTTATAGAAGAATGCAGAACGCGACAATTTAATAATTCGAGACAAAATTCTAATTTTACCAATCAACACCAACAAAATCAGACTACATCGCGTACATATCAGCGAAATTCGAATTCTGCAAATACGTACAATCAAAATACAAATTCATTTAGTAGACGTAATCAAACTGTTCCTACTTCGAGTATTCAAAATAGTTCACTTTCAACTCAGATTAGACACGAACCGCCTCAACCTTCAAATTTTCCCAGTGCTCATCAGCTACCAAATCCTCCAATCACACAATGAGATTATCCTAAATTCATCAACTTTATTGACTTCTAATGATCAACTTTATGTGTTATTCGAATCACCTAGTTCAGGCAGTAGTGATAGAATTTTGAAATCTTTAATTGATACTGGAGCAGTAGTGTCCTTAGTCAAAGCCAGTAGTATAACAAATTTTACAATAAACAATGACAATCCAACTGTATTAAATGGCATTGCACCAAATACTCCCATTCAAACTCTTGGAGAAACAAAATTAACATTAGAAGTCTGTAACAAACAAATTCTTGGAAGTTTTCAAGTTCTTAACACTACTACTAATATCCCATTTGATGGCTTATTGGGAGATGATTTTTTTCAAACTCATAATGCTAAAATTGATTATGCAACATGTACTATTTCGTTAGCATCTATACCATTTTCAATACCTTTAAGTCGTAATTCACCACAAAATTCTGCCTTTACAATTAGACTTAATCCTCGCACAGAAACTATAGTTCCAATTAAATTAATAAATCCTTTAAATATACAAGAAGGCATAATATCACCAAAACAATTAAATGATGATAATTCTCTTGTGATGCCTAATGCAATCGTGAAAGTACATGAAGGAAATAAAGCCTTCGTAACAATTCTTAATACTTCAGTCAAAACTCAGACGATACCAATCCCTGAAGTTCTCATTGAACCTATTCCTAAATATTCTTATATCTACAGTTTAGCAGAGAATCGGGAAAGTAATAAAGAAAACAGATTAATTACATTGAACAAAAATCTTAGACTTGAGCATCTTAATGCTGAAGAAAAAGAGTCTGTTACGAAAATTTGTGAAGAATTTAATGATATATTCCATTTGCTCACTGACTTACTTACTCGAACTACTGCAGCTTCACATAGTATTCCTATTACTGACGAAACACCTATTCAATCAAAAAATTATCGTTATCCACAAGTACATAAAACTGAGGTAGATAAACAAATAGAAAAAATGTTAGATCAGGGAATAATTAAACCCTCAATCAGTCCATGGTCTAGTCCCCTGTGGGTTGTTCCAAAAAAATTAGACGCATCCGGTGAAAGAAAATGGCGAATTGTCATTGATTATAGGAAATTGAACGAAAAAACAATAGGCGATTCATATCCGCTCCCAAACATTGAAGACATTCTTGATCAATTGGGTCATGCGCAATATTTTACCACTCTAGATTTAGCAAGTGGATTTCATCAAATCCCCATGGATCCGAAACATGCTTCAAAGACAGCGTTTTCAACGCCAAATGGACATTATGAATTCACCCGTATGCCATTCGGTCTAAAAAATGCTCCAGCCTGTTTTCAACGTATGATGAATAATGTCATCACTGGTTTAAATAATGTCCAATGTTTCGTTTATCTTGATGATGTCGTACTCTACGGTTCCTCAATAGAAGACCATAATCGTAAATTAAAAAACATTTTTTCCAGACTTAGAGAAAATAATTTAAAATTACAACCGGATAAGTGCGAATTCATGGAAAGAACTTGTCGATATTTAGGTCATGTAATTTCCGATAGAGGTGTAGAGCCAAATCCAGATAAAATAAATAGCATCCTTAAAGTACCTAGACCGCGAAATGTAAAAGGGATTAAGATGTTTCTAGGAATGACAGGATATTACAGGAAGTTTATTCCAAATTTTTCAATGCTAGCTAAACCCCTAACACAATTATTAAAAAAGGATGTAACCTTTAATTGGACGGAACAACAAGAAAATTCATTTTTAAATCTTAAAAACAAATTAGTGAAAAAACCTATTTTACAGTATCCTGATTTTTCAAAGGAATTCGTTTTAACTACCGATGCTTCGAATATCGGAATAGGAGCTGTATTATCGCAAATAACAAACGATCAGGATCTTCCGACTGCTTATTACTCTCGTACTTTGAACAAGTCTGAGCAAAATTACTCTACAACAGAAAAAGAATTGCTTGCAATTGTTAATTCTGTTGAACATTTTAGACCATATTTATATGGTAGATCTTTTATCATTTACACGGATCATCGACCACTTCAGTGGTTGTTTAATTGTAAAAATCCATCTTCGAAATTAGTCAGGTGGAGACTTAGACTTGAGGAATATGAATATACCATAAAATATAAACCAGGATGTATCAATTCCAATGCTGATGGTCTTTCTAGACTAATTCCTGAAAATACAGTAAATTTAACTGTTACACAAGATCAAAGTTATCAAGACTTTATTAAATTCCATTATACCAATAATGATACTATATATTACGATACAGAAAATAAACCCCTTGAAAAAATTAGTGATCCAATTGTCTTGTTATGGTCTCAAGATTTAGATGAAGAGAATCCATATTCAGGTCACGTATGTTCTAATTTTGACATTACCAATCTTAAACCAGAGTTGAACGGGTTACAGAAACTTGAAAATAAAAAACAAACCATATATTTGCTGTAACCATTGAATCATTGTTTTGATAAGTTAGAGTATAAGAATCTATTCGATTGTTTTAAAAAATTAAAATCAATTATTAAAGATAAGAGGTTCGTATTAGTACCACCAAGGAAACATAAAAATATAAAGATTGATCGGTTAAACGAGATGCTGAAATTTATTTTCCAACAAAATGAAATCAAACTATTTAACTTTTCTAGAATAATTCTAAAAACGCAAACAGAAATACAGCAAATTCTGAAAGAAAACCATGATAATAAATTGTCAAGACATTATGGTTTTAGCAAGACATACGCAAGAATTAAAGAACGGTATTATTGGCCTTCTATTAAGACAGATGTAAAAAACTACATAAAAACTTGTCATTCGTGTCAAATTAATAAAACAAATTTTAGACCAGTAAAACAACCAATGGAAATTACGACTACAGCTAATGAACCATTTGAAAGATTAGCCATTGATATTGTAGGTCCATTGCCACTTACTGAATCTGGTAACAGATTTATTCTTACTATTCAGGATGATTTAACGAGATATTGTTTTGCCAAAGCAATTCCCAATCATGAGGCATTAACCGTTGCAAAATCTTTAGTAAAATTATTTATGCAGTTTGGAATTCCAAAAACATTTCTTACTGATCAAGGAAGTGACTTTATGTCTGAATTAATAAAAAATTTGAGTAATATGCTTAAAACTAAACACATTAACAGCAGTCCTTATCATCCTCAAACCAACGGTGCATTAGAGCGATATCATTTAACTTTAAAAGATTATTTAAAACATTATATAAAACCTAATCAAACTGACTGGGACGAATACCTTTCATTTGCAATTTTCAGTTATAATACGTCAATTCATAAGTCAACTCAACTTACTCCTTACGAACTTTTGTTTGGTCGAAAAGCTTATTTGCCTTCCTCGATTTTACAAGAACCTCGATTCCATTATACATATGATGATTATATTCGTTCCCTTCAAAATAAATTAAATATTTCATTTAAAATTGCAAAAGAAAATTTGTCTGACTCCAAAAATAAGAGCAAAGAATATTACGATAGAAAAAATCCTTCATTTTGTTTAGTTGCACCTATGTACGTGTATGCGATTGAGTGAGTTGATTGAATGCGTTTCAATGTAAGGATGGGCATTACTTAATAGAACTATATGGTACTAGAACACTGTGGTATTGCATAGCATTGTGGGCTTTCCCTGACCATAGTGGATATTGGTACTAATTTTACGAATGCCTTTCCTTTTCATTAGCGTCACGCATCGTCTGGAAAATTCTCTTTTACTCCAAATTCAAAATTCATTATAAAACCCTTTAAAAAGAAAAAGAGTATAGTAGAATATAGAAAGAAGAAAGGAAGGAGCATACACACACTCTTCACATGCTCTCGATGCAACAGATTGACGAATCACGGCTCACCATGTATCGAACTCGCGACCTAATTCGTTAAGATACGGGGCGCAGAATAAACAATTTCGGACGAGGCCCACTTTGGTCTCCTCCGGGAGCGTGAAGCTGCGTCACTTGTCGACGTACAATCGCGAGGTGCGTGTCGTGAGTCCGTGGGGTGGTTTGAGACATAGTTTTTGTTATTAACAAAAAGGACTCAGCCTCTCGAAAATTAGTTATCCTAATTAGTATTCTCTTTAACTTCGTTTTTCTTTTTCTTTTTCTTTATTTCTTTTTCCATATTATATATATATAAATATATATTCAATTTTAATTTTCTTATTATTATAATTATAATCATACGTAACTGTAGTGCTAATAACAGTGTGTGTGTGCTTCTTCCCCCAACAGGAAATAACACAGTTAAAGCCAAATACCAAAAGCAAAATTATAAAGTAAATTGACCAAATAAAATTTGGTGAGTACTTTTCCGTTACTCCTTTATAATAAAAATTTTGTAACAACTCGGTCGATTGTGTGTGTGTACGCGTATGTCGTATTTTATAAATTTTCTCTTTTATATGTTTATATTCATTGAATAACTTTGTTGTAATCATTGAGAATTGGCAATTACACATTATATCTTTTCCAGTTAAAATTAATCTCAAGCTCTTATTTTGTTACCACTTTCTTTAAGTAATCCTGTGAATGGGGCCCGTATGGGACTAGAGTGTCTCCGAACCCAAACAAAATTATATTTAAAAATTTAAATATTCACTGTACTTTCCCCTGCCGTGCTGCGCGCGTGCGCTCCGCAAAGCAGGGACGTAACACAATACACCCCTTTTCCATTCAAGTGGAATATTTTACAACAAAAAGGGAATTGCAAAAATATCCAATTCAGAATTAACTCTTTTAACACATATCAATGTCACTCACCTAAATAAAGAGAGAGACATTCTGCAATTATATTTTACAAAATCACAAAACCTCTGTACTGCAGCATTAAAGAATCCTACTGAACATAATCATGTTAGCTTTCATTGCGACCGTAATCTAAAACTTATTAATGGAGAATTGCAAAACATTGATATGAAATGTGAAATCTTGCAAAATCTATTAGGCCTTTCAAATAAACGTAAACGTCGAGGTCTAATAAATGGTGTTTCGAATATCCTTAACTGGTTGATTGGTACTCCGGATGCAGATGATGCTCAGTATTATACTGACAGTATAAAAATGTTGATAAATGATAACAAACAAACCCAAACTCTCTTAAAATCACAAATTCAGATAATTTCCTCCACTATAAAAAATTTTAATAATTCACTGCAATCTTTAAGAGAAACTGAAGGTACACTAAATAATAATTTGAGATTAATTAACAAATTTACAACGGAAACTAATGGAATACTGACACAATTGTCTATTGAATCAATAATTACTCAGCATATTACACTCTTGCTGTCACTCTGCACACGCATATCTGAAGACTACAGTAAATATATTGAAGCAATTAATTTAAGTAGCTATAATATAATCTCACCATTCGTAATACCTCCTAAAATACTTTGTGAAGAACTGAATAATTACAAAGGCGACTTTGATTTACCCATAGTAGCAAATTATAAAAATATGCAGATAATTTATAAATTAATTAGTTTGAAAACAAAAGTTGCTGACGGACTTGTTGTATTTGCTTTAAAGTTTCCCCTTGTAAAAAGAGCTATTTTTGATCTCTTTGAATTAATTCCGCTTCCAATCCAACACCAAAATACATCTACCTTCTCATACATTGAACCTAAACAACCATACTTGCTCTTATCCCAATCCAAGACCCAATACTCCTTTCGATCAGAATTGTCAGAATGTAAAGAGTACATGGATGAAAAGTACGTATGTGCAAACGTACACACTTCCAAAACTACGGACCATGGGACCTGCGAAGTATCCTTGCTGTCTCCTCATGTGAACCGGATTCCTGAAGATTGTGATACAAGGACTATCAAGGCTGAAATCGAGACCTGGCAATACATAGGGGATAATCAGTAGCTCTATGTTTTGCAACAACCTACTACCATAACGATCATCTGCAACGGCGAGGAAAACTACATGAACGATGTTGTTCTGCAACAATCTGGGATTCTACAACTCCGGGATAACTGCAAAGGTTATACAATGGTATACTCCTTGGAACCGACGAAACGAACAAACAGAAACATTAGTCATCATATTCCTTCAATCAGCATAGTTGGAAGTGATTGTTGCGTTACTTCTGAAGAAGTCAAGAAATTGGACTCAATAATATTAAAGCCGGTTAAGTTAACAAATATTGATTTAAATGATCTCAAATACGCTAGTAAAAAGATTAACGAATTTGATGATATTATTACTCGATGGTTAAAAGAACCTTTTATTGTTACTCATACTCAATGGTATACTATAGTTCTATGCGTAATAGTAGCAATAATATTTTTGTTCATTTGCGGAAACTGTTGTAATCTCTTTGGATGTTGTCGATTTTTAAAAAAATTATTTTGTTTTACAAGAAAACCTGAAACGGGCGAAATTGTACCTCCAATGATAAAAAATTTTATTAACTGTACATTTGACTCTGATGTTCGTACAGATTATCGAGAAGAGTCAAGTGACATTGTAATATACGACAATCAATCAGGCACTCAAATTGTAAGAAATCCACAACCAGTAGAAACAAATATTCAAGAAAATGTACCATCAACATCACGTTATAATCTCTGAAGTAAGCGTGTACTACAACCGCGTAAAAGCACTATACCGTTGTAATATCATTTTTTTTTATATACATAAATACCTAAACGATAGTACAAAGTATGATATATTATATTTTAAGATATTATATTTCAATAAGTTAAAGTAGTAATTTACTGTAATACTTATATTCTAATATGTTTAACTAAAACATGATACATTATAGTTTACTATTTTATACCTTATTAAGCTAGGAATTAGCGATATAGATCATAAGGTACAGGCTAAGTTAATTATAAATTAAAAACTGGCGTTTTCAATTTCATTAAAGGGGGGAGATGTTGGGAAACTATGTAATCTTACGTTTGACTCACGGATGAGTCACATTCCGATAAGGGTTGTTTTCGAGAACTGTTCAAACCAACTGAGTAAGCTTAAGCAAATTTTAGTCATGTCGCTTCTTGTTTAGAACTAAGGGTTCATAGTACTATCCCCCACCAAAACCCAAACTCTTTATATATGTCTGTACAACCAAAAAGAGGCAATTCTCACTTGTACTCTCCTACACTCCGAACCTTTGTCAGTCCAGCTTGCGATCCCTTTAATTGTTGTAACCTACTGAAATATACATTGCTATATAGTTAAATAGTAGACCTTGTATCATTCAGTCGACCGGGTTTCCAACACCATATCTACTTCATTTTTCTTCCTGTACTGAAAAAATTCTTGCATAAGAGCACATTTTTGTTGATATGAATCTCTCTCATAAATGCCCTTTAACTTGTACCACATTTCAAAAGCAATTTTACACGTTACTATATGCACCAATGCTTGTCTTTCCACAGTACTTACAATTATTTTTCTGGCTTTTGCATCCTTTTCTCTCCATTGTTCTGTTATCCTAATTTCATTTGTGGCTTCCGCTAAAACAACAGATAAAAGACCTGCTGCCTCCAGATGAATTACAATTTGAAATTTCCATAGTGGATATCCATCTGCATTCTTCAGTTTTTCCACAATTTGCACATTTTCCTGATTGTTTACCGTGGTATTCATTTTTAAGATTTTACTGGATTCTTTATTAATCCGCTTTAATGCCCTTCTTCTCTTATTCTTTTTCCTTTTTCAATTTTTACTTTTCTTTACGCCATGTGTTTCCTGGACCCATAACCTCTTGGATTTTGGTTACTGTTTTCAAATCGTGGAATATGGCGTAGAAAATAAATAAAAACGTTCCCACATATCTCACGTGATTTGAGAATCAAAAATGCAGTATATTTGTTACATTTGAAATGAAAAATTATCATATGATAATATAGTCAGTAACTTAAACACACTTTCACATCTCTTCTGCATCTCAATCAACGCACATGGGAAAACAGACCCATGTGAAGTTAGCTCACACTAGTAACCAAATCCAATAAAACATAGGTCAAAAAATTGATCTTTAATTGCCCATAATTGCTCATCAATTATTTTTAATTGCTCACCTTTCGTTTTCAAAATATTATCAAAATACTTTTTTGGGCATCTAGGGACTTTTATGGGTTGGCAACGACATACACTATCCCGAAACTTCTAAAATAATGTACAAAACGAACTACACAAGCTACCAAGAAATTGCTCTTTGCTCAGAATTAATTGCTCAATCGTTAATAAGCAACAATTAGGCCAATAAACAACAAATTTTATAAATAAAAATATGAAACTGTAACCTAGTAACTTCTAAGTGCTCATGCACGTATCTTTAGTAACATTAATACAGATCGTACGTCCGCCTCCACATGAAAACTCTGAAACTTGCTCCACTACATTACGCAGTGACTTAAACAATTGCTCTTTATTTGCTCTTTCCTGCCCTGTAATTACTTCTAACTTCTCACTCGTAATCATCTAAAACTTTCGGAAAAATGCTCTTGCAATTACAACTGCGTTCAGTTGGCAATACATATCAGTTTACAATTATACAAGTTTCCAAAAAATTGCCCTATCTTACTGCAAAATGGCTTAAAAAATTGCTCTTTTCTTGCCCATTATTGCTCTGTAATTACATTTAATTGCTCCCTCTTATTTTTCGAGAAATTTCTGAAAAACTGACATGCCGTTTCAACTGCATTAAGTTGGCGACAGATATAAGACTGCCAGTTTTCATGGAATTCAAAAAATATCTCTATATATGAAAATTATAATTGAGTAAAAATTGTAAATCTTTAATTTTGACGGGTGTATTTGCAATTTATATGCTTAGCTTTAAAGCATCCTAAACTTTTCTTCGCGTAAAATCTGAGAAAGATATCTTTTATCGTAGCAAAGTTGTCTGAGATTCAGTTGTCGGATTCTTTGAGAAATCTTTGTTTCGTATTGGAAAATGCTATAATCCGTAATTCTTGTTTTAAAAGGGTAACTCAATACATATTGACTTTTTATGTACGAACGATATTTTTGGATGAGCGACTATTCCCGATCTTGTTGCCTGATGAATATGTATTTAAGAGCTTCATCATATTTTGAGGGAAATTTAAACTAAGGCACCTTTTATGTAATTATAATCATCGTTTTAATACAAATCTACAAAACTGTGTAATTATGTGCTCAGTGCAATTATAATTTCATCTATTTTTTCTGAGTACATATGTGAAAACGCTCGTTGTAAAACAAAATATGTTTTGTAATGCAAGCTGCATAAAATTGAAATTGTTGTGTTTGTTAATTAAAGTTTGTATTGTACAGACATGTAATTATATTTTTCATTTTAAATACAAGTTTGAGTATTAATTATTCTTAATCATAAAAACCTAGCTTTAAATTAGGAAATAACTAAAAGGCTACAGAAACAAAAGACATTTTTCATAGCGTTCAACTGTTTTAATGAAACAAAAGCGAAACATCCGTAGCAAAAGTTGGCGTGGATCTTTGACTGCAAGCTTTGTGTCTCCGACAATAAAAGCAATTTTTAGTTTATTTAAGATAGTAGTTTTATATAATTAGTAGTTTTTGTTTTTTTTTTAATTTTTTGTTTGTGTCACCTACGTGGGATTAATAAAGTAGTAAGTGCAATAATAATTAATAATAATATTCAATGTGTAAAAGCACATGTGGGTAAAAAGTTAATTGTTTTTTGATTAGTATAAAAAAAAGAATCGTACACAAAATAATTTCAGGAATCATTTGTATTTTTAGAATACACTATTTTAATATTACCTTTCATATATTGTTAGAATAATAGCATTTCAGAATTATGGTACCAGTAGAGAGACAACGTGGTCCTCAACCATTGCACCTCCTGAAATTATTTTAAATACATTATTAAATTTTGATATATTTGATGGTGATAATTTATTGCAGCGAAGGGGAGATCCAGTCTGGAAAGAGATATGTGCAGCGTTAAAAAATAATAGACCTAGTGCTGCATTATCTCTTTTCAGGTCTCTTCAGTTAGACAGAAACAATTTAAAAACCAAATATAAAGAGAAGCGAAATATAATTGAAAATGAAAAGCAGCATAAGACCTTATATTTAGATGATAGTTCTGGCAGCAACGAAAATTATGAAGTTAATCCACTCTTTATTTCTATTGGTCATCAATGATATTGAAGATATGAATATCCAGAATTTTATTTAAATTATGATTCTTTTATAATCAATGATTATTCAAATTTAAGATTATTTCGACTATTAGATGTAGATAATCGAATTATTATTCCATTTAAAACCCCAATTCCTTTAATTACAACATCTGTTGATGTAATTCACTCATGAACAATTCCATCCTTAGGAATAAAAATAGATGCAACTCCAGGACGACTTAATCAAATAATATTATTTACATACCGACCAGGATTATTTTTTGGCCAATGTTCAGAAATTTGTGGAACAAATCATAGATTTATACCTATCGTAGTAGAATCAACATCAATAAATGATTTTGGAAATTGATTACTTAGAATAATAACTTTATAAAATCCTAAGATAAAAAATTAGTTAAACATATAACATTAAATTGTCAATTTAAAATTATTAATTTTTTAATATTTTTTATTTATATTTTATTTAACAATAATAATTTAATCATTAGATGTCTGAAATGAAAGAATTGGTCTCTTAAACCATATTATAGTATAAATTCGATATACTTCTAATGGCCAATATTTAAATATTTTTTTATACCACAGATAAAACCAATATTATGATCAATTCTTCTATTTTTCACATTAAGAATTATTTACATTATAATCATTAATCTTCATTATTTATTTATTAATTTTTCTCCATATAAAAATAAAAAGAAAATATTAAAAAATAAGAATAAAAATTTATGAAAGTGAATATGATAAACCTATTATCAATTTTCGACCCATCTACATATATTATACTTATAATAAATTGAATTAGTTTATTACTACCATTAATAATGATACCAATAATATATTGATTTATTCTCTCTCGTTTAAATATATTATGAATTAAACTTATAATAATAATTTACAATGAATTTAAATTACTAATTAGTTACAAATATATATTTAATATAATTATTTTCTTAAGAATACTAATAATAATTATACTTTATAATTTAATAGGATTAATACCATATACTTTCACTCCTACAAGTCACTTATCAATTAATTTATCATTAACAATATCAATATGATTAACACATATATTTTACGGTTGAACTATAAATTGAGAAAAGATATTAATTCATTTAGTACCACTAAATACACCTTTAATATTAATAAATTTTATAGTATTAATTGAAACAATCAGAAACATTATTCGTCTATGAGCATTATCAATTCGACTAACAGCTAATATATTAGCAGGATATTTACTTTTAACTTTACTAGGATCATCAATAGAAAGTTCCTGATTAATTATTATTCCATTTATAATCATTATTCAAAATATATTATTTATTCTAGAAATCTCAGTTTTATTTATTCAATCGTATGTAATTTCCATTCTTAGACTTCTATACTTTAATGAATCTAATCATTAAAATCATTAAATTAAAAAAAAATTGTTTATCTTAAATAAACACTAAAACAAATGAAAAATCATCCATTTCATCTAGTAACACCCAGGCCTTGACCAATAATATTATCTATTAATTTAATAAATTTATTAATAAGAGCTATTATAATTTTTCAATTTAAAATTAATTGAATTCTATTTATATCATTAATTACTATATTATTTACTATAGCACAATGATGACGAGATGTAATTCGTGAAAGAACATTTCAAGGAATGCACTCATATATAGTATTAGATTTAATAAAATTAGGAAAGTGTTTGGTGTTGTGGTGCATTATATTTGAAATATTTACAGAGATTTCAAGAAAATATAAGTGTGAAACAAGATAAAACTATCTTTGAATCAAACTGAAGAATTTAAAAATTCATAAAGGTATGTATAAGTTAATAGAGAGACGTGGAATAGACAAAATTATTGGTACGGAGCCAAATAGGTTATGTGAACAGGTGAAACAGGCTAAAGAGATTAGCATAATTAGATATTGAAAGGAACAATTATGCAGTTAATTATAAAATCGTGTTAGAGGATATATTGTATTGTAATTGTGAAAGATTTCCTCACCACCCTAGGGGTATTTATCATGGCGCGTTACCCTTTTTTTATTATAATGGGTGGTTCGCCAATAGTCATGTCATCCCACTTTCTAAAATGAAATTAATTTTAAATAAAACATAACAAAAACATAATTTTTGTATTCATTATAAAATAAAGTATTACATTTTGAAATAATAATAATAGATAATCTTGAATAATATTAATAAGAAAACATAACAAAACGTACTCTTCAAATACTACCAGTAAAACCTTAAATCTTGTGAAATAATACATACTAAGCAAATAAATAAAACTCTATTAATGTATTAAAACATATTGAAAAGAATAAGTTGAATATATATACATCAAAATTGATGTTTTAAGAAAAGTGAAATTAAAAGAACATCGTTGAAAATCTAGTTCCTATTAAAAAGTTTTTAATTTTCGATTTTTAGAAGAGATGTCTGCACGCCTTTCCAACTGACTATTATTTACAGTTAATGCAATATACAATAATAAGTAATAATACAATAAATTATATTCTTTCGTTCAGTAAGTGGTGTAAGTTTAATACAACAACAGGAATAATGAATAAACGAGGATAAATATTGATAAATATATATAAAATATAAGTATCATTAAATAATCAGCGGTTTGTTGTTCGTGTTGAGTTTTATTTGGCTTTAGGATAAACATCAGAGTGTCATATATAATTAATCACTTGATAAATTTTACTAAGTAATTTGTAAATGTTTTCATTCAAAATGTCAAAATTGATTCGGAAAGACCCTTTTCAATTTCATTATTAATTTTATACATCGATTTAAGTAAAAAAGTATACCTAATCTTATAAAAATATGATAAAAAATATATTCCTTTCAGGAAAAAGATAAATTTATTAAATAAAAATTTTTGGGGGTGTTTATTAGGATAATAAAATAATAAATAACCAAAATAAATCCGTAATAAATAAATAAATAAAATAAATATTTTATCATAAAAATTCAATAAGATAATGTAAACTTTAAAGATTAGATAAAAAATAAGTATTCCCATAAAAATAACTATAATAAACAAAAAGGAAATACATAAATTAATGTATAAAGATTCATAATATACTCTGTAGGTAACATTTTTAAATTCAAAAGGATAAAAGATTCATAAAACTAAACGAAATGAGTATCTTAGTGTAAACACCATAGATATATAAAATATACAAAATATTGTAATTCTAATATCTCTATTAATAAAGAAATATTCAATAATTATATCCTTAGAGAGAAAACCTGACAAAAAGAAACACCCGCATAGACTTAATTTTCCAATTAATAGAACTATACCATTTAAAGGTATTAAAATTCTCATAGAATTAAAATTTCGAATATCTTGGTTATTATTAGATCTATGAATAAATCTTCTTGCACATATAAATATTATTGATTTAAATAAAGCATGAATAACTAAATGAAAGAAGGCTAAATCCACTAACCCTACAGATAAAATTCTTATTATTAATCCTAACTGACTTAAAGTTGATAGGGCAATAATTTTCTTTAAATCATATTCAAAATTAGCAATAGAACTAGCCATAAATATAGTAAAGATTGAGATAAATAAAATAACGTTATTATTTATTGTAAACACTAAACTGTAATAATGGATTAATAAATAAACCCCTGCAGTAACTAAGGTTGAAGAATGAACTAAAGTAGAAATAAGGGTTGGAGCTATTATAGCTGCAGGTAACCATAAAGAAAAGGGTATTTGAGCTCTTTTAGTTAAAGCGCTTAAAAATATGAAAAATATTATAAATCTATCTATTTCATAAAATATTAAATTTCACGACCCATTTGCGGAATTTGAAACAATCAATATTAAAAATCCAATATCTCCAACCCGATTACATACAATTGTTAAAACTCCAGAATTAAAAGCTCTATATCTTTGATAATAAATAATTAAACCAAAAGAAATTAAACCTAGCCCATCCCATCCTAATAAAATTGATAAAACTCTGGGACTTAAAATTATTAAACATATTGATAGAATAAATAAAATTAATAAATAAAAAAAACCGACAAATTCTTTTATCTGACCTTATATATTCAATTCTGTAAATTATTACGCATGAGGAAATAATAGAAACAACTCCGATAAATATTAATCTAATAAAATCAAAATAAATAATTATTCTAAATTTTATACAAAACAAATTTATTAAATCCCATTCTAAAATAATTACATATTTAGATGTATATAAATATAGGCCTAAAAATAGATATAGTATTCCAGAAAATAGTATGAATAAACTAATTAAAAACATTTTTATGATAATTTAAAATATAAATACATATATCATTGACACCACAAGTCAATATTTTAATTAAACTATTTAAATAAAATATATTTAAAATTAATATGAAAAAATAATTAAATTTAAAAATATAAAATTTAGGGGAATTCAATGCATCAATAAAATATAATAATCTAAAATATTAGCATTAAAAATCTTTAAAAAGAAATTTATTTTTCCATGTTGAACATAAATATATAAATATAATGAATAACAAAATCTAAGAAAACAATAAAAAATTAATAAATAAATCAAATATTTGAATCATAAATAAATAATTATTAACAAAAATACCTCACCAACTAAGTTTAATGAAACAGGAGCAAATATATTAGATGTACAAAATATAAATCAAAATATAGATATTGGAGGCATTAACGCTATTATCCCCTTATTTAAAAATATAATCCGTCTCCCTGAAGATTTATAACACAAATTTACTGAATAAAATAAACCCGAAGAACATAATCCATGAGCAATTATAATAATATAACTACCTACAAATCCTAAAAGTATTTCAGTTATTATAGATCTTAATAAAATTCTTATATGAATTACTGAAGAATAAGCTACCAAAATCTTTATATCAATTTGACGTAAACATAAAATTGAAACAATTAACCCCCCAATTAATCTAAATACTAAAATTACCAAATTTACAAAATAAAAATTAGAATAAAAAATATATATAAATCGCAATAAACCATATGTTCCTAATTTTAATAAAATAGCTGCTAAAATTATTGATCCAAACACAGGGGCTTCAACATGAGCTTTTAATAATCATCCATGTAATATAAATATAGGAATTTTCACTAAAAATGAACTTAATATATAAATAAATATAAAAATATTTAAATTATAATCTATTATTTCTATTAAATTTATTAGCGCTAAATTATTCAAATAAGTAATAATTAATAAAAAAACCAGTAAGGGAAATGAAAAAAATATTGTATAAAACATCAGATAATAACCAGCTAATAATCGTATGTTACCTGTCCCTCATTTTACAATAATTAAACATATAATAATTAACCTTACCTCAAAAAAGAAATAAAATATTAAAAAATTTATTGTTAAAAATGTAAAATATAAAACAATCAACAAAATCAAATTTAAATTAAAACAAATTCTAGATAAATTTATTAACAAAATCAAATTAAAAATTCATAAATTTAAAATAACTAATATAAATGAAAAAAAATTAAAGCCAAAATTAAACCTAATTCTGTTTCAATATATTTCATTTCTAAAATTGAATAATAATATAAATCTAATAAACATCAAAATAAAAATGTAAATTTTAAAAATTTATTTAAATTATAAAGAAAAAATAATATCAAAATTATTAAAAAAGCTTTTATCATGTTAAATTTAATATTGAAATTCTTTGATTCCCATAAAAATAAGTACAATTAACTAAAATTCTCAAACCAATAACTCTATCGCACACAGAAAATACTATAAAATATATGAAAATTCATTCATTAGAATAAATTTCAAACATAAAGATTATTGATAGTATAGAAATTACAAAAAATTGTATACTAATCAATATTATCAATAAATCACTCTTAAAAACGAAAATCAACATAAAATTTAATAAAATTAAAATAAGTGAATAAGCAATAAAATAAAATCATTATTTTAGTTAAATAGTTTAATCTAAAACATAAATCTTGTAAATTTAAAATATCATATAATAATTTTAACTAATTAACCACAAAATATTTTATTATACAAAATACATAATAATTTTATTTTCAAAAAAAATTAAATAGATAATTATCATTAATCTCCAAAATTAATATTTAAATTAAACTACTTTTTGAATAAAATAAAATAAAATAAAATGATAATATATATTAAATATATATCAAAATAGCAGAATATTTTGTTGGTGTCGAATTTTGATTTCAAACGAACAACAAATTGAAAATTAGTTTGTAATTTATACGATAGAACCTAATAGATAATAAGAAATAAACTTACATCAAAGGTTAATAAGGAAGTAACTAGTAAAGTTAGATAAGGTCCATAATTATCTAAAATAATATTTATTTCAATCAATAAAATAAATCATTAATCTTATAATAAAATTAAATTAATCATTAATCATTAAACGCCTTCTGTGTACTAGCAAGATTTCCACCCATTTTGGTAAAGATCAAAGTAAGAAAAGAACTTTATGAAATAAAAGAAAAGGATAATGCTAGAAATAGTAAAATTAAAAATTTAGCCAGAGTAACAAGGAACGATAATAAATTAAGATGTCACAAACCTCGTTATAACGAAGAAGCATACACAGATGAATAATTCAATAAGAAATTAATAGAAAGTTACGTATCTAGCCTTACACAAGGGAAAGGAAAATATGAACAAGACCTGGAAAAAGAAATCAAATTAACTAAGGAGAATACAATCAAAGAATGGCAAAATATATGAGAGGAATCTAACACAGGAATCTGGACTAAAAGGCTGATTAGAGATATTGAGAAATGGGTCACAAGAAAGCACGGGTATGTAAATTTTTATACCACACAGATACTTACAGGTCATGGTTGCTTCAACCAATATACGAAAAAGAAATAGGTGAATACCAAACGGATCACTGCTGGTGCAGCTGTCAAACACAAGATGATGCGCAACCCACTCTGCTTTACTGTAAGAAATGGAAAGATCAAAGGCAAAAATTAACGCACAATCTAGAAATTAATATCCAATGAGAGCCTAATGAGATAATTGATGCAATTATCCCAGACTAAAATAAATGGAACGCTTTCCAAAGTTTCTGTCCAGAAGTACTGAATAAAAGACAGGCCGATGAAAGAGTAACACAAAAGACTGAAAGAGAGAACACTACAATATGATAATCTATTGTACTGTAAGAATAAGATACATACCATCTATGGGTAACAAATTAAAAGTAAAACCCTCAGGAAGATAAATATAATATAATTTAACAGAAGCGAACGCAAACCTGAAACAGGAAAGAAATATTAACCTAATTAAAATATAGATAATAATTTCCACTTAATTAAAAATAGAGAGATTGTAAAACAATAAACGTGATATATTGTATTACAACAATATTAGTACAATAAGAGTCCTTACTAGTGAATGTAATCTAAAGAGGTGCGAAGAGTTTTGGAAGCAATGCAACTAAATTAACTAAAATATAAATAATAGTAAACCGTGAAATTAAATAATAACGTACCAAGAAATGCATAAACTTTGAAGACGCTGTCAAAGCTAAAAACCATAAATAACGAATCTAGTAAATCATTATAACAGAATCCAAACAAATGACAGGTCGACTAGATGGATAACCTAACACCGCACAACCCAGTCTTCAGTTTCAGACGCTGGACAACCAAATTGGACAATTGGGGCCGCAGAAATCGACTTCAGAAGCAAAAAATTCAGAATGAATTTGCAGTTTTTCGATCCTAGGATAGGGTCAGATGCAGTGGACAGCAAAAGAAGGGTTATATTTACGTGCCTGACACCCTAGGCTTCCGTTAGAGGCGCTGCTCAACCAGATCGGACAATTAGGGCCGCTGAAATCGACATGAGAATCATAAGATTGAGAATAAATAAGCAGTTTTTCCATTCTATGGCAGGTTTGGACGCAATAAAAGGCAAAGTAATGTTTATACTTACGTTCCGCACAACCCAGGCTGCAGTTTGAGCCGCTGCTCAGCCATATCGGACAAGTAGGGCCGCTGAAATTGACTCCAGAAGCACAAAATTCGGAATGAATTTGAAGTTTTTCGATCATAGGATAGGTTCAGATGCAATGGAAAGCAAAATAATGTTTATATTTACGTTCCGCACAACCTAGGCTTCAGTTAGAGACGCTACTCAACCAGATCGGACAATTAGGGCCGCTGAAATCGACATGAGAATCATAAGATTGAGAATAAATAAGCAGTTTTTCCATTCTATGGCAGGTTTGGACGCAATAAAAGGCAAAGTAATGTTTATACTTACGTTCCGCACAACCCAGGCTGCAGTTTGAGCCGCTGCTCAGCCATATCGGACAAGTAGGGCCGCTGAAATTGACTCCAGAAGCACAAAATTCGGAATGAATTTGAAGTTTTTCGATCATAGGATAGGTTCAGATGCAATGGAAAGCAAAATAATGTTTATATTTACGTTCCGCACAACCTAGGCTTCAGTTAGAGACGCTACTCAACCAGATCGGACAATTAGGGCCGCAGAAATCCATTTGAGAAGCATAAAATTGAGAACAAGTAAGCAGTTTTTCGATCTTATGATAGATACCGATACAGCGGATGGCAGAATAATGATTGTATTTAGTGTAATAGTAATTTAGTAATAATTTTAATTCCATAAACTTTAAAAATTTATATGCTCATACACTAAAATATAAAGATTTAACAAAAAATTAATCATGATAAAAAATTTTTATTCTTATTTTTCATCTATAATAATTATCTTTTTATCAGTATTTTCTCTCATATTAAACAATATATTTTTCATTTGACTAATTATAGAAATTACTAACTTAATTTTTTTATCATCATTAGCTATTTCAAAAAATATGAAAATTAGAGTTCTTTATTTTTTTATTTCATTTATTAGAAGATCTCTAATTTTAACGGGAATTTTATTTAATAATTTTAATGTATACTCATCAATCCTAATAATAATGGGAACTTCATTAAAATTAGGGATTATTCCATTTAATGCTTGATTTAATTTTATATTTAAATCAATTAATTTCATAAATGCATTCTTATTAATAACATTCATAAAATTAATTCCTTTTATTCTTTTAATAAATTCAATCCCGATAAAAGAATTATTAATTATAATTACTCTAAATTTAATTGTATCACCTCTATTAATATTAAATAAAAATTCTTTAATACTAATAATATCATTTTCTTCAATTTATCAAACTTCATTAATAATAACATTAATATATTTAAATTTGTATATTTTTATTCTTTACTTCATCATATATTCAGTATTATCATATAATATAATCTATTTAATCATAGATATAAAATTAGAAAATAAAATAGAAATAATAATCTTTAACAATAAATCAAAACTTACATTTTCTTATTTATTACTAACATATATATTTATTCCACCAATAGGAGTATTTTCTTTAAAATGATTAGTGTTAGAGAACTTAGTAATTAAACTTAATGGTTTTAATCTTATCCTATCTATCGTTATTGTAATATCAAGACTATTAATAATTTGAAATTATTTAAATTTTATTAATAATAATTTATTCAATAAAAATTACTCAAATATATTCTTAAAATACAAATATATAGATATGTGAATTTTATTAATTATAACTATTATAGTAATTATATTTAGAATCATATACATTTACTTTAAAATCTAATTTCTGAAAAATTATATTTTATTTTTAAATTTGCAATTTAATATTTTGTTTAAATTATAGAAATTATATTAATAGTATTAGAAAATTTTATTTTCATAAATAAATTTACAATTTATTCCTTTTATCAGACATAATACTCTAATACTTTATTTAAAGATTTTAAGTTAATTTTAAACTATTAATCTTCAAAATTAAAAATATAAATTTAATTTTATAAATCTTAATTTCTTCGTGAATGAAAAAATGATTATACTCCACTAATCATAAAAATATTGGCATATTATATTTTATATTCGCTATATGATCAGGAATAATTGGTTCATCAATAAGATTTATTATTCGATTAGAATTAAGAAGACAGGGGCATGAATTAAAAATGATCAGATTTATAATTCAATTGTAACGTCTCATGCTTTTGTTATAATTTTTTTTATGGTTATACCATTCATAATTGGAGATTTTGGGAACTGATTAGTTCCCTTAATGATTGGAGCTCCAGATATGGCATTCCCACGAATAAACAATATAAGATTTTGATTACTACCTCCTTCAATTTTTTCATTATTAATAAGAAATTATTTAAATTCAGGATCAGGCACAGGATGAACAATTTACCCTCCATTATCATCATTTATATACCACCCATCATCATCTACCGATCTAACAATTTTTTCCCTTCATATCGCCGGAGTATCATCAATCATAGGGGCTATTAATTTTTTAGTGACAATTTTCAATATAATAAATTATTCGCTACAATATGATCAAATACCTTTATTCCCATGATCAGTTATAATTACAGCAATTTTACTTTTACTATCACTACCTGTTCTTGCTGGAGCAATTACAATACTTTTATCAGATCGAAATTTAAATTCTTCTTTTTTTACCCTATAGGAGGGGGTGACCCAATTTTATACCAACACTTATTTTGATTCTTTGGACATCCAAAAGTTTATATTCTAATTCTTCCAGGATTTGGACTAATCTCACATATTATTTTAAACGAAAGAGGTAAAAAAGCAACATTTGGAAACATAGGAATAGTATACGCAATACTAGGAATTGGTTTTCTAGGATTTATTGTATGAGCACATCACATATTTACTGTTGGAATAGATGTAGATACTCGCGCTTATTTCACATCAGCAACTATAATTACTGCCATTCCCACTGGCATTAAAGTTTTTAGATGACTAGCAACATTCCATGGATCAAAAGCTTACGCAAATCCAACAACTTTATGATCTATGGGATTTATTTTTTTGTTTACAATAGGAGGATTAACAGGAATTATATTATCAAATTCATCTATTCATATTTTACTTCATGATACATACTATGTTGTAGGACATTTTCATTATGTACTTTCAATAGGAGCAGTATTTAGAATTATTGCAAGATTATTTCACTGATATCCTTTAATTACTGGCTTAACACTAAACAAAAAATTTCTTAAAATTCAATTTTATTTTATATTTATTGGAGTAAATATAACATTCTTCCCTCAACATTTTTTAGGATTAATAGGAATACCACGACGATATTCAGATTACCCTGACGCGTATTACTGTTGAAATTTTTTACCTTCACTAGGATCATTAATTTCAATTAATAGAATAATAATATTTATTTTTATTATATTAGAAAGATTTATAGTAAAACGATTAATTTTACTTAAATATTTTCAAAATTCACTCGAATGATTACAAAACTATCCCCCATTTGAACACTCATTTAATGAAATTCCTTTGATTTTTAAAAAAGGAAATAAAAAAAATAAAATTTAATTTTAAACTTATAAAATTTATAAATTAAAAATTAAATTTAATATGGCAGATTAGTGCGATGAATTTAAGCTTCATATATAAAGATATATTTCATTTATTAAGAATTGCTACATGAAATATATTTTCACTTCAAGATCCTAACTCTCCTTTTGCTGATAATTTAGTTGTATTTTATAATATTACTATATATAATATTATCAATAATTATTTCGATAACATTATTTATAATAATAAATATCATTTTAAGAAAATTTAGAAATCGATTTTTATTAGAAAATAATTTAATTGAAATTATTTGAACTATTTTTCCAATAATTGTATTAATAATTATTGCATTTCCATCATTAAAAACTCTTTATTTTGTTGATGAAATATGGACATTCTCATATTTTACAATTAAAGCTATTGGTCATCAATGATATTGAAGATATGAATATCCAGAATTTTATTTAAATTATGATTCTTTTATAATCAATGATTATTCAAATTTAAGATTATTTCGACTATTAGATGTAGATAATCGAATTATTATTCCATTTAAAACCCCAATTCCTTTAATTACAACATCTGTTGATGTAATTCACTCATGAACAATTCCATCCTTAGGAATAAAAATAGATGCAACTCCAGGACGACTTAATCAAATAATATTATTTACATACCGACCAGGATTATTTTTTGGCCAATGTTCAGAAATTTGTGGAACAAATCATAGATTTATACCTATCGTAGTAGAATCAACATCAATAAATGATTTTGGAAATTGATTACTTAGAATAATAACTTTATAAAATCCTAAGATAAAAAATTAGTTAAACATATAACATTAAATTGTCAATTTAAAATTATTAATTTTTTAATATTTTTTATTTATATTTTATTTAACAATAATAATTTAATCATTAGATGTCTGAAATGAAAGAATTGGTCTCTTAAACCATATTATAGTATAAATTCGATATACTTCTAATGGCCAATATTTAAATATTTTTTTATACCACAGATAAAACCAATATTATGATCAATTCTTCTATTTTTCACATTAAGAATTATTTACATTATAATCATTAATCTTCATTATTTATTTATTAATTTTTCTCCATATAAAAATAAAAAGAAAATATTAAAAAATAAGAATAAAAATTTATGAAAGTGAATATGATAAACCTATTATCAATTTTCGACCCATCTACATATATTATACTTATAATAAATTGAATTAGTTTATTACTACCATTAATAATGATACCAATAATATATTGATTTATTCTCTCTCGTTTAAATATATTATGAATTAAACTTATAATAATAATTTACAATGAATTTAAATTACTAATTAGTTACAAATATATATTTAATATAATTATTTTCTTAAGAATACTAATAATAATTATACTTTATAATTTAATAGGATTAATACCATATACTTTCACTCCTACAAGTCACTTATCAATTAATTTATCATTAACAATATCAATATGATTAACATATATATTTTACGGTTGAACTATAAATTCAGAAAAGATATTAATTCATTTAGTACCACTAAATACACCTTTAATATTAATAAATTTTATAGTATTAATTGAAACAATCAGAAACATTATTCGTCCATGAGCATTATCAATTCGACTAACAGCTAATATATTAGCAGGATATTTACTTTTAACTTTACTAGGATCGTCAATAGAAAGTTCCTGATTAATTATTATTCCATTTATAATCATTATTCAAAATATATTATTTATTCTAGAAATCTCAGTTTTATTTATTCAATCGTATGTAATTTCCATTCTTAGACTTCTATACTTTAATGAATCTAATCATTAAAATCATTAAATTAAAAAAAAATTGTTTATCTTAAATAAACACTAAAACAAATGAAAAATCATCCATTTCATCTAGTAACACCCAGGCCTTGACCAATAATATTATCTATTAATTTAATAAATTTATTAATAAGAGCTATTATAATTTTTCAATTTAAAATTAATTGAATTCTATTTATATCATTAATTACTATATTATTTACTATAGCACAATGATGACGAGATGTAATTCGTGAAAGAACATTTCAAGGAATGCACTCATATATAGTATTAGATTTAATAAAATTAGGAAAGTGTTTGGTGTTGTGGTGCATTATATTTGAAATATTTACAGAGATTTCAAGAAAATATAAGTGTGAAACAAGATAAAACTATCTTTGAATCAAACTGAAGAATTTAAAAATTCATAAAGGTATGTATAAGTTAATAGAGAGACGTGGAATAGACAAAATTATTGGTACGGAGCCAAATAGGTTATGTGAACAGGTGAAACAGGCTAAAGAGATTAGCATAATTAGATATTGAAAGGAACAATTATGCAGTTAATTATAAAATCGTGTTAGAGGATATATTGTATTGTAATTGTGAAAGATTTCCTCACCACCCTAGGGGTATTTATCATGGCGCGTTACCCTTTTTTTATTATAATGGGTGGTTCGCCAATAGTCATGTCATCCCACCTTCTAAAATGAAATTAATTTTAAATAAAACATAACAAAAACATAATTTTTGTATTCATTATAAAATAAAGTATTACATTTTGAAATAATAATAATAGATAATCTTGAATAATATTAATAAGAAAACATAACAAAACGTACTCTTCAAATACTACCAGTAAAACCTTAAATCTTGTGAAATAATACATACTAAGCAAATAAATAAAACTCTATTAATGTATTAAAACATATTGAAAAGAATAAGTTGAATATATATACATCAAAATTGATGTTTTAAGAAAAGTGAAATTAAAAGAACATCGTTGAAAATCTAGTTCCTATTAAAAAGTTTTTAATTTTCGATTTTTAGAAGAGATGTCTGCACGCCTTTCCAACTGACTATTATTTACAGTTAATGCAATATACAATAATAAGTAATAATACAATAAATTATATTCTTTCGTTCAGTAAGTGGTGTAAGTTTAATACAACAACAGGAATAATGAATAAACGAGGATAAATATTGATAAATATATATAAAATATAAGTATCATTAAATAATCAGCGGTTTGTTGTTCGTGTTGAGTTTTATTTGGCTTTAGGATAAACATCAGAGTGTCATATATAATTAATCACTTGATAAATTTTACTAAGTAATTTGTAAATGTTTTCATTCAAAATGTCAAAATTGATTCGGAAAGACCCTTTTCAATTTCATTATTAATTTTATACATCGATTTAAGTAAAAAAGTATACCTAATCTTATAAAAATATGATAAAAAATATATTCCTTTCAGGAAAAAGATAAATTTATTAAATAAAAATTTTTGGGGGTGTTTATTAGGATAATAAAATAATAAATAACCAAAATAAATCCGTAATAAATAAATAAATAAAATAAATATTTTATCATAAAAATTCAATAAGATAATGTAAACTTTAAAGATTAGATAAAAAATAAGTATTCCCATAAAAATAACTATAATAAACAAAAAGGAAATACATAAATTAATGTATAAAGATTCATAATATACTCTGTAGGTAACATTTTTAAATTCAAAAGGATAAAAGATTCATAAAACTAAACGAAATGAGTATCTTAGTGTAAACACCATAGATATATAAAATATACAAAATATTGTAATTCTAATATCTCTATTAATAAAGAAATATTCAATAATTATATCCTTAGAGAGAAAACCTGACAAAAAGAAACACCCGCATAGACTTAATTTTCCAATTAATAGAACTATACCATTTAAAGGTATTAAAATTCTCATAGAATTAAAATTTCGAATATCTTGGTTATTATTAGATCTATGAATAAATCTTCTTGCACATATAAATATTATTGATTTAAATAAAGCATGAATAACTAAATGAAAGAAGGCTAAATCCACTAACCCTACAGATAAAATTCTTATTATTAATCCTAACTGACTTAAAGTTGATAGGGCAATAATTTTCTTTAAATCATATTCAAAATTAGCAATAGAACTAGCCATAAATATAGTAAAGATTGAGATAAATAAAATAACGTTATTATTTATTGTAAACACTAAACTGTAATAATGGATTAATAAATAAACCCCTGCAGTAACTAAGGTTGAAGAATGAACTAAAGTAGAAATAAGGGTTGGAGCTATTATAGCTGCAGGTAACCATAAAGAAAAGGGTATTTGAGCTCTTTTAGTTAAAGCGCTTAAAAATATGAAAAATATTATAAATCTATCTATTTCATAAAATATTAAATTTCACGACCCATTTGCGGAATTTGAAACAATCAATATTAAAAATCCAATATCTCCAACCCGATTACATACAATTGTTAAAACTCCAGAATTAAAAGCTCTATATCTTTGATAATAAATAATTAAACCAAAAGAAATTAAACCTAGCCCATCCCATCCTAATAAAATTGATAAAACTCTGGGACTTAAAATTATTAAACATATTGATAGAATAAATAAAATTAATAAATAAAAAAACCGACAAATTCTTTTATCTGACCTTATATATTCAATTCTGTAAATTATTACGCATGAGGAAATAATAGAAACAACTCCGATAAATATTAATCTAATAAAATCCAAATAAATAATTATTCTAAATTTTATACAAAACAAATTTATTAAATCCCATTCTAAAATGATTACATATTTAGATGTATATAAATATAGGCCTAAAAATAGATATAGTATTCCAGAAAATAGTATGAATAAACTAATTAAAAACATTTTTATGATAATTTAAAATATAAATACATATATCATTGACACCACAAGTCAATATTTTAATTAAACTATTTAAATAAAATATATTTAAAATTAATATGAAAAAATAATTAAATTTAAAAATATAAAATTTAGGGGAATTCAATGCATCAATAAAATATAATAATCTAAAATATTAGCATTAAAAATCTTTAAAAAGAAATTTATTTTTCCATGTTGAACATAAATATATAAATATAATGAATAACAAAATCTAAGAAAACAATAAAAAATTAATAAATAAATCAAATATTTGAATCATAAATAAATAATTATTAACAAAAATACCTCACCAACTAAGTTTAATGAAACAGGAGCAGATATATTAGATGTACAAAATATAAATCAAAATATAGATATTGGAGGCATTAACGCTATTATCCCCTTATTTAAAAATATAATCCGTCTCCCTGAAGATTTATAACACAAATTTACTGAATAAAATAAACCCGAAGAACATAATCCATGAGCAATTATAATAATATAACTACCTACAAATCCTAAAAGTATTTCAGTTATTATAGATCTTAATAAAATTCTTATATGAATTACTGAAGAATAAGCTACCAAAATCTTTATATCAATTTGACGTAAACATAAAATTGAAACAATTAACCCCCCAATTAATCTAAATACTAAAATTACCAAATTTACAAAATAAAAATTAGAATAAAAAATATATATAAATCGCAATAAACCATATGTTCCTAATTTTAATAAAATAGCTGCTAAAATTATTGATCCAAACACAGGGGCTTCAACATGAGCTTTTAATAATCATCCATGTAATATAAATATAGGAATTTTCACTAAAAATGAACTTAATATATAAATAAATATAAAAATATTTAAATTATAATCTATTATTTCTATTAAATTTATTAGCGCTAAATTATTCAAATAAATAATAATTAATAAAAAAACCAGTAAGGGAAATGAAAAAAATATTGTATAAAACATCAGATAATAACCAGCTAATAATCGTATGTTACCTGTCCCTCATTTTACAATAATTAAACATATAATAATTAACCTTACCTCAAAAAAGAAATAAAATATTAAAAAATTTATTGTTAAAAATGTAAAATATAAAACAATCAACAAAATCAAATTTAAATTAAAACAAATTCTAGATAAATTTATTAACAAAATCAAATTAAAAATTCATAAATTTAAAATAACTAATATAAATGAAAAAAAATTAAAGCCAAAATTAAACCTAATTGTGTTTCAATATATTTCATTTCTAAAATTGAATAATAATATAAATCTAATAAACATCAAAATAAAAATGTAAATTTTAAAAATTTATTTAAATTATAAAGAAAAAATAATATCAAAATTATTAAAAAAGCTTTTATCATGTTAAATTTAATATTGAAATTCTTTGATTCCCATAAAAATAAGTACAATTAACTAAAATTCTCAAACCAATAACTCTATCGCACACAGAAAATACTATAAAATATATGAAAATTCATTCATTAGAATAAATTTCAAACATAAAGATTATTGATAGTATAGAAATTACAAAAAATTGTATACTAATCAATATTATCAATAAATCACTCTTAAAAACGAAAATCAACATAAAATTTAATAAAATTAAAATAAGTGAATAAGCAATAAAATAAAATCATTATTTTAGTTAAATAGTTTAATCTAAAACATAAATCTTGTAAATTTAAAATATCATATAATAATTTTAACTAATTAACCACAAAATATTTTATTATACAAAATACATAATAATTTTATTTTCAAAAAAAATTAAATAGATAATTATCATTAATCTCCAAAATTAATATTTAAATTAAACTACTTTTTGAATAAAATAAAATAAAATAAAATGATAATATATATTAAATATATATCAAAATAGCAGAATATTTTGTTGGTGTCGAATTTTGATTTCAAACGAACAACAAATTGAAAATTAGTTTGTAATTTATACGATAGAACCTAATAGATAATAAGAAATAAACTTACATCAAAGGTTAATAAGGAAGTAACTAGTAAAGTTAGATAAGGTCCATAATTATCTAAAATAATATTTATTTCAATCAATAAAATAAATCATTAATCTTATAATAAAATTAAATTAATCATTAATCATTAAACGCCTTCTGTGTACTAGCAAGATTTCCACCCATTTTGGTAAAGATCAAAGTAAGAAAAGAACTTTATGAAATAAAAGAAAAGGATAATGCTAGAAATAGTAAAATTAAAAATTTAGCCAGAGTAACAAGGAACGATAATAAATTAAGATGTCACAAACCTCGTTATAACGAAGAAGCATACACAGATGAATAATTCAATAAGAAATTAATAGAAAGTTACGTATCTAGCCTTACACAAGGGAAAGGAAAATATGAACAAGACCTGGAAAAAGAAATCAAATTAACTAAGGAGAATACAATCAAAGAATGGCAAAATATATGAGAGGAATCTAACACAGGAATCTGGACTAAAAGGCTGATTAGAGATATTGAGAAATGGGTCACAAGAAAGCACGGGTATGTAAATTTTTATACCACACAGATACTTACAGGTCATGGTTGCTTCAACCAATATACGAAAAAGAAATAGGTGAATACCAAACGGATCACTGCTGGTACAGCTGTCAAACACAAGATGATGCGCAACCCACTCTGCTTTACTGTAAGAAATGGAAAGATCAAAGGCAAAAATTAACGCACAATCTAGAAATTAATATCCAATGAGAGCCTAATGAGATAATTGATGCAATTATCCCAGACTAAAATAAATGGAACGCTTTCCAAAGTTTCTGTCCAGAAGTACTGAATAAAAGACAGGCCGATGAAAGAGTAACACAAAAGACTGAAAGAGAGAACACTACAATATGATAATCTATTGTACTGTAAGAATAAGATACATACCATCTATGGGTAACAAATTAAAAGTAAAACCCTCAGGAAGATAAATATAATATAATTTAACAGAAGCGAACGCAAACCTGAAACAGGAAAGAAATATTAACCTAATTAAAATATAGATAATAATTTCCACTTAATTAAAAATAGAGAGATTGTAAAACAATAAACGTGATATATTGTATTACAACAATATTAGTACAATAAGAGTCCTTACTAGTGAATGTAATCTAAAGAGGTGCGAAGAGTTTTGGAAGCAATGCAACTAAATTAACTAAAATATAAATAATAGTAAACCGTGAAATTAAATAATAACGTACCAAGAAATGCATAAACTTTGAAGACGCTGTCAAAGCTAAAAACCATAAATAACGAATCTAGTAAATCATTATAACAGAATCCAAACAAATGACAGGTCGACTAGATGGATAACCTAACACCGCACAACCCAGTCTTCAGTTTCAGACGCTGGACAACCAAATTGGACAATTGGGGCCGCAGAAATCGACTTCAGAAGCAAAAAATTCAGAATGAATTTGCAGTTTTTCGATCCTAGGATAGGGTCAGATGCAGTGGACAGCAAAAGAAGGGTTATATTTACGTTCCTGACACCCTAGGCTTCCGTTAGAGGCGCTGCTCAACCAGATCGGACAATTAGGGCCGCTGAAATCGACATGAGAATCATAAGATTGAGAATAAATAAGCAGTTTTTCCATTCTATGGCAGGTTTGGACGCAATAAAAGGCAAAGTAATGTTTATACTTACGTTCCGCACAACCCAGGCTGCAGTTTGAGCCGCTGCTCAGCCATATCGGACAAGTAGGGCCGCTGAAATTGACTCCAGAAGCACAAAATTCGGAATGAATTTGAAGTTTTTCGATCATAGGATAGGTTCAGATGCAATGGAAAGCAAAATAATGTTTATATTTACGTTCCGCACAACCTAGGCTTCAGTTAGAGACGCTACTCAACCAGATCGGACAATTAGGGCCGCAGAAATCCATTTGAGAAGCATAAAATTGAGAACAAGTAAGCAGTTTTTCGATCTTATGATAGATACCGATACAGCGGATGGCAGAATAATGATTGTATTTAGTGTAATAGTAATTTAGTAATAATTTTAATTCCATAAACTTTAAAAATTTATATGCTCATACACTAAAATATAAAGATTTAACAAAAAATTAATCATGATAAAAAATTTTTATTCTTATTTTTCATCTATAATAATTATCTTTTTATCAGTATTTTCTCTCATATTAAACAATATATTTTTCATTTGACTAATTATAGAAATTACTAACTTAATTTTTTTATCATCATTAGCTATTTCAAAAAATATGAAAATTAGAGTTCTTTATTTTTTTATTTCATTTATTAGAAGATCTCTAATTTTAACGGGAATTTTATTTAATAATTTTAATGTATACTCATCAATCCTAATAATAATGGCAACTTCATTAAAATTAGGGATTATTCCATTTAATGCTTGATTTAATTTTATATTTAAATCAATTAATTTCATAAATGCATTCTTATTAATAACATTCATAAAATTAATTCCTTTTATTCTTTTAATAAATTCAATCCCGATAAAAGAATTATTAATTATAATTACTCTAAATTTAATTGTATCACCTCTATTAATATTAAATAAAAATTCTTTAATACTAATAATATCATTTTCTTCAATTTATCAAACTTCATTAATAATAACATTAATATATTTAAATTTGTATATTTTTATTCTTTACTTCATCATATATTCAGTATTATCATATAATATAATCTATTTAATCATAGATATAAAATTAGAAAATAAAATAGAAATAATAATCTTTAACAATAAATCAAAACTTACATTTTCTTATTTATTACTAACATATATATTTATTCCACCAATAGGAGTATTTTCTTTAAAATGATTAGTGTTAGAGAACTTAGTAATTAAACTTAATGGTTTTAATCTTATCCTATCTATCGTTATTGTAATATCAAGACTATTAATAATTTGAAATTATTTAAATTTTATTAATAATAATTTATTCAATAAAAATTACTCAAATATATTCTTAAAATACAAATATATAGATATGTGAATTTTATTAATTATAACTATTATAGTAATTATATTTAGAATCATATACATTTACTTTAAAATCTAATTTCTGAAAAATTATATTTTATTTTTAAATTTGCAATTTAATATTTTGTTTAAATTATAGAAATTATATTAATAGTATTAGAAAATTTTATTTTCATAAATAAATTTACAATTTATTCCTTTTATCAGACATAATACTCTAATACTTTATTTAAAGATTTTAAGTTAATTTTAAACTATTAATCTTCAAAATTAAAAATATAAATTTAATTTTATAAATCTTAATTTCTTCGTGAATGAAAAAATGATTATACTCCACTAATCATAAAAATATTGGCATATTATATTTTATATTCGCTATATGATCAGGAATAATTGGTTCATCAATAAGATTTATTATTCGATTAGAATTAAGAAGACAGGGGCATGAATTAAAAATGATCAGATTTATAATTCAATTGTAACGTCTCATGCTTTTGTTATAATTTTTTTTATGGTTATACCATTCATAATTGGAGATTTTGGGAACTGATTAGTTCCCTTAATGATTGGAGCTCCAGATATGGCATTCCCACGAATAAACAATATAAGATTTTGATTACTACCTCCTTCAATTTTTTCATTATTAATAAGAAATTATTTAAATTCAGGATCAGGCACAGGATGAACAATTTACCCTCCATTATCATCATTTATATACCACCCATCATCATCTACCGATCTAACAATTTTTTCCCTTCATATCGCCGGAGTATCATCAATCATAGGGGCTATTAATTTTTTAGTGACAATTTTCAATATAATAAATTATTCGCTACAATATGATCAAATACCTTTATTCCCATGATCAGTTATAATTACAGCAATTTTACTTTTACTATCACTACCTGTTCTTGCTGGAGCAATTACAATACTTTTATCAGATCGAAATTTAAATTCTTCTTTTTTTACCCTATAGGAGGGGGTGACCCAATTTTATACCAACACTTATTTTGATTCTTTGGACATCCAAAAGTTTATATTCTAATTCTTCCAGGATTTGGACTAATCTCACATATTATTTTAAACGAAAGAGGTAAAAAAGCAACATTTGGAAACATAGGAATAGTATACGCAATACTAGGAATTGGTTTTCTAGGATTTATTGTATGAGCACATCACATATTTACTGTTGGAATAGATGTAGATACTCGCGCTTATTTCACATCAGCAACTATAATTACTGCCATTCCCACTGGCATTAAAGTTTTTAGATGACTAGCAACATTCCATGGATCAAAAGCTTACGCAAATCCAACAACTTTATGATCTATGGGATTTATTTTTTTGTTTACAATAGGAGGATTAACAGGAATTATATTATCAAATTCATCTATTCATATTTTACTTCATGATACATACTATGTTGTAGGACATTTTCATTATGTACTTTCAATAGGAGCAGTATTTAGAATTATTGCAAGATTATTTCACTGATATCCTTTAATTACTGGCTTAACACTAAACAAAAAATTTCTTAAAATTCAATTTTATTTTATATTTATTGGAGTAAATATAACATTCTTCCCTCAACATTTTTTAGGATTAATAGGAATACGACGACGATATTCAGATTACCCTGACGCGTATTACTGTTGAAATTTTTTACCTTCACTAGGATCATTAATTTCAATTAATAGAATAATAATATTTATTTTTATTATATTAGAAAGATTTATAGTAAAACGATTAATTTTACTTAAATATTTTCAAAATTCACTCGAATGATTACAAAACTATCCCCCATTTGAACACTCATTTAATGAAATTCCTTTGATTTTTAAAAAAGAAAATAAAAAAAATAAAATTTAATTTTAAACTTATAAAATTTATAAATTAAAAATTAAATTTAATATGGCAGATTAGTGCGATGAATTTAAGCTTCATATATAAAGATATATTTCATTTATTAAGAATTGCTACATGAAATATATTTTCACTTCAAGATCCTAACTCTCCTTTTGCTGATAATTTAGTTGTATTTTATAATATTACTATATATAATATTATCAATAATTATTTCGATAACATTATTTATAATAATAAATATCATTTTAAGAAAATTTAGAAATCGATTTTTATTAGAAAATAATTTAATTGAAATTATTTGAACTATTTTTCCAATAATTGTATTAATAATTATTGCATTTCCATCATTAAAAACTCTTTATTTTGTTGATGAAATATGGACATTCTCATATTTTACAATTAAAGCTATTGGTCATCAATGATATTGAAGATATGAATATCCAGAATTTTATTTAAATTATGATTCTTTTATAATCAATGATTATTCAAATTTAAGATTATTTCGACTATTAGATGTAGATAATCGAATTATTATTCCATTTAAAACCCCAATTCCTTTAATTACAACATCTGTTGATGTAATTCACTCATGAACAATTCCATCCTTAGGAATAAAAATAGATGCAACTCCAGGACGACTTAATCAAATAATATTATTTACATACCGACCAGGATTATTTTTTGGCCAATGTTCAGAAATTTGTGGAACAAATCATAGATTTATACCTATCGTAGTAGAATCAACATCAATAAATGATTTTGGAAATTGATTACTTAGAATAATAACTTTATAAAATCCTAAGATAAAAAATTAGTTAAACATATAACATTAAATTGTCAATTTAAAATTATTAATTTTTTAATATTTTTTATTTATATTTTATTTAACAATAATAATTTAATCATTAGATGTCTGAAATGAAAGAATTGGTCTCTTAAACCATATTATAGTATAAATTCGATATACTTCTAATGGCCAATATTTAAATATTTTTTTATACCACAGATAAAACCAATATTATGATCAATTCTTCTATTTTTCACATTAAGAATTATTTACATTATAATCATTAATCTTCATTATTTATTTATTAATTTTTCTCCATATAAAAATAAAAAGAAAATATTAAAAAATAAGAATAAAAATTTATGAAAGTGAATATGATAAACCTATTATCAATTTTCGACCCATCTACATATATTATACTTATAATAAATTGAATTAGTTTATTACTACCATTAATAATGATACCAATAATATATTGATTTATTCTCTCTCGTTTAAATATATTATGAATTAAACTTATAATAATAATTTACAATGAATTTAAATTACTAATTAGTTACAAATATATATTTAATATAATTATTTTCTTAAGAATACTAATAATAATTATACTTTATAATTTAATAGGATTAATACCATATACTTTCACTCCTACAAGTCACTTATCAATTAATTTATCATTAACAATATCAATATGATTAACATATATATTTTACGGTTGAACTATAAATTCAGAAAAGATATTAATTCATTTAGTACCACTAAATACACCTTTAATATTAATAAATTTTATAGTATTAATTGAAACAATCAGAAACATTATTCGTCCATGAGCATTATCAATTCGACTAACAGCTAATATATTAGCAGGATATTTACTTTTAACTTTACTAGGATCGTCAATAGAAAGTTCCTGATTAATTATTATTCCATTTATAATCATTATTCAAAATATATTATTTATTCTAGAAATCTCAGTTTTATTTATTCAATCGTATGTAATTTCCATTCTTAGACTTCTATACTTTAATGAATCTAATCATTAAAATCATTAAATTAAAAAAAAATTGTTTATCTTAAATAAACACTAAAACAAATGAAAAATCATCCATTTCATCTAGTAACACCCAGGCCTTGACCAATAATATTATCTATTAATTTAATAAATTTATTAATAAGAGCTATTATAATTTTTCAATTTAAAATTAATTGAATTCTATTTATATCATTAATTACTATATTATTTACTATAGCACAATGATGACGAGATGTAATTCGTGAAAGAACATTTCAAGGAATGCACTCATATATAGTATTAGATTTAATAAAATTAGGAAAGTGTTTGGTGTTGTGGTGCATTATATTTGAAATATTTACAGAGATTTCAAGAAAATATAAGTGTGAAACAAGATAAAACTATCTTTGAATCAAACTGAAGAATTTAAAAATTCATAAAGGTATGTATAAGTTAATAGAGAGACGTGGAATAGACAAAATTATTGGTACGGAGCCAAATAGGTTATGTGAACAGGTGAAACAGGCTAAAGAGATTAGCATAATTAGATATTGAAAGGAACAATTATGCAGTTAATTATAAAATCGTGTTAGAGGATATATTGTATTGTAATTGTGAAAGATTTCCTCACCACCCTAGGGGTATTTATCATGGCGCGTTACCCTTTTTTTATTATAATGGGTGGTTCGCCAATAGTCATGTCATCCCACTTTCTAAAATGAAATTAATTTTAAATAAAACATAACAAAAACATAATTTTTGTATTCATTATAAAATAAAGTATTACATTTTGAAATAATAATAATAGATAATCTTGAATAATATTAATAAGAAAACATAACAAAACGTACTCTTCAAATACTACCAGTAAAACCTTAAATCTTGTGAAATAGTACATACTAAGCAAATAAATAAAACTCTATTAATGTATTAAAACATATTGAAAAGAATAAGTTGAATATATATACATCAAAATTGATGTTTTAAGAAAAGTGAAATTAAAAGATGTTACGGGCGCAGTCCGTAACTCCGTTCGTTCGTATCGCTTCTCTTACGAACAGAATTCGTAACTCCGTCCGTCACATAAACAATCACCCCACAGGTTAGTCATGGGAGGTATTTTTATAGAGAAAAATATACTTCTATGCGTTCTAACGTCTAGTCCGAGCCACTACTCTGTCTGTGAATTAAATGTGCCGAGACAGTGCGAAATGGTAGTGTGGTCGCGATAACAGAGCGGCTGTGAAAAGGAAGCTCGGCCACGATGCGCGAGTATATCTAAACTTCTATTAATGAAATATCCAAGGAGGATAAAGGTAAATGGGTTAGGAAACCATCTAGTCCCATACGGGCCCCGCTATGCGTGATCGATTTTCCCGAGAGGTGGAGGCTTATGCTAATACTGCATTTGGAAAGGTGAAGTAATCAGCACAAAGTATATATGAAGACAAAAGGAAAAAAATAAATATATTATAGTCTCTGAGATTGTAACAAGTTGTTGTTGAATTAACAACAAGATTAACAATAGATAATCGTATGTATAAACAAAGAAAATTGAAGAGGAAAGAATTGAAATGCACCACGGTGAATGAGCACACAACCGTAAAATAATTATAATAAGTATTATATAATATAATAAGATATTAATTACAATTATATGACGTTAATAAATGCACGCATCGTATAAAAGAAAGAAAAGGAAATATTCACATATGTGATCGCAACCGAGATATTAAACCGTGCTGTGCACGTGGACTATCCCGCGCCAAGGTGGCCGTAAGGACACCAAGGTAAATCCACGATATCGACTGGCGATATCGATGTCCCTCAAACCACGTGGCGAAACAAAAGGCGATAATTCATGTACAACAATGAGAAATTAATATATATAATCAATACACAAAGAATATGAAACAATTCCAGACAATTATATATATATATATCAAAATCAGACAATATTCAAAAGACTCACGCAGTTGAAGAAATCAACGTAATCAATCCTTTTCCAAATAACAAATCCAATAATAAGCCAAGTCAAATCCTTAAGGTGTGCCAGTTCGGTTGTAAGATGCAGTACGATACAATGTAGCTATGAATGATGATAATACTGTAAAGAAAAAGAGAGCACACGCGGAATGGTTAGAGAATTGAATTTTATATCGAACTATGGTTTTCTGAACGAATTGCCGAATTTTACGTGGGCGATTGAGTCCATTCACTTCCGTGAATCTACGCTCGAAACAATTAATAATTGAGAAAAGAACAAAAAAGATAGACGGAAAGAAAGAAATAGAATATAATTAAACCCACGGTCTCCCGTCACGCACCTCGCGACTTGTCGACGAAGAGTGATCGATCACGGAAATCAGGATAGGCAGGATCCTTCGAGGATCACCAATACAGTGATCTTCTGCCGTATCCGTGAGAGGTCCTGACGAATCAGGTGAGGCAGCGTGCGGGAGCCGTCGCGCGATTTGTCAACTCGCATTTCGATATATCGCGTGTGCTCTATTTCCGGTTTTCTTCACAATTCACAGGTTGCTCAATATTTTGCGCAATGCTACACATGAACAACATCCTCTATTACTCCTTACAATTAACGACGGTCAATAATTATTAAATTTGTTGTAATAATTTACACAAGTTTTTCACACTTTCGCGGGAAACGCTCGGCGTTTTCGTCGCGTGGTATCGTCGCTCGCGCGTCGCGTCGTGTCGCGCGCTGTATACAGTTTTTGTGCGAATTCCAAAACCAAACGCGAAAGGTTCTCATTCCAAATTCTTGACACGCCGTCTCATTACAAAGTTTTCCGCGATTACTCGCAACCGTCCCAATTCATGCAAGATACAGGTGCATTGGAACCCTATGAACAATTTGCAATTAGCTCCAACAGGCATCACGGACAACAAGATGCTTGACTTGCGACAGAAGGTGTTGACCACACTCTCGGTGCACACTCATTCAAGCGCATGAGAACCCGCAATTCCAAACATCGTAATGTAACGATAGTTGTTACGGCTAAGGTGTTCATGCTCACCTTCTCGAGGCTTCAGAAGAACACACACACGCACACATACATCCCCACAACTCTCACAAATTCACACACACTCGCGTCGCCGACTTTCGACGACGATTCCAAGGAGAGCGTATAATACAATCACAACAATTATAATTTAGAATTTTGAACGTCAATGGCCAGAATGTGCAGGACTAGGAAATTCCATAATGACAAAGCATTGTCGTGACACACCCCGGCCGACGTAATGGCCGAAAGTCAAAAATCCGAAAAATTTCCTGTTCGGAACGTAACAGTCCTCCCTCCTTAGAATCGTCGTCGTCCCCGACGACAATCGCTATGCGGATATCACCGCCCCCGGACGGGAAGAGCGTCGAACCCGCTGAAGTCGTTGTTACCGAATATTCCTTTGCGACGGCACCCCGACATGCAACTAGGAAAGTCCATAATGCCTGAGCATTGTTGCAAGGCAGGGCACTCGCTACTCGTCTACTTGGAAGTACGTTGGCCGTCCTATCCTCTCATAATATACTCGGTTGTAAAATGTCGCTCGCTGTCTTTTCGCGGGTCTGGCTCGAGTCCCCCCCAGATACATGTACAGGATCTGACCCCGCACCGGCACGGTCTCGCTGGCCACCCCCACGGTCAAGTTACCGATGCCCTGGCAGCCCTCGAGATTCAGCAGGCCCAATTGTGCTGCGGCTCTGAGCAATCCACAGATGTCATCATCGGTGACCGAATTGTTATCCCGACAGGTCAGCGTCGTAAGCGCAATCATGCGGCTCAAAAATCCCCCCCGGACTGTCTCGAACAGGGCGTCCATTTGTAATTCCCGGCAGGCAGACAGGTTGCTCAAAGGTTCCAAGTCCTCCCCTCTCAAGGACATACACCCAGATATGTTGAGCCTCTCTAAGCTTCTGAGTGATCTACCCACTGCCGCGATTACTCGTCCGTCTACCCAGCGGCAGAAACTGACGTCTAATGTTCTTAGATTCTGAAAAGAGTCCATCAGAGCTACTGCCCTTCTCGTCACCTCCGGCTCCAGTATCGGTACCTCAGGCTCGTCTATGTCGCCAATAATGGGCGCTGGATAAAAATTAACTAAGTGGATGATCAGCTCAGTTAAACATATTTGCAGCTGCCTATTCCCTATTAGGGCATCGAGTGGTTTGGCATCCACTATCTGGTAACACCCGCCAATCTCGAGGGCCGCCAGGCGCTCGGCAGACGCTAACGCGGACGCGAGGCACTCACTCCGCATCCGTTGGCATCGACGGAGACGAAGCGTACCGACGCGAATCCCGTCCCTAATGGCCGAACCCGTGAATGAATTGCCCACCAGTGTGAGAGTCTGCAATGCGGTATTGTTGTCGAGAAGCTCTTTTAATTCCGGGTCTACGGGACCAGTGCACCTCCCTACGGTAAGGGACTCAAGCCCGCGTAAGGTCTTCAGTTCCCTCAAGACCGGAGGACGTATACTGACACTCAGCAAGTCGACATCCCTCAAACGCCCGCAGTGGGCGGCGGCGATAGACAACGCCTGCGGCCGAAGCGCTGATACCAGACGCGAGTCGTCCAGCCTCAGTGAGGTGATATATCTGCCGCCGCGGAGAATCGCCCAACGGAAGGCCTCAGTGCTTAATGGGTTTTTCTCCCATGTACAGTTCCACGAATTTCCCCAGCGCCAGTCGTTAGGGTCGAAAGCCGTCACCCCCTGATGCGACCAAAGGCTCCCCTCTCGCCAGCGATGAGAGACCTGCTCCATACGCGCCCGGTCACGGTACTCCAAGTATACGCCTATATGCGCGAGACACTCAACGGGGAGGGCCGCTGCCTTGGAAGGCGGCAAGATCAGGCCATCGAAGGGATCCACTGCTGGTTCCCTGACCGGGACGTCCTCTCCTCGCGAATGCCAGCTGTCAGCCGGTAGGACACCCAGTTTGCGTTTGTGGCAAAAGAAAGGATGCACCCCCGCTTCCTCGACGACTCGGCTCGCCTGTTCCGCAGTCTCGAAGGTCACGAATGCGGTGTTTCCCGTTGCCTTCCTCTGGACTACGGCTTCCCGAGCGCCCCAGCTACCGAAGACCTTCATCAGGTCCTTTTTCTTGGTGTAGGGCGCCAACCTCGCCACGTACACCCGACGCTCCGCCTCAACCACCCGGTACCCGCTAGTGCCTGCCATCCTAGTGTAGCATGTAAATCACAAGACTATAAGTAAGTTAATATTCAAATATATAAAATAGCCCCTTTTGTTCGACGTTCTGTGGTGGAAAGAAGGACACCGGAATCGCCCCGAGGCAATCAGGTGGACATAGCGTCCCATCCAGAGGTGTTCCCCCGAAGCCCCGAAAATGACCCATTCGCGACAAGTCACGGGCTTGGATTCTAACAACCCGATTCATAGGCTTTCAATCCGCCGATTTCCCCAACCACGGTAAATTCTGGACTCTAAATTAATTTCAATTTGTCTGGATGTTTAGTAAGAAGGTTGCCTTGCTCATCCCTTAGTATAATTCCCCTTCCTTCCAGTGTTCCAACAATTACGTAAGGACCGCGGTAACGCTCATGAAACTTTCCCTTTTTGGGTTCGACCAAGACATGTACCACGTCTCCTACCTTTCCCTGGAATGATCTTGCTTTCCTATCATACTGCGCCTTAGAGGTTTCCTTAGCCTTGATTAGATTCTTTCCCGCCAACGTTTGCATTTCTGTCAACCGTATTATTAGATCTTGCAAGTAAGCGTTATAGGTTGGAAGTTTTTGATCTGGCTCAAAGCTATTTGGACATCGCGCTATTTTACCGAATACTAATTCATGCGGCGTGAAGTTAGTCGCCTCGTGTACTGAAGTGTTATATGAGAACATCGCGAAAGGTATCAGACGATCCCAATCGTCGAAGTCGCTTACATAATGACTAAGGTACTCGGTTAGAACGATGTGGCTCCTTTCCAATGCCCCATTCGTTTGTGGACGGTAACCTGAAGTTGTAACGTGATGTATTCGCAGTATACGTGTCAAACTTCGAATGAGGCTGCTCATAAAGCTAGTTCCTCTGTCTGTTAGGATTATACGAGGTGCACCATACTGCAATATCAGATGTGTAACCATAGCATGCGCTATCGTTTCTGCTCTTATGTCAGGCAAGGGAACGGCTATGCAGTATTTCGTCAAGTTGTCCTGCATTGTCAGAATGTAACGGTTTCCCAATGGTGTGGTAGGTAAAGGTCCCACTGTATCTAAGGATACCTTTTCAAAAGCTTCAATTGGAGTATCAGTTATTAACATGGGTTCCCTGGTTTTGGCTCTAACCAATTTATGGCTATGACAATCCTTACAGTTACGAATAAAATTTTGAACATCGTTTCGTAAACCTGGCCAATAGAATTTCTCTCTAATTCTACGGTATGTTTTCGTCACACCCTTCTGTCCGCCAATTAATCCACTATGAAATTCCGAAATGATCTCAGCGCGTACTGATTTTGGAGGTACTCGTATATTACCATAGCAAATTGTGATTTCAATGCCACTACTTTCAAAAATATAGGTTAATAAAGGTGCAAGCATATTATGAGGAAGCTCGTCTGTGAAATCACCCGAATGGGATATTCTAAAAGATGAAATGTTTGATTTTAAAAGTATATGTTTTAAATTTGATAGTCCATTTATTAAGTTGTGTATACTAAGACGATCTGAATGAAAAGCTTTTACGACTATGCTGAAGATTTTATATTTTCCTCGACTAGTAATTAATACTTGACCTATTGTTGGTTTTACTGATTTCATATGCTCAAAATTTACTATGTGTAAGTCAGATAGCAATTTGCTAGTTGAAGTTATTGGTTCGCAATCAGCTGACACAAAATGCACGTAATGCGATCGGGAATAAGTAAGATTTTCTCTGGTGTTGGATATGAATTCAGTAGCCTTATGCTGAAGTTCAGGGAAATCCAGCGGTCTTGCTGCTTCCAAGTCGGGTGGAATGTCTTCGGTCATTAGGGTTTGTGAACCCCTTTGGTTCCCTAATAGACGTCTAGGCCAATGTACAGATGAAATCTTTCCTCCCTCCTTAGAAATTTGAGTGGATAAAGGTTTTGGAAATGGTGTTGAAAGAGCTAAGGGTTGCGTTAACGGAGCGGGTGTTGGGAAAATGGATTGATACGAAGGTTTAATGATTATAGAGTTATTGGTTTCATTTAGTTCAGTGTCTTCAGGAATATCTCTAAGTGCAGGTGGTTTGGAAAGGGCTCTGCTACTTGAAGGTTGAAAGAGAGAAGGAATAGTTGTCGATTTCTGGATTAATTCCTCAACTCGTTGACTCATGACGTCTTCAGATTCATCGTCGTTTATGTCTGTCTCATCTACACCGTCTGTTGGTGTATCTTCGTCTCCTGAATCAATTAATTTAACTAAATCCTCTCCCTCATCATCAAGAGCAAACCCTCGCTCTTGCAAAGACTGATCGAATTTCTTAAAAGATTCCTGGAGTTCTTGGATATCCATTGGAGTGATGGGTGAATGAACAGGCTCTATTATGTCGTCATCCGTAACTGTGTCGCAGGATTCTGGCAACTCAATTGCAATGCCTTGTAAATTTGGTAGATCCTCTGATTCTGTGTGTTTTGATGGGTTTTCATTGCTGGAGGTACCTTTCTCTGGAATTCTAGGTACATCCACTATCCGTTTCTCAGGATAAAATTCCAGGTTAGGGAGAACACTCCGTCGTTGTCTCAAAATTGGAGGATCGTTAGAAGGTGAGTCTTCATCCAAAGAGGTCCGTGGAACTGTAGTAACGGGTGACTGTGAAGAATTTGGTGATTCGGAAACCTTTGAAGATCCTGCCATGGGTTGTGTTGATTTTCCTGGCACCTGAGAGCGAGTTCTAGTAGCTATTGCACTTCGATCCTGCGCAGGTGGTGGTTTTGGTTTGGTTTTTGATCCTAATGGTCTTCCTACCCTTAGCTTTACTGAAGGATCTGTTGACTGTTTCGAAGGTCCAGAAGTTCTACTAGAAGGTTTAGGTTTCTGTATCGGTAGTAAAATATGACTGCCCAGATTTGATTCTGCGTCAGACTCCTCAGAAGATAATTCCATGGATACATCAGATTCGTCAGAGGATGTTAGTTGACTTCCATCTACTGGATTTCTAGATAGTGCATCTGCATTGGTGTTTAACTTGCCTGATTTATGAACGAAATCGTATTCATAATCGCGAAGTTTCAATCTCCAACGAATCAGTCGCTGTCCTGGATCCTTAACCGAATTTATCCATCTAAGGGGTTCATGATCGCTGACCAAAGTAAACTTTCTTCCATAAAGGTAGGGTCGAAAATGTAGAACCGCATATAACACTGCAAGACACTCTTTCTCAGTGGTAAAGTAATTCTGTTCTGGTTTCGTTAACATTCTAGACAAGTATGCTACAGGTAGATCATAACCGTTATTTTCTTGACTAAGGACAGCTCCTATTGCATAATCTGATGCGTCGGTTGTCAGTGTAAATGGCTTATTAAAATCGGGATATTGCAATATGGGTCGTTTACAGAGTGCATTTCTTAACTCTATGAAACTTCGTTTCTGTTCTTTACCCCAAACGAACTGAGCATTTTTCTTTAATAAATCCGTTAGAGGCTTAGCTTTCGCGGAAAAATCTTTTATAAAACGCCGATAATAACCTGCAAGACCCAAGAACTGTCGGATGTTTCTAGGGTTTTGTGGACGGGGAAAATTTCTCACGGCCCCGATCTTGTTCGGATCGGGCTTTACTCCATTACGACCAATGATGTGTCCCAAATAAGTGACCTCAGTTTTTAGAAATTCACATTTGTCCGGTTGAAGAGTCAATTTCGCGTCTGCTAACCTGTTAAATAATCTGCGAATTTTTCTGCCGTGTTCTTCCAAAGACTTCGCGTAAACCACGATATCATCTAAATAAACGAAAACTTCTATTCCTTGCAATCCGCGTAATACCTGATCCATTAACCGTTGAAATGTAGCTGGTGCATTTTTAAGACCTTCGGGCATGCGAATATATTCATAATGGCCATTAGGTGTTGTAAATGCAGTTTTCTGCCTATCAGCTGGATCCATTTCGATTTGTTGGAATCCACTGGCCAAATCAAAAATCGAAAAATATTGCGCATCTCCTAGGTGATCTAAAATGTCGGCAATATTAGGTAACGGATACGCGTCGCCGATCGTTTTCTCGTTTAGTTTACGAAAATCTATTACCATTCGCCACCTCGGATTACCCTTAGAATCTGGTTTCTTTGGGACAATCCAGAGTGGAGAATTATACGGAGAATTCGACGGTGTTATTATACCATTACTTAATTTAGCGAAAATTTGACGTTGTATCTCATCCTTATGAACCGGAGGAAATCTGTATTGTCGCGTATTAATTGGAACATCATCGGACGTAGGAATTTTATGCGTAATGCATGGAGTAGCTTCTAATGTATCTCCCGGTAGATGAAATCTATCAGGAAATTCCTCTACAAGATCAAGGACGTGTTCCACCTCCTCGTCGTTTAAATGATCTAATCGCAAACGTTTTACTATTTCATCTATTCTATTAAGTTGAATACTAGCGTTTGTGGAATCTGAATCATTGTCCTCTTCCTGTAAACTATGATATTCAAAAGGAATCAAATTCTGTGGTTCGATTTCTATTTCAATGTCTTCCTCTAAGGTGTTTATGGCGAGAACATGGCACCTGCCTTGGTCATTTACAGAAACAGCGGCTTCGCCAATGTAGACTCCATCTTGTGCATTCAATTTTGGTAAATACCCCTCTTTTAAGTCGCTATTCGTGACGTCAATGGCAATGATTTGTCTGGTTCTAGCATTTATTCTAAGAATTCGCGATTTCGGTACTGGACGAGTATTTAATGGTTCCTCTCCTACAAAATGCATGGGTCTGATAGGATCTGATTGAGTAACTAAGGTGTTATGGGCAAAAGAAATTTCTGCTTGTTCCTGCCTTAGGAATTCCTTTCCTAAAATACCATCGCTATTCAATGGGAATGGTGATTTTATGACATGGAATCTGACTGGATTATTTTGTAATGTAATGATTGTGGTACCTAAAGTTTCTAATTTATCCGGAGTAATACCTGTGAGTATAGCTGATTCGTCAAGTGCTACTTCGACATCCTCGTGTAATGCATCTAATTTAATTATGTTAATGTCCGCCCCTGTATCTACTAAAAAGTGTGCACAACCTGATTGTAATTCTGTAGCGAACATTTTAACTACAGGAGATTCATGTTTTACTGGAAGAACTATTGGGTTTGTTTCAACTTTTTCGCTGTGATGCGACGCTCTGTCGGAAAGAGACTCGTCGTCGCGTCCGTTCGACGAGTCGGTAGGGAGTTTAAAGAATCATTTTCTATTGGTTGGCTAGGTTTATTAGGATGCGGTGATGATGGTCTACTAGATGTAGGAGTGGATGAGTTGGATGATCGACGGTTGTATGTATCTGGATTGTACATTGGATACGGTGGATAATATGGAGGAAAGAACATAGGAGGATACATAGGATAAGGAGGGTAGTATGGTTGACCATGGTGATTCGGATTCATATTAGGAATGTTTGGATAATTTGGAAGATTCGTATAATTTGGATAATTATGCGTTGAGCTCGCGTATCTAGGAGGAGAATCCTTCCCTCGCAGTGGAGTTCTCGCAAAACTAGGAGAAGGTGATCGAGATTGACGTTCTTCGCGTCTCGTAACCGAATAATTTTGATAATGACTCGACATGTTACGATAATTAGAGTTTGGAGAAAATGGAGACGTTGGTCGAGACGTTAATGGTTGATTATCGTCTGCAAATGTTACTCGCGAAGTTTCTCCCGATGGTATTATTCCTGATCTAATCCTAGTTTCAGTTCTAGTTGCAAATTTTAAAGCCTCATCCAAATCTTTCGGATCACGCACGTCTACTACTCTAGCGATTTCATCTGGCAAGCCTCGAATGAATGCTTCCAATGCTACTTCTTTGACGGGCTCTAACATCTGTCCTGAATTCTCACCGTATTTATCTTCTAGTGCAGATTTTGCGCCATTCAATAATATATTCAACCGATCGTAGAAATCATTTACTGTTTCACCGCGTTTCATCCTAATATTTTCTATCTCGTGATGATAATGCGGGTAGGTTTTATCTGAAGCGAATCTAGATTTCAAATGTTTAGTCAATTCATTGACACTGTTAAACGTTTTACCCCAAGTACTGTCTCTAGCAGCTCCTTGTAATTTACCCTGTACTGCTCTTAAAAATGAAGATTCTAACGCAGGAGGAACGAATACTGAGCCATTTTGTACATCTTGTAAAAAGTTCTTTAAAGGAATATTTTTCCCGTCGAAAAACGGAATATTCAAGATACTATGTTGTAAAGTGAAACACTCAGCCATAGAAGTCATCATAGCATTACTCGCGTTTAAAGTATTATTATCTTCCGCGTTACCGATGGGGTTTGGATTTGGAGTCGACATTGTGAACCGTGTATAAAATCAAATGGAATGTAATACAAAAAAGAATATCAATTATCAACACAATATAAACAATATGAGTAAACCAAATCAATAATAGGTCATATAAATCAAATCAATGGTAATGCAAATAGTAATGTAACACAATATATATATAGAAATATAGAAATATGCAGATATTAAAGTTCAAATAAGAATCAAGTGAAAATTCCTGAGCGCTACGAATATGACATAAACATATATAACAAGAATCATAAATTTAGCAAAATAACGTATCAAGGTAAATAACATAAATAATATAATAAAATAAAATGCAAATAATTGTTGGAACAAAATACCACTTACTTGATTGCTCAAACAGAATCAGATGTCGTAATTTGAACAACCAAACAAATGCAAAAATTTGAAAATGCAATAATAAACAAAATATAAATTCTCAAAATATTTCCAATTACAATATTAGCCTCTCTATAGAAAAAGAATCACGCTAGACACGATGAATTCGGCGGAAAAATTTCCTATCCCACCGCTGCCACCAGTTCTGTTACGGGCGCAGTACGTAACTCCGTTCGTTCGTATCGCTTCTCTTACGAACAGAATTCGTAACTCCGTCCGTCACATAAACAATCACCCCACAGGTTAGTCATGGGAGGTATTTTTATAGAGAAAAATATACTTCTATGCGTTCTAACGTCTAGTCCGAGCCACTACTCTGTCTGTGAATTAAATGTGCCGAGACAGTGCGAAATGGTAGTGTGGTCGCGATAACAGAGCGGCTGTGAAAAGGAAGCTCGGCCACGATGCGCGAGTATATCTAAACTTCTATTAATGAAATATCCAAGGAGGATAAAGGTAAATGGGTTAGGAAACCATCTAGTCCCATACGGGCCCCGCTATGCGTGATCGATTTTCCCGAGAGGTGGAGGCTTATGCTAATACTGCATTTGGAAAGGTGAAGTAATCAGCACAAAGTATATATGAAGACAAAAGGAAAAAAATAAATATATTATAGTCTCTGAGATTGTAACAAGTTGTTGTTGAATTAACAACAAGATTAACAATAGATAATCGTATGTATAAACAAAGAAAATTGAAGAGGAAAGAATTGAAATGCACCACGGTGAATGAGCACACAACCGTAAAATAATTATAATAAGTATTATATAATATAATAAGATATTAATTACAATTATATGACGTTAATAAATGCACGCATCGTATAAAAGAAAGAAAAGGAAATATTCACATATGTGATCGCAACCGAGATATTAAACCGTGCTGTGCACGTGGACTATCCCGCGCCAAGGTGGCCGTAAGGACACCAAGGTAAATCCACGATATCGACTGGCGATATCGATGTCCCTCAAACCACGTGGCGAAACAAAAGGCGATAATTCATGTACAACAATGAGAAATTAATATATATAATCAATACACAAAGAATATGAAACAATTCCAGACAATTATATATATATATATCAAAATCAGACAATATTCAAAAGACTCACGCAGTTGAAGAAATCAACGTAATCAATCCTTTTCCAAATAACAAATCCAATAATAAGCCAAGTCAAATCCTTAAGGTGTGCCAGTTCGGTTGTAAGATGCAGTACGATACAATGTAGCTATGAATGATGATAATACTGTAAAGAAAAAGAGAGCACACGCGGAATGGTTAGAGAATTGAATTTTATATCGAACTATGGTTTTCTGAACGAATTGCCGAATTTTACGTGGGCGATTGAGTCCATTCACTCCCGTGAATCTACGCTCGAAACAATTAATAATTGAGAAAAGAACAAAAAAGATAGACGGAAAGAAAGAAATAGAATATAATTAAACCCACGGTCTCCCGTCACGCACCTCGCGACTTGTCGACAAAGAGTGATCGATCACGGAAATCAGGATAGGCAGGATCCTTCGAGGATCACCAATACAGTGATCTTCTGCCGTATCCGTGAGAGGTCCTGACGAATCAGGTGAGGCAGCGTGCGGGAGCCGTCGCGCGATTTGTCAACTCGCATTTCGATATATCGCGTGTGCTCTATTTCCGGTTTTCTTCACAATTCACAGGTTGCTCAATATTTTGCGCAATGCTACACATGAACAACATCCTCTATTACTCCTTACAATTAACGACGGTCAATAATTATTAAATTTGTTGTAATAATTTACACAAGTTTTTCACACTTTCGCGGGAAACGCTCGGCGTTTTCGTCGCGTGGTATCGTCGCTCGCGCGTCGCGTCGTGTCGCGCGCTGTATACAGTTTTTGTGCGAATTCCAAAACCAAACGCGAAAGGTTCTCATTCCAAATTCTTGACACGCCGTCTCATTACAAAGTTTTCCGCGATTACTCGCAACCGTCCCAATTCATGCAAGATACAGGTGCATTGGAACCCTATGAACAATTTGCAATTAGCTCCAACAGGCATCACGGACAACAAGATGCTTGACTTGCGACAGAAGGTGTTGACCACACTCTCGGTGCACACTCATTCAAGCGCATGAGAACCCGCAATTCCAAACATCGTAATGTAACGATAGTTGTTACGGCTAAGGTGTTCATGCTCACCTTCTCGAGGCTTCAGAAGAACACACACACGCACACATACATCCCCACAACTCTCACAAATTCACACACACTCGCGTCGCCGACTTTCGACGACGATTCCAAGGAGAGCGTATAATACAATCACAACAATTATAATTTAGAATTTTGAACGTCAAAGGCCAGAATGTGCCAGACTAGGAAATTCCATAATGACAAAGCATTGTCGTGACACACCCCGGCCGACGTAATGGCCGAAAGTCAAAAATCCGAAAAATTTCCTGTTCGGAACGTAACAAAGAACATCGTTGAAAATCTAGTTCCTATTAAAAAGTTTTTAATTTTCGATTTTTAGAAGAGATGTCTGCACGCCTTTCCAACTGACTATTATTTACAGTTAATGCAATATACAATAATAAGTAATAATACAATAAATTATATTCTTTCGTTCAGTAAGTGGTGTAAGTTTAATACAACAACAGGAATAATGAATAAACGAGGATAAATATTGATAAATATATATAAAATATAAGTATCATTAAATAATCAGCGGTTTGTTGTTCGTGTTGAGTTTTATTTGGCTTTAGGATAAACATCAGAGTGTCATATATAATTAATCACTTGATAAATTTTACTAAGTAATTTGTAAATGTTTTCATTCAAAATGTCAAAATTGATTCGGAAAGACCCTTTTCAATTTCATTATTAATTTTATACATCGATTTAAGTAAAAAAGTATACCTAATCTTATAAAAATATGATAAAAAATATATTCCTTTCAGGAAAAAGATAAATTTATTAAATAAAAATTTTTGGGGGTGTTTATTAGGATAATAAAATAATAAATAACCAAAATAAATCCGTAATAAATAAATAAATAAAATAAATATTTTATCATAAAAATTCAATAAGATAATGTAAACTTTAAAGATTAGATAAAAAATAAGTATTCCCATAAAAATAACTATAATAAACAAAAAGGAAATACATAAATTAATGTATAAAGATTCATAATATACTCTGTAGGTAACATTTTTAAATTCAAAAGGATAAAAGATTCATAAAACTAAACGAAATGAGTATCTTAGTGTAAACACCATAGATATATAAAATATACAAAATATTGTAATTCTAATATCTCTATTAATAAAGAAATATTCAATAATTATATCCTTAGAGAGAAAACCTGACAAAAAGAAACACCCGCATAGACTTAATTTTCCAATTAATAGAACTATACCATTTAAAGGTATTAAAATTCTCATAGAATTAAAATTTCGAATATCTTGGTTATTATTAGATCTATGAATAAATCTTCTTGCACATATAAATATTATTGATTTAAATAAAGCATGAATAACTAAATGAAAGAAGGCTAAATCCACTAACCCTACAGATAAAATTCTTATTATTAATCCTAACTGACTTAAAGTTGATAGGGCAATAATTTTCTTTAAATCATATTCAAAATTAGCAATAGAACTAGCCATAAATATAGTAAAGATTGAGATAAATAAAATAACGTTATTATTTATTGTAAACACTAAACTGTAATAATGGATTAATAAATAAACCCCTGCAGTAACTAAGGTTGAAGAATGAACTAAAGTAGAAATAAGGGTTGGAGCTATTATAGCTGCAGGTAACCATAAAGAAAAGGGTATTTGAGCTCTTTTAGTTAAAGCGCTTAAAAATATGAAAAATATTATAAATCTATCTATTTCATAAAATATTAAATTTCACGACCCATTTGCGGAATTTGAAACAATCAATATTAAAAATCCAATATCTCCAACCCGATTACATACAATTGTTAAAACTCCAGAATTAAAAGCTCTATATCTTTGATAATAAATAATTAAACCAAAAGAAATTAAACCTAGCCCATCCCATCCTAATAAAATTGATAAAACTCTGGGACTTAAAATTATTAAACATATTGATAGAATAAATAAAATTAATAAATAAAAAAACCGACAAATTCTTTTATCTGACCTTATATATTCAATTCTGTAAATTATTACGCATGAGGAAATAATAGAAACAACTCCGATAAATATTAATCTAATAAAATCCAAATAAATAATTATTCTAAATTTTATACAAAACAAATTTATTAAATCCCATTCTAAAATAATTACATATTTAGATGTATATAAATATAGGCCTAAAAATAGATATAGTATTCCAGAAAATAGTATGAATAAACTAATTAAAAACATTTTTATGATAATTTAAAATATAAATACATATATCATTGACACCACAAGTCAATATTTTAATTAAACTATTTAAATAAAATATATTTAAAATTAATATGAAAAAATAATTAAATTTAAAAATATAAAATTTAGGGGAATTCAATGCATCAATAAAATATAATAATCTAAAATATTAGCATTAAAAATCTTTAAAAAGAAATTTATTTTTCCATGTTGAACATAAATATATAAATATAATGAATAACAAAATCTAAGAAAACAATAAAAAAATTAATAAATAAATCAAATATTTGAATCATAAATAAATAATTATTAACAAAAATACCTCACCAACTAAGTTTAATGAAACAGGAGCAGATATATTAGATGTACAAAATATAAATCAAAATATAGATATTGGAGGCATTAACGCTATTATCCCCTTATTTAAAAATATAATCCGTCTCCCTGAAGATTTATAACACAAATTTACTGAATAAAATAAACCCGAAGAACATAATCCATGAGCAATTATAATAATATAACTACCTACAAATCCTAAAAGTATTTCAGTTATTATAGATCTTAATAAAATTCTTATATGAATTACTGAAGAATAAGCTACCAAAATCTTTATATCAATTTGACGTAAACATAAAATTGAAACAATTAACCCCCCAATTAATCTAAATACTAAAATTACCAAATTTACAAAATAAAAATTAGAATAAAAAATATATATAAATCGCAATAAACCATATGTTCCTAATTTTAATAAAATAGCTGCTAAAATTATTGATCCAAACACAGGGGCTTCAACATGAGCTTTTAATAATCATCCATGTAATATAAATATAGGAATTTTCACTAAAAATGAACTTAATATATAAATAAATATAAAAATATTTAAATTATAATCTATTATTTCTATTAAATTTATTAGCGCTAAATTATTCAAATAAATAATAATTAATAAAAAAACCAGTAAGGGAAATGAAAAAAATATTGTATAAAACATCAGATAATAACCAGCTAATAATCGTATGTTACCTGTCCCTCATTTTACAATAATTAAACATATAATAATTAACCTTACCTCAAAAAAGAAATAAAATATTAAAAAATTTATTGTTAAAAATGTAAAATATAAAACAATCAACAAAATCAAATTTAAATTAAAACAAATTCTAGATAAATTTATTAACAAAATCAAATTAAAAATTCATAAATTTAAAATAACTAATATAAATGAAAAAAAATTAAAGCCAAAATTAAACCTAATTGTGTTTCAATATATTTCATTTCTAAAATTGAATAATAATATAAATCTAATAAACATCAAAATAAAAATGTAAATTTTAAAAATTTATTTAAATTATAAAGAAAAAATAATATCAAAATTATTAAAAAAGCTTTTATCATGTTAAATTTAATATTGAAATTCTTTGATTCCCATAAAAATAAGTACAATTAACTAAAATTCTCAAACCAATAACTCTATCGCACACAGAAAATACTATAAAATATATGAAAATTCATTCATTAGAATAAATTTCAAACATAAAGATTATTGATAGTATAGAAATTACAAAAAATTGTATACTAATCAATATTATCAATAAATCACTCTTAAAAACGAAAATCAACATAAAATTTAATAAAATTAAAATAAGTGAATAAGCAATAAAATAAAATCATTATTTTAGTTAAATAGTTTAATCTAAAACATAAATCTTGTAAATTTAAAATATCATATAATAATTTTAACTAATTAACCACAAAATATTTTATTATACAAAATACATAATAATTTTATTTTCAAAAAAAATTAAATAGATAATTATCATTAATCTCCAAAATTAATATTTAAATTAAACTACTTTTTGAATAAAATAAAATAAAATAAAATGATAATATATATTAAATATATATCAAAATAGCAGAATATTTTGTTGGTGTCGAATTTTGATTTCAAACGAACAACAAATTGAAAATTAGTTTGTAATTTATACGATAGAACCTAATAGATAATAAGAAATAAACTTACATCAAAGGTTAATAAGGAAGTAACTAGTAAAGTTAGATAAGGTCCATAATTATCTAAAATAATATTTATTTCAATCAATAAAATAAATCATTAATCTTATAATAAAATTAAATTAATCATTAATCATTAAACGCCTTCTGTGTACTAGCAAGATTTCCACCCATTTTGGTAAAGATCAAAGTAAGAAAAGAACTTTATGAAATAAAAGAAAAGGATAATGCTAGAAATAGTAAAATTAAAAATTTAGCCAGAGTAACAAGGAACGATAATAAATTAAGATGTCACAAACCTCGTTATAACGAAGAAGCATACACAGATGAATAATTCAATAAGAAATTAATAGAAAGTTACGTATCTAGCCTTACACAAGGGAAAGGAAAATATGAACAAGACCTGGAAAAAGAAATCAAATTAACTAAGGAGAATACAATCAAAGAATGGCAAAATATATGAGAGGAATCTAACACAGGAATCTGGACTAAAAGGCTGATTAGAGATATTGAGAAATGGGTCACAAGAAAGCACGGGTATGTAAATTTTTATACCACACAGATACTTACAGGTCATGGTTGCTTCAACCAATATACGAAAAAGAAATAGGTGAATACCAAACGGATCACTGCTGGTACAGCTGTCAAACACAAGATGATGCGCAACCCACTCTGCTTTACTGTAAGAAATGGAAAGATCAAAGGCAAAAATTAACGCACAATCTAGAAATTAATATCCAATGAGAGCCTAATGAGATAATTGATGCAATTATCCCAGACTAAAATAAATGGAACGCTTTCCAAAGTTTCTGTCCAGAAGTACTGAATAAAAGACAGGCCGATGAAAGAGTAACACAAAAGACTGAAAGAGAGAACACTACAATATGATAATCTATTGTACTGTAAGAATAAGATACATACCATCTATGGGTAACAAATTAAAAGTAAAACCCTTAGGAAGATAAATATAATATAATTTAACAGAAGCGAACGCAAACCTGAAACAGGAAAGAAATATTAACCTAATTAAAATATAGATAATAATTTCCACTTAATTAAAAATAGAGAGATTGTAAAACAATAAACGTGATATATTGTATTACAACAATATTAGTACAATAAGAGTCCTTACTAGTGAATGTAATCTAAAGAGGTGCGAAGAGTTTTGGAAGCAATGCAACTAAATTAACTAAAATATAAATAATAGTAAACCGTGAAATTAAATAATAACGTACCAAGAAATGCATAAACTTTGAAGACGCTGTCAAAGCTAAAAACCATAAATAACGAATCTAGTAAATCATTATAACAGAATCCAAACAAATGACAGGTCGACTAGATGGATAACCTAACACCGCACAACCCAGTCTTCAGTTTCAGACGCTGGACAACCAAATTGGACAATTGGGGCCGCAGAAATCGACTTCAGAAGCAAAAAATTCAGAATGAATTTGCAGTTTTTCGATCCTAGGATAGGGTCAGATGCAGTGGACAGCAAAAGAAGGGTTATATTTACGTTCCTGACACCCTAGGCTTCCGTTAGAGGCGCTGCTCAACCAGATCGGACAATTAGGGCCGCTGAAATCGACATGAGAATCATAAGATTGAGAATAAATAAGCAGTTTTTCCATTCTATGGCAGGTTTGGACGCAATAAAAGGCAAAGTAATGTTTATACTTACGTTCCGCACAACCCAGGCTGCAGTTTGAGCCGCTGCTCAGCCATATCGGACAAGTAGGGCCGCTGAAATTGACTCCAGAAGCACAAAATTCGGAATGAATTTGAAGTTTTTCGATCATAGGATAGGTTCAGATGCAATGGAAAGCAAAATAATGTTTATATTTACGTTCCGCACAACCTAGGCTTCAGTTAGAGACGCTACTCAACCAGATCGGACAATTAGGGCCGCAGAAATCCATTTGAGAAGCATAAAATTGAGAACAAGTAAGCAGTTTTTCGATCTTATGATAGATACCGATACAGCGGATGGCAGAATAATGATTGTATTTAGTGTAATAGTAATTTAGTAATAATTTTAATTCCATAAACTTTAAAAATTTATATGCTCATACACTAAAATATAAAGATTTAACAAAAAATTAATCATGATAAAAAATTTTTATTCTTATTTTTCATCTATAATAATTATCTTTTTATCAGTATTTTCTCTCATATTAAACAATATATTTTTCATTTGACTAATTATAGAAATTACTAACTTAATTTTTTTATCATCATTAGCTATTTCAAAAAATATGAAAATTAGAGTTCTTTATTTTTTTATTTCATTTATTAGAAGATCTCTAATTTTAACGGGAATTTTATTTAATAATTTTAATGTATACTCATCAATCCTAATAATAATGGGAACTTCATTAAAATTAGGGATTATTCCATTTAATGCTTGATTTAATTTTATATTTAAATCAATTAATTTCATAAATGCATTCTTATTAATAACATTCATAAAATTAATTCCTTTTATTCTTTTAATAAATTCAATCCCGATAAAAGAATTATTAATTATAATTACTCTAAATTTAATTGTATCACCTCTATTAATATTAAATAAAAATTCTTTAATACTAATAATATCATTTTCTTCAATTTATCAAACTTCATTAATAATAACATTAATATATTTAAATTTGTATATTTTTATTCTTTACTTCATCATATATTCAGTATTATCATATAATATAATCTATTTAATCATAGATATAAAATTAGAAAATAAAATAGAAATAATAATCTTTAACAATAAATCAAAACTTACATTTTCTTATTTATTACTAACATATATATTTATTCCACCAATAGGAGTATTTTCTTTAAAATGATTAGTGTTAGAGAACTTAGTAATTAAACTTAATGGTTTTAATCTTATCCTATCTATCGTTATTGTAATATCAAGACTATTAATAATTTGAAATTATTTAAATTTTATTAATAATAATTTATTCAATAAAAATTACTCAAATATATTCTTAAAATACAAATATATAGATATGTGAATTTTATTAATTATAACTATTATAGTAATTATACTTAGAATCATATACATTTACTTTAAAATCTAATTTCTGAAAAATTATATTTTATTTTTAAATTTGCAATTTAATATTTTGTTTAAATTATAGAAATTATATTAATAGTATTAGAAAATTTTATTTTCATAAATAAATTTACAATTTATTCCTTTTATCAGACATAATACTCTAATACTTTATTTAAAGATTTTAAGTTAATTTTAAACTATTAATCTTCAAAATTAAAAATATAAATTTAATTTTATAAATCTTAATTTCTTCGTGAATGAAAAAATGATTATACTCCACTAATCATAAAAATATTGGCATATTATGTTTTATATTCGCTATATGATCAGGAATAATTGGTTCATCAATAAGATTTATTATTCGATTAGAATTAAGAAGACAGGGGCATGAATTAAAAATGATCAGATTTATAATTCAATTGTAACGTCTCATGCTTTTGTTATAATTTTGTTTATGGTTATACCATTCATAATTGGAGATTTTGGGAACTGATTAGTTCCCTTAATGATTGGAGCTCCAGATATGGCATTCCCACGAATAAACAATATAAGATTTTGATTACTACCTCCTTCAATTTTTTCATTATTAATAAGAAATTATTTAAATTCAGGATCAGGCACAGGATGAACAATTTACCCTCCATTATCATCATTTATATACCACCCATCATCATCTACCGATCTAACAATTTTTTCCCTTCATATCGCCGGAGTATCATCAATCATAGGGGCTATTAATTTTTTAGTGACAATTTTCAATATAATAAATTATTCGCTACAATATGATCAAATACCTTTATTCCCATGATCAGTTATAATTACAGCAATTTTACTTTTACTATCACTACCTGTTCTTGCTGGAGCAATTACAATACTTTTATCAGATCGAAATTTAAATTCTTCTTTTTTTACCCTATAGGAGGGGGTGACCCAATTTTATACCAACACTTATTTTGATTCTTTGGACATCCAAAAGTTTATATTCTAATTCTTCCAGGATTTGGACTAATCTCACATATTATTTTAAACGAAAGAGGTAAAAAAGCAACATTTGGAAACATAGGAATAGTATACGCAATACTAGGAATTGGTTTTCTAGGATTTATTGTATGAGCACATCACATATTTACTGTTGGAATAGATGTAGATACTCGCGCTTATTTCACATCAGCAACTATAATTACTGCCATTCCCACTGGCATTAAAGTTTTTAGATGACTAGCAACATTCCATGGATCAAAAGCTTACGCAAATCCAACAACTTTATGATCTATGGGATTTATTTTTTTGTTTACAATAGGAGGATTAACAGGAATTATATTATCAAATTCATCTATTCATATTTTACTTCATGATACATACTATGTTGTAGGACATTTTCATTATGTACTTTCAATAGGAGCAGTATTTAGAATTATTGCAAGATTATTTCACTGATATCCTTTAATTACTGGCTTAACACTAAACAAAAAATTTCTTAAAATTCAATTTTATTTTATATTTATTGGAGTAAATATAACATTCTTCCCTCAACATTTTTTAGGATTAATAGGAATACGACGACGATATTCAGATTACCCTGACGCGTATTACTGTTGAAATTTTTTACCTTCACTAGGATCATTAATTTCAATTAATAGAATAATAATATTTATTTTTATTATATTAGAAAGATTTATAGTAAAACGATTAATTTTACTTAAATATTTTCAAAATTCACTCGAATGATTACAAAACTATCCCCCATTTGAACACTCATTTAATGAAATTCCTTTGATTTTTAAAAAAGAAAATAAAAAAAATATAATTTAATTTTAAACTTATAAAATTTATAAATTAAAAATTAAATTTAATATGGCAGATTAGTGCGATGAATTTAAGCTTCATATATAAAGATATATTTCATTTATTAAGAATTGCTACATGAAATATATTTTCACTTCAAGATCCTAACTCTCCTTTTGCTGATAATTTAGTTGTATTTTATAATATTACTATATATAATATTATCAATAATTATTTCGATAACATTATTTATAATAATAAATATCATTTTAAGAAAATTTAGAAATCGATTTTTATTAGAAAATAATTTAATTGAAATTATTTGGACTATTTTTCCAATAATTGTATTAATAATTATTGCATTTCCATCATTAAAAACTCTTTATTTTGTTGATGAAATATGGACATTCTCATATTTTACAATTAAAGCTATTGGTCATCAATGATATTGAAGATATGAATATCCAGAATTTTATTTAAATTATGATTCTTTTATAATCAATGATTATTCAAATTTAAGATTATTTCGACTATTAGATGTAGATAATCGAATTATTATTCCATTTAAAACCCCAATTCCTTTAATTACAACATCTGTTGATGTAATTCACTCATGAACAATTCCATCCTTAGGAATAAAAATAGATGCAACTCCAGGACGACTTAATCAAATAATATTATTTACATACCGACCAGGATTATTTTTTGGCCAATGTTCAGAAATTTGTGGAACAAATCATAGATTTATACCTATCGTAGTAGAATCAACATCAATAAATGATTTTGGAAATTGATTACTTAGAATAATAACTTTATAAAATCCTAAGATAAAAAATTAGTTAAACATATAACATTAAATTGTCAATTTAAAATTATTAATTTTTTAATATTTTTTATTTATATTTTATTTAACAATAATAATTTAATCATTAGATGTCTGAAATGAAAGAATTGGTCTCTTAAACCATATTATAGTATAAATTCGATATACTTCTAATGGCCAATATTTAAATATTTTTTTATACCACAGATAAAACCAATATTATGATCAATTCTTCTATTTTTCACATTAAGAATTATTTACATTATAATCATTAATCTTCATTATTTATTTATTAATTTTTCTCCATATAAAAATAAAAAGAAAATATTAAAAAATAAGAATAAAAATTTATGAAAGTGAATATGATAAACCTATTATCAATTTTCGACCCATCTACATATATTATACTTATAATAAATTGAATTAGTTTATTACTACCATTAATAATGATACCAATAATATATTGATTTATTCTCTCTCGTTTAAATATATTATGAATTAAACTTATAATAATAATTTACAATGAATTTAAATTACTAATTAGTTACAAATATATATTTAATATAATTATTTTCTTAAGAATACTAATAATAATTATACTTTATAATTTAATAGGATTAATACCATATACTTTCACTCCTACAAGTCACTTATCAATTAATTTATCATTAACAATATCAATATGATTAACACATATATTTTACGGTTGAACTATAAATTGAGAAAAGATATTAATTCATTTAGTACCACTAAATACACCTTTAATATTAATAAATTTTATAGTATTAATTGAAACAATCAGAAACATTATTCGTCCATGAGCATTATCAATTCGACTAACAGCTAATATATTAGCAGGATATTTACTTTTAACTTTACTAGGATCGTCAATAGAAAGTTCCTGATTAATTATTATTCCATTTATAATCATTATTCAAAATATATTATTTATTCTAGAAATCTCAGTTTTATTTATTCAATCGTATGTAATTTCCATTCTTAGACTTCTATACTTTAATGAATCTAATCATTAAAATCATTAAATTAAAAAAAAATTGTTTATCTTAAATAAACACTAAAACAAATGAAAAATCATCCATTTCATCTAGTAACACCCAGGCCTTGACCAATAATATTATCTATTAATTTAATAAATTTATTAATAAGAGCTATTATAATTTTTCAATTTAAAATTAATTGAATTCTATTTATATCATTAATTACTATATTATTTACTATAGCACAATGATGACGAGATGTAATTCGTGAAAGAACATTTCAAGGAATGCACTCATATATAGTATTAGATTTAATAAAATTAGGAAAGTGTTTGGTGTTGTGGTGCATTATATTTGAAATATTTACAGAGATTTCAAGAAAATATAAGTGTGAAACAAGATAAAACTATCTTTGAATCAAACTGAAGAATTTAAAAATTCATAAAGGTATGTATAAGTTAATAGAGAGACGTGGAATAGACAAAATTATTGGTACGGAGCCAAATAGGTTATGTGAACAGGTGAAACAGGCTAAAGAGATTAGCATAATTAGATATTGAAAGGAACAATTATGCAGTTAATTATAAAATCGTGTTAGAGGATATATTGTATTGTAATTGTGAAAGATTTCCTCACCACCCTAGGGGTATTTATCATGGCGCGTTACCCTTTTTTTATTATAATGGGTGGTTCGCCAATAGTCATGTCATCCCACTTTCTAAAATGAAATTAATTTTAAATAAAACATAACAAAAACATAATTTTTGTATTCATTATAAAATAAAGTATTACATTTTGAAATAATAATAATAGATAATCTTGAATAATATTAATAAGAAAACATAACAAAACGTACTCTTCAAATACTACCAGTAAAACCTTAAATCTTGTGAAATAGTACATACTAAGCAAATAAATAAAACTCTATTAATGTATTAAAACATATTGAAAAGAATAAGTTGAATATATATACATCAAAATTGATGTTTTAAGAAAAGTGAAATTAAAAGAACATCGTTGAAAATCTAGTTCCTATTAAAAAGTTTTTAATTTTCGATTTTTAGAAGAGATGTCTGCACGCCTTTCCAACTGACTATTATTTACAGTTAATGCAATATACAATAATAAGTAATAATACAATAAATTATATTCTTTCGTTCAGTAAGTGGTGTAAGTTTAATACAACAACAGGAATAATGAATAAACGAGGATAAATATTGATAAATATATATAAAATATAAGTATCATTAAATAATCAGCGGTTTGTTGTTCGTGTTGAGTTTTATTTGGCTTTAGGATAAACATCAGAGTGTCATATATAATTAATCACTTGATAAATTTTACTAAGTAATTTGTAAATGTTTTCATTCAAAATGTCAAAATTGATTCGGAAAGACCCTTTTCAATTTCATTATTAATTTTATACATCGATTTAAGTAAAAAAGTATACCTAATCTTATAAAAATATGATAAAAAATATATTCCTTTCAGGAAAAAGATAAATTTATTAAATAAAAATTTTTGGGGGTGTTTATTAGGATAATAAAATAATAAATAACCAAAATAAATCCGTAATAAATAAATAAATAAAATAAATATTTTATCATAAAAATTCAATAAGATAATGTAAACTTTAAAGATTAGATAAAAAATAAGTATTCCCATAAAAATAACTATAATAAACAAAAAGGAAATACATAAATTAATGTATAAAGATTCATAATATACTCTGTAGGTAACATTTTTAAATTCAAAAGGATAAAAGATTCATAAAACTAAACGAAATGAGTATCTTAGTGTAAACACCATAGATATATAAAATATACAAAATATTGTAATTCTAATATCTCTATTAATAAAGAAATATTCAATAATTATATCCTTAGAGAGAAAACCTGACAAAAAGAAACACCCGCATAGACTTAATTTTCCAATTAATAGAACTATACCATTTAAAGGTATTAAAATTCTCATAGAATTAAAATTTCGAATATCTTGGTTATTATTAGATCTATGAATAAATCTTCCTGCACATATAAATATTATTGATTTAAATAAAGCATGAATAACTAAATGAAAGAAGGCTAAATCCACTAACCCTACAGATAAAATTCTTATTATTAATCCTAACTGACTTAAAGTTGATAGGGCAATAATTTTCTTTAAATCATATTCAAAATTAGCAATAGAACTAGCCATAAATATAGTAAAGATTGAGATAAATAAAATAACGTTATTATTTATTGTAAACACTAAACTGTAATAATGGATTAATAAATAAACCCCTGCAGTAACTAAGGTTGAAGAATGAACTAAAGTAGAAATAAGGGTTGGAGCTATTATAGCTGCAGGTAACCATAAAGAAAAGGGTATTTGAGCTCTTTTAGTTAAAGCGCTTAAAAATATGAAAAATATTATAAATCTATCTATTTCATAAAATATTAAATTTCACGACCCATTTGCGGAATTTGAAACAATCAATATTAAAAATCCAATATCTCCAACCCGATTACATACAATTGTTAAAACTCCAGAATTAAAAGCTCTATATCTTTGATAATAAATAATTAAACCAAAAGAAATTAAACCTAGCCCATCCCATCCTAATAAAATTGATAAAACTCTGGGACTTAAAATTATTAAACATATTGATAGAATAAATAAAATTAATAAATAAAAAAACCGACAAATTCTTTTATCTGACCTTATATATTCAATTCTGTAAATTATTACGCATGAGGAAATAATAGAAACAACTCCGATAAATATTAATCTAATAAAATCCAAATAAATAATTATTCTAAATTTTATACAAAACAAATTTATTAAATCCCATTCTAAAATAATTACATATTTAGATGTATATAAATATAGGCCTAAAAATAGATATAGTATTCCAGAAAATAGTATGAATAAACTAATTAAAAACATTTTTATGATAATTTAAAATATAAATACATATATCATTGACACCACAAGTCAATATTTTAATTAAACTATTTAAATAAAATATATTTAAAATTAATATGAAAAAATAATTAAATTTAAAAATATAAAATTTAGGGGAATTCAATGCATCAATAAAATATAATAATCTAAAATATTAGCATTAAAAATCTTTAAAAAGAAATTTATTTTTCCATGTTGAACATAAATATATAAATATAATGAATAACAAAATCTAAGAAAACAATAAAAAATTAATAAATAAATCAAATATTTGAATCATAAATAAATAATTATTAACAAAAATACCTCACCAACTAAGTTTAATGAAACAGGAGCAGATATATTAGATGTACAAAATATAAATCAAAATATAGATATTGGAGGCATTAACGCTATTATCCCCTTATTTAAAAATATAATCCGTCTCCCTGAAGATTTATAACACAAATTTACAAAATAAAAATTAGAATAAAAAATATATATAAATCGCAATAAACCATATGTTCCTAATTTTAATAAAATAGCTGCTAAAATTATTGATCCAAACACAGGGGCTTCAACATGAGCTTTTAATAATCATCCATGTAATATAAATATAGGAATTTTCACTAAAAATGAACTTAATATATAAATAAATATAAAAATATTTAAATTATAATCTATTATTTCTATTAAATTTATTAGCGCTAAATTATTCAAATAAATAATAATTAATAAAAAAACCAGTAAGGGAAATGAAAAAAATATTGTATAAAACATCAGATAATAACCAGCTAATAATCGTATGTTACCTGTCCCTCATTTTACAATAATTAAACATATAATAATTAACCTTACCTCAAAAAAGAAATAAAATATTAAAAAATTTATTGTTAAAAATGTAAAATATAAAACAATCAACAAAATCAAATTTAAATTAAAACAAATTCTAGATAAATTTATTAACAAAATCAAATTAAAAATTCATAAATTTAAAATAACTAATATAAATGAAAAAAAATTAAAGCCAAAATTAAACCTAATTGTGTTTCAATATATTTCATTTCTAAAATTGAATAATAATATAAATCTAATAAACATCAAAATAAAAATGTAAATTTTAAAAATTTATTTAAATTATAAAGAAAAAATAATATCAAAATTATTAAAAAAGCTTTTATCATGTTAAATTTAATATTGAAATTCTTTGATTCCCATAAAAATAAGTACAATTAACTAAAATTCTCAAACCAATAACTCTATCGCACACAGAAAATACTATAAAATATATGAAAATTCATTCATTAGAATAAATTTCAAACATAAAGATTATTGATAGTATAGAAATTACAAAAAATTGTATACTAATCAATATTATCAATAAATCACTCTTAAAAACGAAAATCAACATAAAATTTAATAAAATTAAAATAAGTGAATAAGCAATAAAATAAAATCATTATTTTAGTTAAATAGTTTAATCTAAAACATAAATCTTGTAAATTTAAAATATCATATAATAATTTTAACTAATTAACCACAAAATATTTTATTATACAAAATACATAATAATTTTATTTTCAAAAAAAATTAAATAGATAATTATCATTAATCTCCAAAATTAATATTTAAATTAAACTACTTTTTGAATAAAATAAAATAAAATAAAATGATAATATATATTAAATATATATCAAAATAGCAGAATATTTTGTTGGTGTCGAATTTTGATTTCAAACGAACAACAAATTGAAAATTAGTTTGTAATTTATACGATAGAACCTAATAGATAATAAGAAATAAACTTACATCAAAGGTTAATAAGGAAGTAACTAGTAAAGTTAGATAAGGTCCATAATTATCTAAAATAATATTTATTTCAATCAATAAAATAAATCATTAATCTTATAATAAAATTAAATTAATCATTAATCATTAAACGCCTTCTGTGTACTAGCAAGATTTCCACCCATTTTGGTAAAGATCAAAGTAAGAAAAGAACTTTATGAAATAAAAGAAAAGGATAATGCTAGAAATAGTAAAATTAAAAATTTAGCCAGAGTAACAAGGAACGATAATAAATTAAGATGTCACAAACCTCGTTATAACGAAGAAGCATACACAGATGAATAATTCAATAAGAAATTAATAGAAAGTTACGTATCTAGCCTTACACAAGGGAAAGGAAAATATGAACAAGACCTGGAAAAAGAAATCAAATTAACTAAGGAGAATACAATCAAAGAATGGCAAAATATATGAGAGGAATCTAACACAGGAATCTGGACTAAAAGGCTGATTAGAGATATTGAGAAATGGGTCACAAGAAAGCACGGGTATGTAAATTTTTATACCACACAGATACTTACAGGTCATGGTTGCTTCAACCAATATACGAAAAAGAAATAGGTGAATACCAAACGGATCACTGCTGGTACAGCTGTCAAACACAAGATGATGCGCAACCCACTCTGCTTTACTGTAAGAAATGGAAAGATCAAAGGCAAAAATTAACGCACAATCTAGAAATTAATATCCAATGAGAGCCTAATGAGATAATTGATGCAATTATCCCAGACTAAAATAAATGGAACGCTTTCCAAAGTTTCTGTCCAGAAGTACTGAATAAAAGACAGGCCGATGAAAGAGTAACACAAAAGACTGAAAGAGAGAACACTACAATATGATAATCTATTGTACTGTAAGAATAAGATACATACCATCTATGGGTAACAAATTAAAAGTAAAACCCTCAGGAAGATAAATATAATATAATTTAACAGAAGCGAACGCAAACCTGAAACAGGAAAGAAATATTAACCTAATTAAAATATAGATAATAATTTCCACTTAATTAAAAATAGAGAGATTGTAAAACAATAAACGTGATATATTGTATTACAACAATATTAGTACAATAAGAGTCCTTACTAGTGAATGTAATCTAAAGAGGTGCGAAGAGTTTTGGAAGCAATGCAACTAAATTAACTAAAATATAAATAATAGTAAACCGTGAAATTAAATAATAACGTACCAAGAAATGCATAAACTTTGAAGACGCTGTCAAAGCTAAAAACCATAAATAACGAATCTAGTAAATCATTATAACAGAATCCAAACAAATGACAGGTCGACTAGATGGATAACCTAACACCGCACAACCCAGTCTTCAGTTTCAGACGCTGGACAACCAAATTGGACAATTGGGGCCGCAGAAATCGACTTCAGAAGCAAAAAATTCAGAATGAATTTGCAGTTTTTCGATCCTAGGATAGGGTCAGATGCAGTGGACAGCAAAAGAAGGGTTATATTTACGTTCCTGACACCCTAGGCTTCCGTTAGAGGCGCTGCTCAACCAGATCGGACAATTAGGGCCGCTGAAATCGACATGAGAATCATAAGATTGAGAATAAATAAGCAGTTTTTCCATTCTATGGCAGGTTTGGACGCAATAAAAGGCAAAGTAATGTTTATACTTACGTTCCGCACAACCCAGGCTGCAGTTTGAGCCGCTGCTCAGCCATATCGGACAAGTAGGGCCGCTGAAATTGACTCCAGAAGCACAAAATTCGGAATGAATTTGAAGTTTTTCGATCATAGGATAGGTTCAGATGCAATGGAAAGCAAAATAATGTTTATATTTACGTTCCGCACAACCTAGGCTTCAGTTAGAGACGCTACTCAACCAGATCGGACAATTAGGGCCGCAGAAATCCATTTGAGAAGCATAAAATTGAGAACAAGTAAGCAGTTTTTCGATCTTATGATAGATACCGATACAGCGGATGGCAGAATAATGATTGTATTTAGTGTAATAGTAATTTAGTAATAATTTTAATTCCATAAACTTTAAAAATTTATATGCTCATACACTAAAATATAAAGATTTAACAAAAAATTAATCATGATAAAAAATTTTTATTCTTATTTTTCATCTATAATAATTATCTTTTTATCAGTATTTTCTCTCATATTAAACAATATATTTTTCATTTGACTAATTATAGAAATTACTAACTTAATTTTTTTATCATCATTAGCTATTTCAAAAAATATGAAAATTAGAGTTCTTTATCTTTTTATTTCATTTATTAGAAGATCTCTAATTTTAACGGGAATTTTATTTAATAATTTTAATGTATACTCATCAATCCTAATAATAATGGGAACTTCATTAAAATTAGGGATTATTCCATTTAATGCTTGATTTAATTTTATATTTAAATCAATTAATTTCATAAATGCATTCTTATTAATAACATTCATAAAATTAATTCCTTTTATTCTTTTAATAAATTCAATCCCGATAAAAGAATTATTAATTATAATTACTCTAAATTTAATTGTATCACCTCTATTAATATTAAATAAAAATTCTTTAATACTAATAATATCATTTTCTTCAATTTATCAAACTTCATTAATAATAACATTAATATATTTAAATTTGTATATTTTTATTCTTTACTTCATCATATATTCAGTATTATCATATAATATAATCTATTTAATCATAGATATAAAATTAGAAAATAAAATAGAAATAATAATCTTTAACAATAAATCAAAACTTACATTTTCTTATTTATTACTAACATATATATTTATTCCACCAATAGGAGTATTTTCTTTAAAATGATTAGTGTTAGAGAACTTAGTAATTAAACTTAATGGTTTTAATCTTATCCTATCTATCGTTATTGTAATATCAAGACTATTAATAATTTGAAATTATTTAAATTTTATTAATAATAATTTATTCAATAAAAATTACTCAAATATATTCTTAAAATACAAATATATAGATATGTGAATTTTATTAATTATAACTATTATAGTAATTATATTTAGAATCATATACATTTACTTTAAAATCTAATTTCTGAAAAATTATATTTTATTTTTAAATTTGCAATTTAATATTTTGTTTAAATTATAGAAATTATATTAATAGTATTAGAAAATTTTATTTTCATAAATAAATTTACAATTTATTCCTTTTATCAGACATAATACTCTAATACTTTATTTAAAGATTTTAAGTTAATTTTAAACTATTAATCTTCAAAATTAAAAATATAAATTTAATTTTATAAATCTTAATTTCTTCGTGAATGAAAAAATGATTATACTCCACTAATCATAAAAATATTGGCATATTATATTTTATATTCGCTATATGATCAGGAATAATTGGTTCATCAATAAGATTTATTATTCGATTAGAATTAAGAAGACAGGGGCATGAATTAAAAATGATCAGATTTATAATTCAATTGTAACGTCTCATGCTTTTGTTATAATTTTTTTTATGGTTATACCATTCATAATTGGAGATTTTGGGAACTGATTAGTTCCCTTAATGATTGGAGCTCCAGATATGGCATTCCCACGAATAAACAATATAAGATTTTGATTACTACCTCCTTCAATTTTTTCATTATTAATAAGAAATTATTTAAATTCAGGATCAGGCACAGGATGAACAATTTACCCTCCATTATCATCATTTATATACCACCCATCATCATCTACCGATCTAACAATTTTTTCCCTTCATATCGCCGGAGTATCATCAATCATAGGGGCTATTAATTTTTTAGTGACAATTTTCAATATAATAAATTATTCGCTACAATATGATCAAATACCTTTATTCCCATGATCAGTTATAATTACAGCAATTTTACTTTTACTATCACTACCTGTTCTTGCTGGAGCAATTACAATACTTTTATCAGATCGAAATTTAAATTCTTCTTTTTTTACCCTATAGGAGGGGGTGACCCAATTTTATACCAACACTTATTTTGATTCTTTGGACATCCAAAAGTTTATATTCTAATTCTTCCAGGATTTGGACTAATCTCACATATTATTTTAAACGAAAGAGGTAAAAAAGCAACATTTGGAAACATAGGAATAGTATACGCAATACTAGGAATTGGTTTTCTAGGATTTATTGTATGAGCACATCACATATTTACTGTTGGAATAGATGTAGATACTCGCGCTTATTTCACATCAGCAACTATAATTACTGCCATTCCCACTGGCATTAAAGTTTTTAGATGACTAGCAACATTCCATGGATCAAAAGCTTACGCAAATCCAACAACTTTATGATCTATGGGATTTATTTTTTTGTTTACAATAGGAGGATTAACAGGAATTATATTATCAAATTCATCTATTCATATTTTACTTCATGATACATACTATGTTGTAGGACATTTTCATTATGTACTTTCAATAGGAGCAGTATTTAGAATTATTGCAAGATTATTTCACTGATATCCTTTAATTACTGGCTTAACACTAAACAAAAAATTTCTTAAAATTCAATTTTATTTTATATTTATTGGAGTAAATATAACATTCTTCCCTCAACATTTTTTAGGATTAATAGGAATACGACGACGATATTCAGATTACCCTGACGCGTATTACTGTTGAAATTTTTTACCTTCACTAGGATCATTAATTTCAATTAATAGAATAATAATATTTATTTTTATTATATTAGAAAGATTTATAGTAAAACGATTAATTTTACTTAAATATTTTCAAAATTCACTCGAATGATTACAAAACTATCCCCCATTTGAACACTCATTTAATGAAATTCCTTTGATTTTTAAAAAAGAAAATAAAAAAAATAAAATTTAATTTTAAACTTATAAAATTTATAAATTAAAAATTAAATTTAATATGGCAGATTAGTGCGATGAATTTAAGCTTCATATATAAAGATATATTTCATTTATTAAGAATTGCTACATGAAATATATTTTCACTTCAAGATCCTAACTCTCCTTTTGCTGATAATTTAGTTGTATTTTATAATATTACTATATATAATATTATCAATAATTATTTCGATAACATTATTTATAATAATAAATATCATTTTAAGAAAATTTAGAAATCGATTTTTATTAGAAAATAATTTAATTGAAATTATTTGGACTATTTTTCCAATAATTGTATTAATAATTATTGCATTTCCATCATTAAAAACTCTTTATTTTGTTGATGAAATATGGACATTCTCATATTTTACAATTAAAGCTATTGGTCATCAATGATATTGAAGATATGAATATCCAGAATTTTATTTAAATTATGATTCTTTTATAATCAATGATTATTCAAATTTAAGATTATTTCGACTATTAGATGTAGATAATCGAATTATTATTCCATTTAAAACCCCAATTCCTTTAATTACAACATCTGTTGATGTAATTCACTCATGAACAATTCCATCCTTAGGAATAAAAATAGATGCAACTCCAGGACGACTTAATCAAATAATATTATTTACATACCGACCAGGATTATTTTTTGGCCAATGTTCAGAAATTTGTGGAACAAATCATAGATTTATACCTATCGTAGTAGAATCAACATCAATAAATGATTTTGGAAATTGATTACTTAGAATAATAACTTTATAAAATCCTAAGATAAAAAATTAGTTAAACATATAACATTAAATTGTCAATTTAAAATTATTAATTTTTTAATATTTTTTATTTATATTTTATTTAACAATAATAATTTAATCATTAGATGTCTGAAATGAAAGAATTGGTCTCTTAAACCATATTATAGTATAAATTCGATATACTTCTAATGGCCAATATTTAAATATTTTTTTATACCACAGATAAAACCAATATTATGATCAATTCTTCTATTTTTCACATTAAGAATTATTTACATTATAATCATTAATCTTCATTATTTATTTATTAATTTTTCTCCATATAAAAATAAAAAGAAAATATTAAAAAATAAGAATAAAAATTTATGAAAGTGAATATGATAAACCTATTATCAATTTTCGACCCATCTACATATATTATACTTATAATAAATTGAATTAGTTTATTACTACCATTAATAATGATACCAATAATATATTGATTTATTCTCTCTCGTTTAAATATATTATGAATTAAACTTATAATAATAATTTACAATGAATTTAAATTACTAATTAGTTACAAATATATATTTAATATAATTATTTTCTTAAGAATACTAATAATAATTATACTTTATAATTTAATAGGATTAATACCATATACTTTCACTCCTACAAGTCACTTATCAATTAATTTATCATTAACAATATCAATATGATTAACATATATATTTTACGGTTGAACTATAAATTCAGAAAAGATATTAATTCATTTAGTACCACTAAATACACCTTTAATATTAATAAATTTTATAGTATTAATTGAAACAATCAGAAACATTATTCGTCCATGAGCATTATCAATTCGACTAACAGCTAATATATTAGCAGGATATTTACTTTTAACTTTACTAGGATCGTCAATAGAAAGTTCCTGATTAATTATTATTCCATTTATAATCATTATTCAAAATATATTATTTATTCTAGAAATCTCAGTTTTATTTATTCAATCGTATGTAATTTCCATTCTTAGACTTCTATACTTTAATGAATCTAATCATTAAAATCATTAAATTAAAAAAAAATTGATTATCTTAAATAAACACTAAAACAAATGAAAAATCATCCATTTCATCTAGTAACACCCAGGCCTTGACCAATAATATTATCTATTAATTTAATAAATTTATTAATAAGAGCTATTATAATTTTTCAATTTAAAATTAATTGAATTCTATTTATATCATTAATTACTATATTATTTACTATAGCACAATGATGACGAGATGTAATTCGTGAAAGAACATTTCAAGGAATGCACTCATATATAGTATTAGATTTAATAAAATTAGGAAAGTGTTTGGTGTTGTGGTGCATTATATTTGAAATATTTACAGAGATTTCAAGAAAATATAAGTGTGAAACAAGATAAAACTATCTTTGAATCAAACTGAAGAATTTAAAAATTCATAAAGGTATGTATAAGTTAATAGAGAGACGTGGAATAGACAAAATTATTGGTACGGAGCCAAATAGGTTATGTGAACAGGTGAAACAGGCTAAAGAGATTAGCATAATTAGATATTGAAAGGAACAATTATGCAGTTAATTATAAAATCGTGTTAGAGGATATATTGTATTGTAATTGTGAAAGATTTCCTCACCACCCTAGGGGTATTTATCATGGCGCGTTACCCTTTTTTTATTATAATGGGTGGTTCGCCAATAGTCATGTCATCCCACTTTCTAAAATGAAATTAATTTTAAATAAAACATAACAAAAACATAATTTTTGTATTCATTATAAAATAAAATATTACATTTTGAAATAATAATAATAGATAATCTTGAATAATATTAATAAGAAAACATAACAAAACGTACTCTTCAAATACTACCAGTAAAACCTTAAATCTTGTGAAATAGTACATACTAAGCAAATAAATAAAACTCTATTAATGTATTAAAACATATTGAAAAGAATAAGTTGAATATATATACATCAAAATTGATGTTTTAAGAAAAGTGAAATTAAAAGAACATCGTTGAAAATCTAGTTCCTATTAAAAAGTTTTTAATTTTCGATTTTTAGAAGAGATGTCTGCACGCCTTTCCAACTGACTATTATTTACAGTTAATGCAATATACAATAATAAGTAATAATACAATAAATTATATTCTTTCGTTCAGTAAGTGGTGTAAGTTTAATACAACAACAGGAATAATGAATAAACGAGGATAAATATTGATAAATATATATAAAATATAAGTATCATTAAATAATCAGCGGTTTGTTGTTCGTGTTGAGTTTTATTTGGCTTTAGGATAAACATCAGAGTGTCATATATAATTAATCACTTGATAAATTTTACTAAGTAATTTGTAAATGTTTTCATTCAAAATGTCAAAATTGATTCGGAAAGACCCTTTTCAATTTCATTATTAATTTTATACATCGATTTAAGTAAAAAAGTATACCTAATCTTATAAAAATATGATAAAAAATATATTCCTTTCAGGAAAAAGATAAATTTATTAAATAAAAATTTTTGGGGGTGTTTATTAGGATAATAAAATAATAAATAACCAAAATAAATCCGTAATAAATAAATAAATAAAATAAATATTTTATCATAAAAATTCAATAAGATAATGTAAACTTTAAAGATTAGATAAAAAATAAGTATTCCCATAAAAATAACTATAATAAACAAAAAGGAAATACATAAATTAATGTATAAAGATTCATAATATACTCTGTAGGTAACATTTTTAAATTCAAAAGGATAAAAGATTCATAAAACTAAACGAAATGAGTATCTTAGTGTAAACACCATAGATATATAAAATATACAAAATATTGTAATTCTAATATCTCTATTAATAAAGAAATATTCAATAATTATATCCTTAGAGAGAAAACCTGACAAAAAGAAACACCCGCATAGACTTAATTTTCCAATTAATAGAACTATACCATTTAAAGGTATTAAAATTCTCATAGAATTAAAATTTCGAATATCTTGGTTATTATTAGATCTATGAATAAATCTTCTTGCACATATAAATATTATTGATTTAAATAAAGCATGAATAACTAAATGAAAGAAGGCTAAATCCACTAACCCTACAGATAAAATTCTTATTATTAATCCTAACTGACTTAAAGTTGATAGGGCAATAATTTTCTTTAAATCATATTCAAAATTAGCAATAGAACTAGCCATAAATATAGTAAAGATTGAGATAAATAAAATAACGTTATTATTTATTGTAAACACTAAACTGTAATAATGGATTAATAAATAAACCCCTGCAGTAACTAAGGTTGAAGAATGAACTAAAGTAGAAATAAGGGTTGGAGCTATTATAGCTGCAGGTAACCATAAAGAAAAGGGTATTTGAGCTCTTTTAGTTAAAGCGCTTAAAAATATGAAAAATATTATAAATCTATCTATTTCATAAAATATTAAATTTCACGACCCATTTGCGGAATTTGAAACAATCAATATTAAAAATCCAATATCTCCAACCCGATTACATACAATTGTTAAAACTCCAGAATTAAAAGCTCTACATCTTTGATAATAAATAATTAAACCAAAAGAAATTAAACCTAGCCCATCCCATCCTAATAAAATTGATAAAACTCTGGGACTTAAAATTATTAAACATATTGATAGAATAAATAAAATTAATAAATAAAAAAACCGACAAATTCTTTTATCTGACCTTATATATTCAATTCTGTAAATTATTACGCATGAGGAAATAATAGAAACAACTCCGATAAATATTAATCTAATAAAATCCAAATAAATAATTATTCTAAATTTTATACAAAACAAATTTATTAAATCCCATTCTAAAATAATTACATATTTAGATGTATATAAATATAGGCCTAAAAATAGATATAGTATTCCAGAAAATAGTATGAATAAACTAATTAAAAACATTTTTATGATAATTTAAAATATAAATACATATATCATTGACACCACAAGTCAATATTTTAATTAAACTATTTAAATAAAATATATTTAAAATTAATATGAAAAAATAATTAAATTTAAAAATATAAAATTTAGGGGAATTCAATGCATCAATAAAATATAATAATCTAAAATATTAGCATTAAAAATCTTTAAAAAGAAATTTATTTTTCCATGTTGAACATAAATATATAAATATAATGAATAACAAAATCTAAGAAAACAATAAAAAATTAATAAATAAATCAAATATTTGAATCATAAATAAATAATTATTAACAAAAATACCTCACCAACTAAGTTTAATGAAACAGGAGCAGATATATTAGATGTACAAAATATAAATCAAAATATAGATATTGGAGGCATTAACGCTATTATCCCCTTATTTAAAAATATAATCCGTCTCCCTGAAGATTTATAACACAAATTTACAAAATAAAAATTAGAATAAAAAATATATATAAATCGCAATAAACCATATGTTCCTAATTTTAATAAAATAGCTGCTAAAATTATTGATCCAAACACAGGGGCTTCAACATGAGCTTTTAATAATCATCCATGTAATATAAATATAGGAATTTTCACTAAAAATGAACTTAATATATAAATAAATATAAAAATATTTAAATTATAATCTATTATTTCTATTAAATTTATTAGCGCTAAATTATTCAAATAAATAATAATTAATAAAAAAACCAGTAAGGGAAATGAAAAAAATATTGTATAAAACATCAGATAATAACCAGCTAATAATCGTATGTTACCTGTCCCTCATTTTACAATAATTAAACATATAATAATTAACCTTACCTCAAAAAAGAAATAAAATATTAAAAAATTTATTGTTAAAAATGTAAAATATAAAACAATCAACAAAATCAAATTTAAATTAAAACAAATTCTAGATAAATTTATTAACAAAATCAAATTAAAAATTCATAAATTTAAAATAACTAATATAAATGAAAAAAAATTAAAGCCAAAATTAAACCTAATTGTGTTTCAATATATTTCATTTCTAAAATTGAATAATAATATAAATCTAATAAACATCAAAATAAAAATGTAAATTTTAAAAATTTATTTAAATTATAAAGAAAAAATAATATCAAAATTATTAAAAAAGCTTTTATCATGTTAAATTTAATATTGAAATTCTTTGATTCCCATAAAAATAAGTACAATTAACTAAAATTCTCAAACCAATAACTCTATCGCACACAGAAAATACTATAAAATATATGAAAATTCATTCATTAGAATAAATTTCAAACATAAAGATTATTGATAGTATAGAAACTACAAAAAATTGTATACTAATCAATATTATCAATAAATCACTCTTAAAAACGAAAATCAACATAAAATTTAATAAAATTAAAATAAGTGAATAAGCAATAAAATAAAATCATTATTTTAGTTAAATAGTTTAATCTAAAACATAAATCTTGTAAATTTAAAATATCATATAATAATTTTAACTAATTAACCACAAAATATTTTATTATACAAAATACATAATAATTTTATTTTCAAAAAAAATTAAATAGATAATTATCATTAATCTCCAAAATTAATATTTAAATTAAACTACTTTTTGAATAAAATAAAATAAAATAAAATGATAATATATATTAAATATATATCAAAATAGCAGAATATTTTGTTGGTGTCGAATTTTGATTTCAAACGAACAACAAATTGAAAATTAGTTTGTAATTTATACGATAGAACCTAATAGATAATAAGAAATAAACTTACATCAAAGGTTAATAAGGAAGTAACTAGTAAAGTTAGATAAGGTCCATAATTATCTAAAATAATATTTATTTCAATCAATAAAATAAATCATTAATCTTATAATAAAATTAAATTAATCATTAATCATTAAACGCCTTCTGTGTACTAGCAAGATTTCCACCCATTTTGGTAAAGATCAAAGTAAGAAAAGAACTTTATGAAATAAAAGAAAAGGATAATGCTAGAAATAGTAAAATTAAAAATTTAGCCAGAGTAACAAGGAACGATAATAAATTAAGATGTCACAAACCTCGTTATAACGAAGAAGCATACACAGATGAATAATTCAATAAGAAATTAATAGAAAGTTACGTATCTAGCCTTACACAAGGGAAAGGAAAATATGAACAAGACCTGGAAAAAGAAATCAAATTAACTAAGGAGAATACAATCAAAGAATGGCAAAATATATGAGAGGAATCTAACACAGGAATCTGGACTAAAAGGCTGATTAGAGATATTGAGAAATGAGTCACAAGAAAGCACGGGTATGTAAATTTTTATACCACACAGATACTTACAGGTCATGGTTGCTTCAACCAATATACGAAAAAGAAATAGGTGAATACCAAACGGATCACTGCTGGTACAGCTGTCAAACACAAGATGATGCGCAACCCACTCTGCTTTACTGTAAGAAATGGAAAGATCAAAGGCAAAAATTAACGCACAATCTAGAAATTAATATCCAATGAGAGCCTAATGAGATAATTGATGCAATTATCCCAGACTAAAATAAATGGAACGCTTTCCAAAGTTTCTGTCCAGAAGTACTGAATAAAAGACAGGCCGATGAAAGAGTAACACAAAAGACTGAAAGAGAGAACACTACAATATGATAATCTATTGTACTGTAAGAATAAGATACATACCATCTATGGGTAACAAATTAAAAGTAAAACCCTTAGGAAGATAAATATAATATAATTTAACAGAAGCGAACGCAAACCTGAAACAGGAAAGAAATATTAACCTAATTAAAATATAGATAATAATTTCCACTTAATTAAAAATAGAGAGATTGTAAAACAATAAACGTGATATATTGTATTACAACAATATTAGTACAATAAGAGTCCTTACTAGTGAATGTAATCTAAAGAGGTGCGAAGAGTTTTGGAAGCAATGCAACTAAATTAACTAAAATATAAATAATAGTAAACCGTGAAATTAAATAATAACGTACCAAGAAATGCATAAACTTTGAAGACGCTGTCAAAGCTAAAAACCATAAATAACGAATCTAGTAAATCATTATAACAGAATCCAAACAAATGACAGGTCGACTAGATGGATAACCTAACACCGCACAACCCAGTCTTCAGTTTCAGACGCTGGACAACCAAATTGGACAATTGGGGCCGCAGAAATCGACTTCAGAAGCAAAAAATTCAGAATGAATTTGCACTTTTTCGATCCTAGGATAGGGTCAGATGCAGTGGACAGCAAAAGAAGGGTTATATTTACGTTCCTGACACCCTAGGCTTCCGTTAGAGGCGCTGCTCAACCAGATCGGACAATTAGGGCCGCTGAAATCGACATGAGAATCATAAGATTGAGAATAAATAAGCAGTTTTTCCATTCTATGGCAGGTTTGGACGCAATAAAAGGCAAAGTAATGTTTATACTTACGTTCCGCACAACCCAGGCTGCAGTTTGAGCCGCTGCTCAGCCATATCGGACAAGTAGGGCCGCTGAAATTGACTCCAGAAGCACAAAATTCGGAATGAATTTGAAGTTTTTCGATCATAGGATAGGTTCAGATGCAATGGAAAGCAAAATAATGTTTATATTTACGTTCCGCACAACCTAGGCTTCAGTTAGAGACGCTACTCAACCAGATCGGACAATTAGGGCCGCAGAAATCCATTTGAGAAGCATAAAATTGAGAACAAGTAAGCAGTTTTTCGATCTTATGATAGATACCGATACAGCGGATGGCAGAATAATGATTGTATTTAGTGTAATAGTAATTTAGTAATAATTTTAATTCCATAAACTTTAAAAATTTATATGCTCATACACTAAAATATAAAGATTTAACAAAAAATTAATCATGATAAAAAATTTTTATTCTTATTTTTCATCTATAATAATTATCTTTTTATCAGTATTTTCTCTCATATTAAACAATATATTTTTCATTTGACTAATTATAGAAATTACTAACTTAATTTTTTTATCATCATTAGCTATTTCAAAAAATATGAAAATTAGAGTTCTTTATTTTTTTATTTCATTTATTAGAAGATCTCTAATTTTAACGGGAATTTTATTTAATAATTTTAATGTATACTCATCAATCCTAATAATAATGGGAACTTCATTAAAATTAGGGATTATTCCATTTAATGCTTGATTTAATTTTATATTTAAATCAATTAATTTCATAAATGCATTCTTATTAATAACATTCATAAAATTAATTCCTTTTATTCTTTTAATAAATTCAATCCCGATAAAAGAATTATTAATTATAATTACTCTAAATTTAATTGTATCACCTCTATTAATATTAAATAAAAATTCTTTAATACTAATAATATCATTTTCTTCAATTTATCAAACTTCATTAATAATAACATTAATATATTTAAATTTGTATATTTTTATTCTTTACTTCATCATATATTCAGTATTATCATATAATATAATCTATTTAATCATAGATATAAAATTAGAAAATAAAATAGAAATAATAATCTTTAACAATAAATCAAAACTTACATTTTCTTATTTATTACTAACATATATATTTATTCCACCAATAGGAGTATTTTCTTTAAAATGATTAGTGTTAGAGAACTTAGTAATTAAACTTAATGGTTTTAATCTTATCCTATCTATCGTTATTGTAATATCAAGACTATTAATAATTTGAAATTATTTAAATTTTATTAATAATAATTTATTCAATAAAAATTACTCAAATATATTCTTAAAATACAAATATATAGATATGTGAATTTTATTAATTATAACTATTATAGTAATTATACTTAGAATCATATACATTTACTTTAAAATCTAATTTCTGAAAAATTATATTTTATTTTTAAATTTGCAATTTAATATTTTGTTTAAATTATAGAAATTATATTAATAGTATTAGAAAATTTTATTTTCATAAATAAATTTACAATTTATTCCTTTTATCAGACATAATACTCTAATACTTTATTTAAAGATTTTAAGTTAATTTTAAACTATTAATCTTCAAAATTAAAAATATAAATTTAATTTTATAAATCTTAATTTCTTCGTGAATGAAAAAATGATTATACTCCACTAATCATAAAAATATTGGCATATTATGTTTTATATTCGCTATATGATCAGGAATAATTGGTTCATCAATAAGATTTATTATTCGATTAGAATTAAGAAGACAGGGGCATGAATTAAAAATGATCAGATTTATAATTCAATTGTAACGTCTCATGCTTTTGTTATAATTTTTTTTATGGTTATACCATTCATAATTGGAGATTTTGGGAACTGATTAGTTCCCTTAATGATTGGAGCTCCAGATATGGCATTTCCACGAATAAACAATATAAGATTTTGATTACTACCTCCTTCAATTTTTTCATTATTAATAAGAAATTATTTAAATTCAGGATCAGGCACAGGATGAACAATTTACCCTCCATTATCATCATTTATATACCACCCATCATCATCTACCGATCTAACAATTTTTTCCCTTCATATCGCCGGAGTATCATCAATCATAGGGGCTATTAATTTTTTAGTGACAATTTTCAATATAATAAATTATTCGCTACAATATGATCAAATACCTTTATTCCCATGATCAGTTATAATTACAGCAATTTTACTTTTACTATCACTACCTGTTCTTGCTGGAGCAATTACAATACTTTTATCAGATCGAAATTTAAATTCTTCTTTTTTTACCCTATAGGAGGGGGTGACCCAATTTTATACCAACACTTATTTTGATTCTTTGGACATCCAAAAGTTTATATTCTAATTCTTCCAGGATTTGGACTAATCTCACATATTATTTTAAACGAAAGAGGTAAAAAAGCAACATTTGGAAACATAGGAATAGTATACGCAATACTAGGAATTGGTTTTCTAGGATTTATTGTATGAGCACATCACATATTTACTGTTGGAATAGATGTAGATACTCGCGCTTATTTCACATCAGCAACTATAATTACTGCCATTCCCACTGGCATTAAAGTTTTTAGATGACTAGCAACATTCCATGGATCAAAAGCTTACGCAAATCCAACAACTTTATGATCTATGGGATTTATTTTTTTGTTTACAATAGGAGGATTAACAGGAATTATATTATCAAATTCATCTATTCATATTTTACTTCATGATACATACTATGTTGTAGGACATTTTCATTATGTACTTTCAATAGGAGCAGTATTTAGAATTATTGCAAGATTATTTCACTGATATCCTTTAATTACTGGCTTAACACTAAACAAAAAATTTCTTAAAATTCAATTTTATTTTATATTTATTGGAGTAAATATAACATTCTTCCCTCAACATTTTTTAGGATTAATAGGAATACCACGACGATATTCAGATTACCCTGACGCGTATTACTGTTGAAATTTTTTACCTTCACTAGGATCATTAATTTCAATTAATAGAATAATAATATTTATTTTTATTATATTAGAAAGATTTATAGTAAAACGATTAATTTTACTTATATATTTTCAAAATTCACTCGAATGATTACAAAACTATCCCCCATTTGAACACTCATTTAATGAAATTCCTTTGATTTTTAAAAAAGAAAATAAAAAAAATAAAATTTAATTTTAAACTTATAAAATTTATAAATTAAAAATTAAATTTAATATGGCAGATTAGTGCGATGAATTTAAGCTTCATATATAAAGATATATTTCATTTATTAAGAATTGCTACATGAAATATATTTTCACTTCAAGATCCTAACTCTCCTTTTGCTGATAATTTAGTTGTATTTTATAATATTACTATATATAATATTATCAATAATTATTTCGATAACATTATTTATAATAATAAATATCATTTTAAGAAAATTTAGAAATCGATTTTTATTAGAAAATAATTTAATTGAAATTATTTGAACTATTTTTCCAATAATTGTATTAATAATTATTGCATTTCCATCATTAAAAACTCTTTATTTTGTTGATGAAATATGGACATTCTCATATTTTACAATTAAAGCTATTGGTCATCAATGATATTGAAGATATGAATATCCAGAATTTTATTTAAATTATGATTCTTTTATAATCAATGATTATTCAAATTTAAGATTATTTCGACTATTAGATGTAGATAATCGAATTATTATTCCATTTAAAACCCCAATTCCTTTAATTACAACATCTGTTGATGTAATTCACTCATGAACAATTCCATCCTTAGGAATAAAAATAGATGCAACTCCAGGACGACTTAATCAAATAATATTATTTACATACCGACCAGGATTATTTTTTGGCCAATGTTCAGAAATTTGTGGAACAAATCATAGATTTATACCTATCGTAGTAGAATAAACATCAATAAATGATTTTGGAAATTGATTACTTAGAATAATAACTTTATAAAATCCTAAGATAAAAAATTAGTTAAACATATAACATTAAATTGTCAATTTAAAATTATTAATTTTTTAATATTTTTTATTTATATTTTATTTAACAATAATAATTTAATCATTAGATGTCTGAAATGAAAGAATTGGTCTCTTAAACCATATTATAGTATAAATTCGATATACTTCTAATGGCCAATATTTAAATATTTTTTTATACCACAGATAAAACCAATATTATGATCAATTCTTCTATTTTTCACATTAAGAATTATTTACATTATAATCATTAATCTTCATTATTTATTTATTAATTTTTCTCCATATAAAAATAAAAAGAAAATATTAAAAAATAAGAATAAAAATTTATGAAAGTGAATATGATAAACCTATTATCAATTTTCGACCCATCTACATATATTATACTTATAATAAATTGAATTAGTTTATTACTACCATTAATAATGATACCAATAATATATTGATTTATTCTCTCTCGTTTAAATATATTATGAATTAAACTTATAATAATAATTTACAATGAATTTAAATTACTAATTAGTTACAAATATATATTTAATATAATTATTTTCTTAAGAATACTAATAATAATTATACTTTATAATTTAATAGGATTAATACCATATACTTTCACTCCTACAAGTCACTTATCAATTAATTTATCATTAACAATATCAATATGATTAACATATATATTTTACGGTTGAACTATAAATTCAGAAAAGATATTAATTCATTTAGTACCACTAAATACACCTTTAATATTAATAAATTTTATAGTATTAATTGAAACAATCAGAAACATTATTCGTCTATGAGCATTATCAATTCGACTAACAGCTAATATATTAGCAGGATATTTACTTTTAACTTTACTAGGATCATCAATAGAAAGTTCCTGATTAATTATTATTCCATTTATAATCATTATTCAAAATATATTATTTATTCTAGAAATCTCAGTTTTATTTATTCAATCGTATGTAATTTCCATTCTTAGACTTCTATACTTTAATGAATCTAATCATTAAAATCATTAAATTAAAAAAAAATTGTTTATCTTAAATAAACACTAAAACAAATGAAAAATCATCCATTTCATCTAGTAACACCCAGGCCTTGACCAATAATATTATCTATTAATTTAATAAATTTATTAATAAGAGCTATTATAATTTTTCAATTTAAAATTAATTGAATTCTATTTATATCATTAATTACTATATTATTTACTATAGCACAATGATGACGAGATGTAATTCGTGAAAGAACATTTCAAGGAATGCACTCATATATAGTATTAGATTTAATAAAATTAGGAAAGTGTTTGGTGTTGTGGTGCATTATATTTGAAATATTTACAGAGATTTCAAGAAAATATAAGTGTGAAACAAGATAAAACTATCTTTGAATCAAACTGAAGAATTTAAAAATTCATAAAGGTATGTATAAGTTAATAGAGAGACGTGGAATAGACAAAATTATTGGTACGGAGCCAAATAGGTTATGTGAACAGGTGAAACAGGCTAAAGAGATTAGCATAATTAGATATTGAAAGGAACAATTATGCAGTTAATTATAAAATCGTGTTAGAGGATATATTGTATTGTAATTGTGAAAGATTTCCTCACCACCCTAGGGGTATTTATCATGGCGCGTTACCCTTTTTTTATTATAATGGGTGGTTCGCCAATAGTCATGTCATCCCACTTTCTAAAATGAAATTAATTTTAAATAAAACATAACAAAAACATAATTTTTGTATTCATTATAAAATAAAGTATTACATTTTGAAATAATAATAATAGATAATCTTGAATAATATTAATAAGAAAACATAACAAAACGTACTCTTCAAATACTACCAGTAAAACCTTAAATCTTGTGAAATAGTACATACTAAGCAAATAAATAAAACTCTATTAATGTATTAAAACATATTGAAAAGAATAAGTTGAATATATATACATCAAAATTGATGTTTTAAGAAAAGTGAAATTAAAAGAACATCGTTGAAAATCTAGTTCCTATTAAAAAGTTTTTAATTTTCGATTTTTAGAAGAGATGTCTGCACGCCTTTCCAACTGACTATTATTTACAGTTAATGCAATATACAATAATAAGTAATAATACAATAAATTATATTCTTTCGTTCAGTAAGTGGTGCAAGTTTAATACAACAACAGGAATAATGAATAAACGAGGATAAATATTGATAAATATATATAAAATATAAGTATCATTAAATAATCAGCGGTTTGTTGTTCGTGTTGAGTTTTATTTGGCTTTAGGATAAACATCAGAGTGTCATATATAATTAATCACTTGATAAATTTTACTAAGTAATTTGTAAATGTTTTCATTCAAAATGTCAAAATTGATTCGGAAAGACCCTTTTCAATTTCATTATTAATTTTATACATCGATTTAAGTAAAAAAGTATACCTAATCTTATAAAAATATGATAAAAAATATATTCCTTTCAGGAAAAAGATAAATTTATTAAATAAAAATTTTTGGGGGTGTTTATTAGGATAATAAAATAATAAATAACCAAAATAAATCCGTAATAAATAAATAAATAAAATAAATATTTTATCATAAAAATTCAATAAGATAATGTAAACTTTAAAGATTAGATAAAAAATAAGTATTCCCATAAAAATAACTATAATAAACAAAAAGGAAATACATAAATTAATGTATAAAGATTCATAATATACTCTGTAGGTAACATTTTTAAATTCAAAAGGATAAAAGATTCATAAAACTAAACGAAATGAGTATCTTAGTGTAAACACCATAGATATATAAAATATACAAAATATTGTAATTCTAATATCTCTATTAATAAAGAAATATTCAATAATTATATCCTTAGAGAGAAAACCTGACAAAAAGAAACACCCGCATAGACTTAATTTTCCAATTAATAGAACTATACCATTTAAAGGTATTAAAATTCTCATAGAATTAAAATTTCGAATATCTTGGTTATTATTAGATCTATGAATAAATCTTCCTGCACATATAAATATTATTGATTTAAATAAAGCATGAATAACTAAATGAAAGAAGGCTAAATCCACTAACCCTACAGATAAAATTCTTATTATTAATCCTAACTGACTTAAAGTTGATAGGGCAATAATTTTCTTTAAATCATATTCAAAATTAGCAATAGAACTAGCCATAAATATAGTAAAGATTGAGATAAATAAAATAACGTTATTATTTATTGTAAACACTAAACTGTAATAATGGATTAATAAATAAACCCCTGCAGTAACTAAGGTTGAAGAATGAACTAAAGTAGAAATAAGGGTTGGAGCTATTATAGCTGCAGGTAACCATAAAGAAAAGGGTATTTGAGCTCTTTTAGTTAAAGCGCTTAAAAATATGAAAAATATTATAAATCTATCTATTTCATAAAATATTAAATTTCACGACCCATTTGCGGAATTTGAAACAATCAATATTAAAAATCCAATATCTCCAACCCGATTACATACAATTGTTAAAACTCCAGAATTAAAAGCTCTATATCTTTGATAATAAATAATTAAACCAAAAGAAATTAAACCTAGCCCATCCCATCCTAATAAAATTGATAAAACTCTGGGACTTAAAATTATTAAACATATTGATAGAATAAATAAAATTAATAAATAAAAAAACCGACAAATTCTTTTATCTGACCTTATATATTCAATTCTGTAAATTATTACGCATGAGGAAATAATAGAAACAACTCCGATAAATATTAATCTAATAAAATCCAAATAAATAATTATTCTAAATTTTATACAAAACAAATTTATTAAATCCCATTCTAAAATAATTACATATTTAGATGTATATAAATATAGGCCTAAAAATAGATATAGTATTCCAGAAAATAGTATGAATAAACTAATTAAAAACATTTTTATGATAATTTAAAATATAAATACATATATCATTGACACCACAAGTCAATATTTTAATTAAACTATTTAAATAAAATATATTTAAAATTAATATGAAAAAATAATTAAATTTAAAAATATAAAATTTAGGGGAATTCAATGCATCAATAAAATATAATAATCTAAAATATTAGCATTAAAAATCTTTAAAAAGAAATTTATTTTTCCATGTTGAACATAAATATATAAATATAATGAATAACAAAATCTAAGAAAACAATAAAAAATTAATAAATAAATCAAATATTTGAATCATAAATAAATAATTATTAACAAAAATACCTCACCAACTAAGTTTAATGAAACAGGAGCAGATATATTAGATGTACAAAATATAAATCAAAATATAGATATTGGAGGCATTAACGCTATTATCCCCTTATTTAAAAATATAATCCGTCTCCCTGAAGATTTATAACACAAATTTACTGAATAAAATAAACCCGAAGAACATAATCCATGAGCAATTATAATAATATAACTACCTACAAATCCTAAAAGTATTTCAGTTATTATAGATCTTAATAAAATTCTTATATGAATTACTGAAGAATAAGCTACCAAAATCTTTATATCAATTTGACGTAAACATAAAATTGAAACAATTAACCCCCCAATTAATCTAAATACTAAAATTACCAAATTTACAAAATAAAAATTAGAATAAAAAATATATATAAATCGCAATAAACCATATGTTCCTAATTTTAATAAAATAGCTGCTAAAATTATTGATCCAAACACAGGGGCTTCAACATGAGCTTTTAATAATCATCCATGTAATATAAATATAGGAATTTTCACTAAAAATGAACTTAATATATAAATAAATATAAAAATATTTAAATTATAATCTATTATTTCTATTAAATTTATTAGCGCTAAATTATTCAAATAAATAATAATTAATAAAAAAACCAGTAAGGGAAATGAAAAAAATATTGTATAAAACATCAGATAATAACCAGCTAATAATCGTATGTTACCTGTCCCTCATTTTACAATAATTAAACATATAATAATTAACCTTACCTCAAAAAAGAAATAAAATATTAAAAAATTTATTGTTAAAAATGTAAAATATAAAACAATCAACAAAATCAAATTTAAATTAAAACAAATTCTAGATAAATTTATTAACAAAATCAAATTAAAAATTCATAAATTTAAAATAACTAATATAAATGAAAAAAAATTAAAGCCAAAATTAAACCTAATTGTGTTTCAATATATTTCATTTCTAAAATTGAATAATAATATAAATCTAATAAACATCAAAATAAAAATGTAAATTTTAAAAATTTATTTAAATTATAAAGAAAAAATAATATCAAAATTATTAAAAAAGCTTTTATCATGTTAAATTTAATATTGAAATTCTTTGATTCCCATAAAAATAAGTACAATTAACTAAAATTCTCAAACCAATAACTCTATCGCACACAGAAAATACTATAAAATATATGAAAATTCATTCATTAGAATAAATTTCAAACATAAAGATTATTGATAGTATAGAAATTACAAAAAATTGTATACTAATCAATATTATCAATAAATCACTCTTAAAAACGAAAATCAACATAAAATTTAATAAAATTAAAATAAGTGAATAAGCAATAAAATAAAATCATTATTTTAGTTAAATAGTTTAATCTAAAACATAAATCTTGTAAATTTAAAATATCATATAATAATTTTAACTAATTAACCACAAAATATTTTATTATACAAAATACATAATAATTTTATTTTCAAAAAAAATTAAATAGATAATTATCATTAATCTCCAAAATTAATATTTAAATTAAACTACTTTTTGAATAAAATAAAATAAAATAAAATGATAATATATATTAAATATATATCAAAATAGCAGAATATTTTGTTGGTGTCGAATTTTGATTTCAAACGAACAACAAATTGAAAATTAGTTTGTAATTTATACGATAGAACCTAATAGATAATAAGAAATAAACTTACATCAAAGGTTAATAAGGAAGTAACTAGTAAAGTTAGATAAGGTCCATAATTATCTAAAATAATATTTATTTCAATCAATAAAATAAATCATTAATCTTATAATAAAATTAAATTAATCATTAATCATTAAACGCCTTCTGTGTACTAGCAAGATTTCCACCCATTTTGGTAAAGATCAAAGTAAGAAAAGAACTTTATGAAATAAAAGAAAAGGATAATGCTAGAAATAGTAAAATTAAAAATTTAGCCAGAGTAACAAGGAACGATAATAAATTAAGATGTCACAAACCTCGTTATAACGAAGAAGCATACACAGATGAATAATTCAATAAGAAATTAATAGAAAGTTACGTATCTAGCCTTACACAAGGGAAAGGAAAATATGAACAAGACCTGGAAAAAGAAATCAAATTAACTAAGGAGAATACAATCAAAGAATGGCAAAATATATGAGAGGAATCTAACACAGGAATCTGGACTAAAAGGCTGATTAGAGATATTGAGAAATGGGTCACAAGAAAGCACGGGTATGTAAATTTTTATACCACACAGATACTTACAGGTCATGGTTGCTTCAACCAATATACGAAAAAGAAATAGGTGAATACCAAACGGATCACTGCTGGTACAGCTGTCAAACACAAGATGATGCGCAACCCACTCTGCTTTACTGTAAGAAATGGAAAGATCAAAGGCAAAAATTAACGCACAATCTAGAAATTAATATCCAATGAGAGCCTAATGAGATAATTGATGCAATTATCCCAGACTAAAATAAATGGAACGCTTTCCAAAGTTTCTGTCCAGAAGTACTGAATAAAAGACAGGCCGATGAAAGAGTAACACAAAAGACTGAAAGAGAGAACACTACAATATGATAATCTATTGTACTGTAAGAATAAGATACATACCATCTATGGGTAACAAATTAAAAGTAAAACCCTCAGGAAGATAAATATAATATAATTTAACAGAAGCGAACGCAAACCTGAAACAGGAAAGAAATATTAACCTAATTAAAATATAGATAATAATTTCCACTTAATTAAAAATAGAGAGATTGTAAAACAATAAACGTGATATATTGTATTACAACAATATTAGTACAATAAGAGTCCTTACTAGTGAATGTAATCTAAAGAGGTGCGAAGAGTTTTGGAAGCAATGCAACTAAATTAACTAAAATATAAATAATAGTAAACCGTGAAATTAAATAATAACGTACCAAGAAATGCATAAACTTTGAAGACGCTGTCAAAGCTAAAAACCATAAATAACGAATCTAGTAAATCATTATAACAGAATCCAAACAAATGACAGGTCGACTAGATGGATAACCTAACACCGCACAACCCAGTCTTCAGTTTCAGACGCTGGACAACCAAATTGGACAATTGGGGCCGCAGAAATCGACTTCAGAAGCAAAAAATTCAGAATGAATTTGCAGTTTTTCGATCCTAGGATAGGGTCAGATGCAGTGGACAGCAAAAGAAGGGTTATATTTACGTTCCTGACACCCTAGGCTTCCGTTAGAGGCGCTGCTCAACCAGATCGGACAATTAGGGCCGCTGAAATCGACATGAGAATCATAAGATTGAGAATAAATAAGCAGTTTTTCCATTCTATGGCAGGTTTGGACGCAATAAAAGGCAAAGTAATGTTTATACTTACGTTCCGCACAACCCAGGCTGCAGTTTGAGCCGCTGCTCAGCCATATCGGACAAGTAGGGCCGCTGAAATTGACTCCAGAAGCACAAAATTCGGAATGAATTTGAAGTTTTTCGATCATAGGATAGGTTCAGATGCAATGGAAAGCAAAATAATGTTTATATTTACGTTCCGCACAACCTAGGCTTCAGTTAGAGACGCTACTCAACCAGATCGGACAATTAGGGCCGCAGAAATCCATTTGAGAAGCATAAAATTGAGAACAAGTAAGCAGTTTTTCGATCTTATGATAGATACCGATACAGCGGATGGCAGAATAATGATTGTATTTAGTGTAATAGTAATTTAGTAATAATTTTAATTCCATAAACTTTAAAAATTTATATGCTCATACACTAAAATATAAAGATTTAACAAAAAATTAATCATGATAAAAAATTTTTATTCTTATTTTTCATCTATAATAATTATCTTTTTATCAGTATTTTCTCTCATATTAAACAATATATTTTTCATTTGACTAATTATAGAAATTACTAACTTAATTTTTTTATCATCATTAGCTATTTCAAAAAATATGAAAATTAGAGTTCTTTATTTTTTTATTTCATTTATTAGAAGATCTCTAATTTTAACGGGAATTTTATTTAATAATTTTAATGTATACTCATCAATCCTAATAATAATGGGAACTTCATTAAAATTAGGGATTATTCCATTTAATGCTTGATTTAATTTTATATTTAAATCAATTAATTTCATAAATGCATTCTTATTAATAACATTCATAAAATTAATTCCTTTTATTCTTTTAATAAATTCAATCCCGATAAAAGAATTATTAATTATAATTACTCTAAATTTAATTGTATCACCTCTATTAATATTAAATAAAAATTCTTTAATACTAATAATATCATTTTCTTCAATTTATCAAACTTCATTAATAATAACATTAATATATTTAAATTTGTATATTTTTATTCTTTACTTCATCATATATTCAGTATTATCATATAATATAATCTATTTAATCATAGATATAAAATTAGAAAATAAAATAGAAATAATAATCTTTAACAATAAATCAAAACTTACATTTTCTTATTTATTACTAACATATATATTTATTCCACCAATAGGAGTATTTTCTTTAAAATGATTAGTGTTAGAGAACTTAGTAATTAAACTTAATGGTTTTAATCTTATCCTATCTATCGTTATTGTAATATCAAGACTATTAATAATTTGAAATTATTTAAATTTTATTAATAATAATTTATTCAATAAAAATTACTCAAATATATTCTTAAAATACAAATATATAGATATGTGAATTTTATTAATTATAACTATTATAGTAATTATATTTAGAATCATATACATTTACTTTAAAATCTAATTTCTGAAAAATTATATTTTATTTTTAAATTTGCAATTTAATATTTTGTTTAAATTATAGAAATTATATTAATAGTATTAGAAAATTTTATTTTCATAAATAAATTTACAATTTATTCCTTTTATCAGACATAATACTCTAATACTTTATTTAAAGATTTTAAGTTAATTTTAAACTATTAATCTTCAAAATTAAAAATATAAATTTAATTTTATAAATCTTAATTTCTTCGTGAATGAAAAAATGATTATACTCCACTAATCATAAAAATATTGGCATATTATATTTTATATTCGCTATATGATCAGGAATAATTGGTTCATCAATAAGATTTATTATTCGATTAGAATTAAGAAGACAGGGGCATGAATTAAAAATGATCAGATTTATAATTCAATTGTAACGTCTCATGCTTTTGTTATAATTTTTTTTATGGTTATACCATTCATAATTGGAGATTTTGGGAACTGATTAGTTCCCTTAATGATTGGAGCTCCAGATATGGCATTTCCACGAATAAACAATATAAGATTTTGATTACTACCTCCTTCAATTTTTTCATTATTAACAAGAAATTATTTAAATTCAGGATCAGGCACAGGATGAACAATTTACCCTCCATTATCATCATTTATATACCACCCATCATCATCTACCGATCTAACAATTTTTTCCCTTCATATCGCCGGAGTATCATCAATCATAGGGGCTATTAATTTTTTAGTGACAATTTTCAATATAATAAATTATTCGCTACAATATGATCAAATACCTTTATTCCCATGATCAGTTATAATTACAGCAATTTTACTTTTACTATCACTACCTGTTCTTGCTGGAGCAATTACAATACTTTTATCAGATCGAAATTTAAATTCTTCTTTTTTTACCCTATAGGAGGGGGTGACCCAATTTTATACCAACACTTATTTTGATTCTTTGGACATCCAAAAGTTCTAATCTCACATATTATTTTAAACGAAAGAGGTAAAAAAGCAACATTTGGAAACATAGGAATAGTATACGCAATACTAGGAATTGGTTTTCTAGGATTTATTGTATGAGCACATCACATATTTACTGTTGGAATAGATGTAGATACTCGCGCTTATTTCACATCAGCAACTATAATTACTGCCATTCCCACTGGCATTAAAGTTTTTAGATGACTAGCAACATTCCATGGATCAAAAGCTTACGCAAATCCAACAACTTTATGATCTATGGGATTTATTTTTTTGTTTACAATAGGAGGATTAACAGGAATTATATTATCAAATTCATCTATTCATATTTTACTTCATGATACATACTATGTTGTAGGACATTTTCATTATGTACTTTCAATAGGAGCAGTATTTAGAATTATTGCAAGATTATTTCACTGATATCCTTTAATTACTGGCTTAACACTAAACAAAAAATTTCTTAAAATTCAATTTTATTTTATATTTATTGGAGTAAATATAACATTCTTCCCTCAACATTTTTTAGGATTAATAGGAATACCACGACGATATTCAGATTACCCTGACGCGTATTACTGTTGAAATTTTTTACCTTCACTAGGATCATTAATTTCAATTAATAGAATAATAATATTTATTTTTATTATATTAGAAAGATTTATAGTAAAACGATTAATTTTACTTATATATTTTCAAAATTCACTCGAATGATTACAAAACTATCCCCCATTTGAACACTCATTTAATGAAATTCCTTTGATTTTTAAAAAAGAAAATAAAAAAAATAAAATTTAATTTTAAACTTATAAAATTTATAAATTAAAAATTAAATTTAATATGGCAGATTAGTGCGATGAATTTAAGCTTCATATATAAAGATATATTTCATTTATTAAGAATTGCTACATGAAATATATTTTCACTTCAAGATCCTAACTCTCCTTTTGCTGATAATTTAGTTGTATTTTATAATATTACTATATATAATATTATCAATAATTATTTCGATAACATTATTTATAATAATAAATATCATTTTAAGAAAATTTAGAAATCGATTTTTATTAGAAAATAATTTAATTGAAATTATTTGAACTATTTTTCCAATAATTGTATTAATAATTATTGCATTTCCATCATTAAAAACTCTTTATTTTGTTGATGAAATATGGACATTCTCATATTTTACAATTAAAGCTATTGGTCATCAATGATATTGAAGATATGAATATCCAGAATTTTATTTAAATTATGATTCTTTTATAATCAATGATTATTCAAATTTAAGATTATTTCGACTATTAGATGTAGATAATCGAATTATTATTCCATTTAAAACCCCAATTCCTTTAATTACAACATCTGTTGATGTAATTCACTCATGAACAATTCCATCCTTAGGAATAAAAATAGATGCAACTCCAGGACGACTTAATCAAATAATATTATTTACATACCGACCAGGATTATTTTTTGGCCAATGTTCAGAAATTTGTGGAACAAATCATAGATTTATACCTATCGTAGTAGAATAAACATCAATAAATGATTTTGGAAATTGATTACTTAGAATAATAACTTTATAAAATCCTAAGATAAAAAATTAGTTAAACATATAACATTAAATTGTCAATTTAAAATTATTAATTTTTTAATATTTTTTATTTATATTTTATTTAACAATAATAATTTAATCATTAGATGTCTGAAATGAAAGAATTGGTCTCTTAAACCATATTATAGTATAAATTCGATATACTTCTAATGGCCAATATTTAAATATTTTTTTATACCACAGATAAAACCAATATTATGATCAATTCTTCTATTTTTCACATTAAGAATTATTTACATTATAATCATTAATCTTCATTATTTATTTATTAATTTTTCTCCATATAAAAATAAAAAGAAAATATTAAAAAATAAGAATAAAAATTTATGAAAGTGAATATGATAAACCTATTATCAATTTTCGACCCATCTACATATATTATACTTATAATAAATTGAATTAGTTTATTACTACCATTAATAATGATACCAATAATATATTGATTTATTCTCTCTCGTTTAAATATATTATGAATTAAACTTATAATAATAATTTACAATGAATTTAAATTACTAATTAGTTACAAATATATATTTAATATAATTATTTTCTTAAGAATACTAATAATAATTATACTTTATAATTTAATAGGATTAATACCATATACTTTCACTCCTACAAGTCACTTATCAATTAATTTATCATTAACAATATCAATATGATTAACATATATATTTTACGGTTGAACTATAAATTCAGAAAAGATATTAATTCATTTAGTACCACTAAATACACCTTTAATATTAATAAATTTTATAGTATTAATTGAAACAATCAGAAACATTATTCGTCCATGAGCATTATCAATTCGACTAACAGCTAATATATTAGCAGGATATTTACTTTTAACTTTACTAGGATCGTCAATAGAAAGTTCCTGATTAATTATTATTCCATTTATAATCATTATTCAAAATATATTATTTATTCTAGAAATCTCAGTTTTATTTATTCAATCGTATGTAATTTCCATTCTTAGACTTCTATACTTTAATGAATCTAATCATTAAAATCATTAAATTAAAAAAAAATTGTTTATCTTAAATAAACACTAAAACAAATGAAAAATCATCCATTTCATCTAGTAACACCCAGGCCTTGACCAATAATATTATCTATTAATTTAATAAATTTATTAATAAGAGCTATTATAATTTTTCAATTTAAAATTAATTGAATTCTATTTATATCATTAATTACTATATTATTTACTATAGCACAATGATGACGAGATGTAATTCGTGAAAGAACATTTCAAGGAATGCACTCATATATAGTATTAGATTTAATAAAATTAGGAAAGTGTTTGGTGTTGTGGTGCATTATATTTGAAATATTTACAGAGATTTCAAGAAAATATAAGTGTGAAACAAGATAAAACTATCTTTGAATCAAACTGAAGAATTTAAAAATTCATAAAGGTATGTATAAGTTAATAGAGAGACGTGGAATAGACAAAATTATTGGTACGGAGCCAAATAGGTTATGTGAACAGGTGAAACAGGCTAAAGAGATTAGCATAATTAGATATTGAAAGGAACAATTATGCAGTTAATTATAAAATCGTGTTAGAGGATATATTGTATTGTAATTGTGAAAGATTTCCTCACCACCCTAGGGGTATTTATCATGGCGCGTTACCCTTTTTTTATTATAATGGGTGGTTCGCCAATAGTCATGTCATCCCACTTTCTAAAATGAAATTAATTTTAAATAAAACATAACAAAAACATAATTTTTGTATTCATTATAAAATAAAGTATTACATTTTGAAATAATAATAATAGATAATCTTGAATAATATTAATAAGAAAACATAACAAAACGTACTCTTCAAATACTACCAGTAAAACCTTAAATCTTGTGAAATAGTACATACTAAGCAAATAAATAAAACTCTATTAATGTATTAAAACATATTGAAAAGAATAAGTTGAATATATATACATCAAAATTGATGTTTTAAGAAAAGTGAAATTAAAAGATGTTACGGGCGCAGTCCGTAACTCCGTTCGTTCGTATCGCTTCTCTTACGAACAGAATTCGTAACTCCGTCCGTCACATAAACAATCACCCCACAGGTTAGTCATGGGAGGTATTTTTATAGAGAAAAATATACTTCTATGCGTTCTAACGTCTAGTCCGAGCCACTACTCTGTCTGTGAATTAAATGTGCCGAGACAGTGCGAAATGGTAGTGTGGTCGCGATAACAGAGCGGCTGTGAAAAGGAAGCTCGGCCACGATGCGCGAGTATATCTAAACTTCTATTAATGAAATATCCAAGGAGGATAAAGGTAAATGGGTTAGGAAACCATCTAGTCCCATACGGGCCCCGCTATGCGTGATCGATTTTCCCGAGAGGTGGAGGCTTATGCTAATACTGCATTTGGAAAGGTGAAGTAATCAGCACAAAGTATATATGAAGACAAAAGGAAAAAAATAAATATATTATAGTCTCTGAGATTGTAACAAGTTGTTGTTGAATTAACAACAAGATTAACAATAGATAATCGTATGTATAAACAAAGAAAATTGAAGAGGAAAGAATTGAAATGCACCACGGTGAATGAGCACACAACCGTAAAATAATTATAATAAGTATTATATAATATAATAAGATATTAATTACAATTATATGACGTTAATAAATGCACGCATCGTATAAAAGAAAGAAAAGGAAATATTCACATATGTGATCGCAACCGAGATATTAAACCGTGCTGTGCACGTGGACTATCCCGCGCCAAGGTGGCCGTAAGGACACCAAGGTAAATCCACGATATCGACTGGCGATATCGATGTCCCTCAAACCACGTGGCGAAACAAAAGGCGATAATTCATGTACAACAATGAGAAATTAATATATATAATCAATACACAAAGAATATGAAACAATTCCAGACAATTATATATATATATATCAAAATCAGACAATATTCAAAAGACTCACGCAGTTGAAGAAATCAACGTAATCAATCCTTTTCCAAATAACAAATCCAATAATAAGCCAAGTCAAATCCTTAAGGTGTGCCAGTTCGGTTGTAAGATGCAGTACGATACAATGTAGCTATGAATGATGATAATACTGTAAAGAAAAAGAGAGCACACGCGGAATGGTTAGAGAATTGAATTTTATATCGAACTATGGTTTTCTGAACGAATTGCCGAATTTTACGTGGGCGATTGAGTCCATTCACTTCCGTGAATCTACGCTCGAAACAATTAATAATTGAGAAAAGAACAAAAAAGATAGACGGAAAGAAAGAAATAGAATATAATTAAACCCACGGTCTCCCGTCACGCACCTCGCGACTTGTCGACGAAGAGTGATCGATCACGGAAATCAGGATAGGCAGGATCCTTCGAGGATCACCAATACAGTGATCTTCTGCCGTATCCGTGAGAGGTCCTGACGAATCAGGTGAGGCAGCGTGCGGGAGCCGTCGCGCGATTTGTCAACTCGCATTTCGATATATCGCGTGTGCTCTATTTCCGGTTTTCTTCACAATTCACAGGTTGCTCAATATTTTGCGCAATGCTACACATGAACAACATCCTCTATTACTCCTTACAATTAACGACGGTCAATAATTATTAAATTTGTTGTAATAATTTACACAAGTTTTTCACACTTTCGCGGGAAACGCTCGGCGTTTTCGTCGCGTGGTATCGTCGCTCGCGCGTCGCGTCGTGTCGCGCGCTGTATACAGTTTTTGTGCGAATTCCAAAACCAAACGCGAAAGGTTCTCATTCCAAATTCTTGACACGCCGTCTCATTACAAAGTTTTCCGCGATTACTCGCAACCGTCCCAATTCATGCAAGATACAGGTGCATTGGAACCCTATGAACAATTTGCAATTAGCTCCAACAGGCATCACGGACAACAAGATGCTTGACTTGCGACAGAAGGTGTTGACCACACTCTCGGTGCACACTCATTCAAGCGCATGAGAACCCGCAATTCCAAACATCGTAATGTAACGATAGTTGTTACGGCTAAGGTGTTCATGCTCACCTTCTCGAGGCTTCAGAAGAACACACACACGCACACATACATCCCCACAACTCTCACAAATTCACACACACTCGCGTCGCCGACTTTCGACGACGATTCCAAGGAGAGCGTATAATACAATCACAACAATTATAATTTAGAATTTTGAACGTCAAAGGCCAGAATGTGCAGGACTAGGAAATTCCATAATGACAAAGCATTGTCGTGACACACCCCGGCCGACGTAATGGCCGAAAGTCAAAAATCCGAAAAATTTCCTGTTCGGAACGTAACAGTCCTCCCTCCTTAGAATCGTCGTCGTCCCCGACGACAATCGCTATGCGGATATCACCGCCCCCGGACGGGAAGAGCGTCGAACCCGCTGAAGTCGTTGTTACCGAATATTCCTTTGCGACGGCACCCCGACATGCAACTAGGAAAGTCCATAATGCCTGAGCATTGTTGCAAGGCAGGGCACTCGCTACTCGTCTACTTGGAAGTACGTTGGCCGTCCTATCCTCTCATAATATACTCGGTTGTAAAATGTCGCTCGCTGTCTTTTCGCGGGTCTGGCTCGAGTCCCCCCCAGATACATGTACAGGATCTGACCCCGCACCGGCACGGTCTCGCTGGCCACCCCCACGGTCAAGTTACCGATGCCCTGGCAGCCCTCGAGATTCAGCAGGCCCAATTGTGCTGCGGCTCTGAGCAATCCACAGATGTCATCATCGGTGACCGAATTGTTATCCCGACAGGTCAGCGTCGTAAGCGCAATCATGCGGCTCAAAAATCCCCCCCGGACTGTCTCGAACAGGGCGTCCATTTGTAATTCCCGGCAGGCAGACAGGTTGCTCAAAGGTTCCAAGTCCTCCCCTCTCAAGGACATACACCCAGATATGTTGAGCCTCTCTAAGCTTCTGAGTGATCTACCCACTGCCGCGATTACTCGTCCGTCTACCCAGCGGCAGAAACTGACGTCTAATGTTCTTAGATTCTGAAAAGAGTCCATCAGAGCTACTGCCCTTCTCGTCACCTCCGGCTCCAGTATCGGTACCTCAGGCTCGTCTATGTCGCCAATAATGGGCGCTGGATAAAAATTAACTAAGTGGATGATCAGCTCAGTTAAACATATTTGCAGCTGCCTATTCCCTATTAGGGCATCGAGTGGTTTGGCATCCACTATCTGGTAACACCCGCCAATCTCGAGGGCCGCCAGGCGCTCGGCAGACGCTAACGCGGACGCGAGGCACTCACTCCGCATCCGTTGGCATCGACGGAGACGAAGCGTACCGACGCGAATCCCGTCCCTAATGGCCGAACCCGTGAATGAATTGCCCACCAGTGTGAGAGTCTGCAATGCGGTATTGTTGTCGAGAAGCTCTTTTAATTCCGGGTCTACGGGACCAGTGCACCTCCCTACGGTAAGGGACTCAAGCCCGCGTAAGGTCTTCAGTTCCCTCAAGACCGGAGGACGTATACTGACACTCAGCAAGTCGACATCCCTCAAACGCCCGCAGTGGGCGGCGGCGATAGACAACGCCTGCGGCCGAAGCGCTGATACCAGACGCGAGTCGTCCAGCCTCAGTGAGGTGATATATCTGCCGCCGCGGAGAATCGCCCAACGGAAGGCCTCAGTGCTTAATGGGTTTTTCTCCCATGTACAGTTCCACGAATTTCCCCAGCGCCAGTCGTTAGGGTCGAAAGCCGTCACCCCCTGATGCGACCAAAGGCTCCCCTCTCGCCAGCGATGAGAGACCTGCTCCATACGCGCCCGGTCACGGTACTCCAAGTATACGCCTATATGCGCGAGACACTCAACGGGGAGGGCCGCTGCCTTGGAAGGCGGCAAGATCAGGCCATCGAAGGGATCCACTGCTGGTTCCCTGACCGGGACGTCCTCTCCTCGCGAATGCCAGCTGTCAGCCGGTAGGACACCCAGTTTGCGTTTGTGGCAAAAGAAAGGATGCACCCCCGCTTCCTCGACGACTCGGCTCGCCTGTTCCGCAGTCTCGAAGGTCACGAATGCGGTGTTTCCCGTTGCCTTCCTCTGGACTACGGCTTCCCGAGCGCCCCAGCTACCGAAGACCTTCATCAGGTCCTTTTTCTTGGTGTAGGGCGCCAACCTCGCCACGTACACCCGACGCTCCGCCTCAACCACCCGGTACCCGCTAGTGCCTGCCATCCTAGTGTAGCATGTAAATCACAAGACTATAAGTAAGTTAATATTCAAATATATAAAATAGCCCCTTTTGTTCGACGTTCTGTGGTGGAAAGAAGGACACCGGAATCGCCCCGAGGCAATCAGGTGGACATAGCGTCCCATCCAGAGGTGTTCCCCCGAAGCCCCGAAAATGACCCATTCGCGACAAGTCACGGGCTTGGATTCTAACAACCCGATTCATAGGCTTTCAATCCGCCGATTTCCCCAACCACGGTAAATTCTGGACTCTAAATTAATTTCAATTTGTCTGGATGTTTAGTAAGAAGGTTGCCTTGCTCATCCCTTAGTATAATTCCCCTTCCTTCCAGTGTTCCAACAATTACGTAAGGACCGCGGTAACGCTCATGAAACTTTCCCTTTTTGGGTTCGACCAAGACATGTACCACGTCTCCTACCTTTCCCTGGAATGATCTTGCTTTCCTATCATACTGCGCCTTAGAGGTTTCCTTAGCCTTGATTAGATTCTTTCCCGCCAACGTTTGCATTTCTGTCAACCGTATTATTAGATCTTGCAAGTAAGCGTTATAGGTTGGAAGTTTTTGATCTGGCTCAAAGCTATTTGGACATCGCGCTATTTTACCGAATACTAATTCATGCGGCGTGAAGTTAGTCGCCTCGTGTACTGAAGTGTTATATGAGAACATCGCGAAAGGTATCAGACGATCCCAATCGTCGAAGTCGCTTACATAATGACTAAGGTACTCGGTTAGAACGATGTGGCTCCTTTCCAATGCCCCATTCGTTTGTGGACGGTAACCTGAAGTTGTAACGTGATGTATTCGCAGTATACGTGTCAAACTTCGAATGAGGCTGCTCATAAAGCTAGTTCCTCTGTCTGTTAGGATTATACGAGGTGCACCATACTGCAATATCAGATGTGTAACCATAGCATGCGCTATCGTTTCTGCTCTTATGTCAGGCAAGGGAACGGCTATGCAGTATTTCGTCAAGTTGTCCTGCATTGTCAGAATGTAACGGTTTCCCAATGGTGTGGTAGGTAAAGGTCCCACTGTATCTAAGGATACCTTTTCAAAAGCTTCAATTGGAGTATCAGTTATTAACATGGGTTCCCTGGTTTTGGCTCTAACCAATTTATGGCTATGACAATCCTTACAGTTACGAATAAAATTTTGAACATCGTTTCGTAAACCTGGCCAATAGAATTTCTCTCTAATTCTACGGTATGTTTTCGTCACACCCTTCTGTCCGCCAATTAATCCACTATGAAATTCCGAAATGATCTCAGCGCGTACTGATTTTGGAGGTACTTGTATATTACCATAGCAAATTGTGATTTCAATGCCACTACTTTCAAAAATATAGGTTAATAAAGGTGCAAGCATATTATGAGGAAGCTCGTCTGTGAAATCACCCGAATGGGATATTCTAAAAGATGAAATGTTTGATTTTAAAAGTATATGTTTTAAATTTGATAGTCCATTTATTAAGTTGTGTATACTAAGACGATCTGAATGAAAAGCTTTTACGACTATGCTGAAGATTTTATATTTTCCTCGACTAGTAATTAATACTTGACCTATTGTTGGTTTTACTGATTTCATATGCTCAAAATTTACTATGTGTAAGTCAGATAGCAATTTGCTAGTTGAAGTTATTGGTTCGCAATCAGCTGACACAAAATGCACGTAATGCGATCGGGAATAAGTAAGATTTTCTCTGGTGTTGGATATGAATTCAGTAGCCTTATGCTGAAGTTCAGGGAAATCCAGCGGTCTTGCTGCTTCCAAGTCGGGTGGAATGTCTTCGGTCATTAGGGTTTGTGAACCCCTTTGGTTCCCTAATAGACGTCTAGGCCAATGTACAGATGAAATCTTTCCTCCCTCCTTAGAAATTTGAGTGGATAAAGGTTTTGGAAATGGTGTTGAAAGAGCTAAGGGTTGCGTTAACGGAGCGGGTGTTGGGAAAATGGATTGATACGAAGGTTTAATGATTATAGAGTTATTGGTTTCATTTAGTTCAGTGTCTTCAGGAATATCTCTAAGTGCAGGTGGTTTGGAAAGGGCTCTGCTACTTGAAGGTTGAAAGAGAGAAGGAATAGTTGTCGATTTCTGGATTAATTCCTCAACTCGTTGACTCATGACGTCTTCAGATTCATCGTCGTTTATGTCTGTCTCATCTACACCGTCTGTTGGTGTATCTTCGTCTCCTGAATCAATTAATTTAACTAAATCCTCTCCCTCATCATCAAGAGCAAACCCTCGCTCTTGCAAAGACTGATCGAATTTCTTAAAAGATTCCTGGAGTTCTTGGATATCCATTGGAGTGATGGGTGAATGAACAGGCTCTATTATGTCGTCATCCGTAACTGTGTCGCAGGATTCTGGCAACTCAATTGCAATGCCTTGTAAATTTGGTAGATCCTCTGATTCTGTGTGTTTTGATGGGTTTTCATTGCTGGAGGTACCTTTCTCTGGAATTCTAGGTACATCCACTATCCGTTTCTCAGGATAAAATTCCAGGTTAGGGAGAACACTCCGTCGTTGTCTCAAAATTGGAGGATCGTTAGAAGGTGAGTCTTCATCCAAAGAGGTCCGTGGAACTGTAGTAACGGGTGACTGTGAAGAATTTGGTGATTCGGAAACCTTTGAAGATCCTGCCATGGGTTGTGTTGATTTTCCTGGCACCTGAGAGCGAGTTCTAGTAGCTATTGCACTTCGATCCTGCGCAGGTGGTGGTTTTGGTTTGGTTTTTGATCCTAATGGTCTTCCTACCCTTAGCTTTACTGAAGGATCTGTTGACTGTTTCGAAGGTCCAGAAGTTCTACTAGAAGGTTTAGGTTTCTGTATCGGTAGTAAAATATGACTGCCCAGATTTGATTCTGCGTCAGACTCCTCAGAAGATAATTCCATGGATACATCAGATTCGTCAGAGGATGTTAGTTGACTTCCATCTACTGGATTTCTAGATAGTGCATCTGCATTGGTGTTTAACTTGCCTGATTTATGAACGAAATCGTATTCATAATCGCGAAGTTTCAATCTCCAACGAATCAGTCGCTGTCCTGGATCCTTAACCGAATTTATCCATCTAAGGGGTTCATGATCGCTGACCAAAGTAAACTTTCTTCCATAAAGGTAGGGTCGAAAATGTAGAACCGCATATAACACTGCAAGACACTCTTTCTCAGTGGTAAAGTAATTCTGTTCTGGTTTCGTTAACATTCTAGACAAGTATGCTACAGGTAGATCATAACCGTTATTTTCTTGACTAAGGACAGCTCCTATTGCATAATCTGATGCGTCGGTTGTCAGTGTAAATGGCTTATTAAAATCGGGATATTGCAATATGGGTCGTTTACAGAGTGCATTTCTTAACTCTATGAAACTTCGTTTCTGTTCTTTACCCCAAACGAACTGAGCATTTTTCTTTAATAAATCCGTTAGAGGCTTAGCTTTCGCGGAAAAATCTTTTATAAAACGCCGATAATAACCTGCAAGACCCAAGAACTGTCGGATGTTTCTAGGGTTTTGTGGACGGGGAAAATTTCTCACGGCCCCGATCTTGTTCGGATCGGGCTTTACTCCATTACGACCAATGATGTGTCCCAAATAAGTGACCTCAGTTTTTAGAAATTCACATTTGTCCGGTTGAAGAGTCAATTTCGCGTCTGCTAACCTGTTAAATAATCTGCGAATTTTTCTGCCGTGTTCTTCCAAAGACTTCGCGTAAACCACGATATCATCTAAATAAACGAAAACTTCTATTCCTTGCAATCCGCGTAATACCTGATCCATTAACCGTTGAAATGTAGCTGGTGCATTTTTAAGACCTTCGGGCATGCGAATATATTCATAATGGCCATTAGGTGTTGTAAATGCAGTTTTCTGCCTATCAGCTGGATCCATTTCGATTTGTTGGAATCCACTGGCCAAATCAAAAATCGAAAAATATTGCGCATCTCCTAGGTGATCTAAAATGTCGGCAATATTAGGTAACGGATACGCGTCGCCGATCGTTTTCTCGTTTAGTTTACGAAAATCTATTACCATTCGCCACCTCGGATTACCCTTAGAATCTGGTTTCTTTGGGACAATCCAGAGTGGAGAATTATACGGAGAATTCGACGGTGTTATTATACCATTACTTAATTTAGCGAAAATTTGACGTTGTATCTCATCCTTATGAACCGGAGGAAATCTGTATTGTCGCGTATTAATTGGAACATCATCGGACGTAGGAATTTTATGCGTAATGCATGGAGTAGCTTCTAATGTATCTCCCGGTAGATGAAATCTATCAGGAAATTCCTCTACAAGATCAAGGACGTGTTCCACCTCCTCGTCGTTTAAATGATCTAATCGCAAACGTTTTACTATTTCATCTATTCTATTAAGTTGAATACTAGCGTTTGTGGAATCTGAATCATTGTCCTCTTCCTGTAAACTATGATATTCAAAAGGAATCAAATTCTGTGGTTCGATTTCTATTTCAATGTCTTCCTCTAAGGTGTTTATGGCGAGAACATGGCACCTGCCTTGGTCATTTACAGAAACAGCGGCTTCGCCAATGTAGACTCCATCTTGTGCATTCAATTTTGGTAAATACCCCTCTTTTAAGTCGCTATTCGTGACGTCAATGGCAATGATTTGTCTGGTTCTAGCATTTATTCTAAGAATTCGCGATTTCGGTACTGGACGAGTATTTAATGGTTCCTCTCCTACAAAATGCATGGGTCTGATAGGATCTGATTGAGTAACTAAGGTGTTATGGGCAAAAGAAATTTCTGCTTGTTCCTGCCTTAGGAATTCCTTTCCTAAAATACCATCGCTATTCAATGGGAATGGTGATTTTATGACATGGAATCTGACTGGATTATTTTGTAATGTAATGATTGTGGTACCTAAAGTTTCTAATTTATCCGGAGTAATACCTGTGAGTATAGCTGATTCGTCAAGTGCTACTTCGACATCCTCGTGTAATGCATCTAATTTAATTATGTTAATGTCCGCCCCTGTATCTACTAAAAAGTGTGCACAACCTGATTGTAATTCTGTAGCGAACATTTTAACTACAGGAGATTCATGTTTTACTGGAAGAACTATTGGGTTTGTTTCAACTTTTTCGCTGTGATGCGACGCTCTGTCGGAAAGAGACTCGTCGTCGCGTCCGTTCGACGAGTCGGTAGGGAGTTTAAAGAATCATTTTCTATTGGTTGGCTAGGTTTATTAGGATGCGGTGATGATGGTCTACTAGATGTAGGAGTGGATGAGTTGGATGATCGACGGTTGTATGTATCTGGATTGTACATTGGATACGGTGGATAATATGGAGGAAAGAACATAGGAGGATACATAGGATAAGGAGGGTAGTATGGTTGACCATGGTGATTCGGATTCATATTAGGAATGTTTGGATAATTTGGAAGATTCGTATAATTTGGATAATTATGCGTTGAGCTCGCGTATCTAGGAGGAGAATCCTTCCCTCGCAGTGGAGTTCTCGCAAAACTAGGAGAAGGTGATCGAGATTGACGTTCTTCGCGTCTCGTAACCGAATAATTTTGATAATGACTCGACATGTTACGATAATTAGAGTTTGGAGAAAATGGAGACGTTGGTCGAGACGTTAATGGTTGATTATCGTCTGCAAATGTTACTCGCGAAGTTTCTCCCGATGGTATTATTCCTGATCTAATCCTAGTTTCAGTTCTAGTTGCAAATTTTAAAGCCTCATCCAAATCTTTCGGATCACGCACGTCTACTACTCTAGCGATTTCATCTGGCAAGCCTCGAATGAATGCTTCCAATGCTACTTCTTTGACGGGCTCTAACATCTGTCCTGAATTCTCACCGTATTTATCTTCTAGTGCAGATTTTGCGCCATTCAATAATATATTCAACCGATCGTAGAAATCATTTACTGTTTCACCGCGTTTCATCCTAATATTTTCTATCTCGTGATGATAATGCGGGTAGGTTTTATCTGAAGCGAATCTAGATTTCAAATGTTTAGTCAATTCATTGACACTGTTAAACGTTTTACCCCAAGTACTGTCTCTAGCAGCTCCTTGTAATTTACCCTGTACTGCTCTTAAAAATGAAGATTCTAACGCAGGAGGAACGAATACTGAGCCATTTTGTACATCTTGTAAAAAGTTCTTTAAAGGAATATTTTTCCCGTCGAAAAACGGAATATTCAAGATACTATGTTGTAAAGTGAAACACTCAGCCATAGAAGTCATCATAGCATTACTCGCGTTTAAAGTATTATTATCTTCCGCGTTACCGATGGGGTTTGGATTTGGAGTCGACATTGTGAACCGTGTATAAAATCAAATGGAATGTAATACAAAAAAGAATATCAATTATCAACACAATATAAACAATATGAGTAAACCAAATCAATAATAGGTCATATAAATCAAATCAATGGTAATGCAAATAGTAATGTAACACAATATATATATAGAAATATAGAAATATGCAGATATTAAAGTTCAAATAAGAATCAAGTGAAAATTCCTGAGCGCTACGAATATGACATAAACATATATAACAAGAATCATAAATTTAGCAAAATAACGTATCAAGGTAAATAACATAAATAATATAATAAAATAAAATGCAAATAATTGTTGGAACAAAATACCACTTACTTGATTGCTCAAACAGAATCAGATGTCGTAATTTGAACAACCAAACAAATGCAAAAATTTGAAAATGCAATAATAAACAAAATATAAATTCTCAAAATATTTCCAATTACAATATTAGCCTCTCTATAGAAAAAGAATCACGCTAGACACGATGAATTCGGCGGAAAAATTTCCTATCCCACCGCTGCCACCAGTTCTGTTACGGGCGCAGTCCGTAACTCCGTTCGTTCGTATCGCTTCTCTTACGAACAGAATTCGTAACTCCGTCCGTCACATAAACAATCACCCCACAGGTTAGTCATGGGAGGTATTTTTATAGAGAAAAATATACTTCTATGCGTTCTAACGTCTAGTCCGAGCCACTACTCTGTCTGTGAATTAAATGTGCCGAGACAGTGCGAAATGGTAGTGTGGTCGCGATAACAGAGCGGCTGTGAAAAGGAAGCTCGGCCACGATGCGCGAGTATATCTAAACTTCTATTAATGAAATATCCAAGGAGGATAAAGGTAAATGGGTTAGGAAACCATCTAGTCCCATACGGGCCCCGCTATGCGTGATCGATTTTCCCGAGAGGTGGAGGCTTATGCTAATACTGCATTTGGAAAGGTGAAGTAATCAGCACAAAGTATATATGAAGACAAAAGGAAAAAAATAAATATATTATAGTCTCTGAGATTGTAACAAGTTGTTGTTGAATTAACAACAAGATTAACAATAGATAATCGTATGTATAAACAAAGAAAATTGAAGAGGAAAGAATTGAAATGCACCACGGTGAATGAGCACACAACCGTAAAATAATTATAATAAGTATTATATAATATAATAAGATATTAATTACAATTATATGACGTTAATAAATGCACGCATCGTATAAAAGAAAGAAAAGGAAATATTCACATATGTGATCGCAACCGAGATATTAAACCGTGCTGTGCACGTGGACTATCCCGCGCCAAGGTGGCCGTAAGGACACCAAGGTAAATCCACGATATCGACTGGCGATATCGATGTCCCTCAAACCACGTGGCGAAACAAAAGGCGATAATTCATGTACAACAATGAGAAATTAATATATATAATCAATACACAAAGAATATGAAACAATTCCAGACAATTATATATATATATATCAAAATCAGACAATATTCAAAAGACTCACGCAGTTGAAGAAATCAACGTAATCAATCCTTTTCCAAATAACAAATCCAATAATAAGCCAAGTCAAATCCTTAAGGTGTGCCAGTTCGGTTGTAAGATGCAGTACGATACAATGTAGCTATGAATGATGATAATACTGTAAAGAAAAAGAGAGCACACGCGGAATGGTTAGAGAATTGAATTTTATATCGAACTATGGTTTTCTGAACGAATTGCCGAATTTTACGTGGGCGATTGAGTCCATTCACTCCCGTGAATCTACGCTCGAAACAATTAATAATTGAGAAAAGAACAAAAAAGATAGACGGAAAGAAAGAAATAGAATATAATTAAACCCACGGTCTCCCGTCACGCACCTCGCGACTTGTCGACGAAGAGTGATCGATCACGGAAATCAGGATAGGCAGGATCCTTCGAGGATCACCAATACAGTGATCTTCTGCCGTATCCGTGAGAGGTCCTGACGAATCAGGTGAGGCAGCGTGCGGGAGCCGTCGCGCGATTTGTCAACTCGCATTTCGATATATCGCGTGTGCTCTATTTCCGGTTTTCTTCACAATTCACAGGTTGCTCAATATTTTGCGCAATGCTACACATGAACAACATCCTCTATTACTCCTTACAATTAACGACGGTCAATAATTATTAAATTTGTTGTAATAATTTACACAAGTTTTTCACACTTTCGCGGGAAACGCTCGGCGTTTTCGTCGCGTGGTATCGTCGCTCGCGCGTCGCGTCGTGTCGCGCGCTGTATACAGTTTTTGTGCGAATTCCAAAACCAAACGCGAAAGGTTCTCATTCCAAATTCTTGACACGCCGTCTCATTAAAAAGTTTTCCGCGATTACTCGCAACCGTCCCAATTCATGCAAGATACAGGTGCATTGGAACCCTATGAACAATTTGCAATTAGCTCCAACAGGCATCACGGACAACAAGATGCTTGACTTGCGACAGAAGGTGTTGACCACACTCTCGGTGCACACTCATTCAAGCGCATGAGAACCCGCAATTCCAAACATCGTAATGTAACGATAGTTGTTACGGCTAAGGTGTTCATGCTCACCTTCTCGAGGCTTCAGAAGAACACACACACGCACACATACATCCCCACAACTCTCACAAATTCACACACACTCGCGTCGCCGACTTTCGACGACGATTCCAAGGAGAGCGTATAATACAATCACAACAATTATAATTTAGAATTTTGAACGTCAAAGGCCAGAATGTGCCAGACTAGGAAATTCCATAATGACAAAGCATTGTCGTGACACACCCCGGCCGACGTAATGGCCGAAAGTCAAAAATCCGAAAAATTTCCTGTTCGGAACGTAACAAAGAACATCGTTGAAAATCTAGTTCCTATTAAAAAGTTTTTAATTTTCGATTTTTAGAAGAGATGTCTGCACGCCTTTCCAACTGACTATTATTTACAGTTAATGCAATATACAATAATAAGTAATAATACAATAAATTATATTCTTTCGTTCAGTAAGTGGTGTAAGTTTAATACAACAACAGGAATAATGAATAAACGAGGATAAATATTGATAAATATATATAAAATATAAGTATCATTAAATAATCAGCGGTTTGTTGTTCGTGTTGAGTTTTATTTGGCTTTAGGATAAACATCAGAGTGTCATATATAATTAATCACTTGATAAATTTTACTAAGTAATTTGTAAATGTTTTCATTCAAAATGTCAAAATTGATTCGGAAAGACCCTTTTCAATTTCATTATTAATTTTATACATCGATTTAAGTAAAAAAGTATACCTAATCTTATAAAAATATGATAAAAAATATATTCCTTTCAGGAAAAAGATAAATTTATTAAATAAAAATTTTTGGGGGTGTTTATTAGGATAATAAAATAATAAATAACCAAAATAAATCCGTAATAAATAAATAAATAAAATAAATATTTTATCATAAAAATTCAATAAGATAATGTAAACTTTAAAGATTAGATAAAAAATAAGTATTCCCATAAAAATAACTATAATAAACAAAAAGGAAATACATAAATTAATGTATAAAGATTCATAATATACTCTGTAGGTAACATTTTTAAATTCAAAAGGATAAAAGATTCATAAAACTAAACGAAATGAGTATCTTAGTGTAAACACCATAGATATATAAAATATACAAAATATTGTAATTCTAATATCTCTATTAATAAAGAAATATTCAATAATTATATCCTTAGAGAGAAAACCTGACAAAAAGAAACACCCGCATAGACTTAATTTTCCAATTAATAGAACTATACCATTTAAAGGTATTAAAATTCTCATAGAATTAAAATTTCGAATATCTTGGTTATTATTAGATCTATGAATAAATCTTCTTGCACATATAAATATTATTGATTTAAATAAAGCATGAATAACTAAATGAAAGAAGGCTAAATCCACTAACCCTACAGATAAAATTCTTATTATTAATCCTAACTGACTTAAAGTTGATAGGGCAATAATTTTCTTTAAATCATATTCAAAATTAGCAATAGAACTAGCCATAAATATAGTAAAGATTGAGATAAATAAAATAACGTTATTATTTATTGTAAACACTAAACTGTAATAATGGATTAATAAATAAACCCCTGCAGTAACTAAGGTTGAAGAATGAACTAAAGTAGAAATAAGGGTTGGAGCTATTATAGCTGCAGGTAACCATAAAGAAAAGGGTATTTGAGCTCTTTTAGTTAAAGCGCTTAAAAATATGAAAAATATTATAAATCTATCTATTTCATAAAATATTAAATTTCACGACCCATTTGCGGAATTTGAAACAATCAATATTAAAAATCCAATATCTCCAACCCGATTACATACAATTGTTAAAACTCCAGAATTAAAAGCTCTATATCTTTGATAATAAATAATTAAACCAAAAGAAATTAAACCTAGCCCATCCCATCCTAATAAAATTGATAAAACTCTGGGACTTAAAATTATTAAACATATTGATAGAATAAATAAAATTAATAAATAAAAAAACCGACAAATTCTTTTATCTGACCTTATATATTCAATTCTGTAAATTATTACGCATGAGGAAATAATAGAAACAACTCCGATAAATATTAATCTAATAAAATCCAAATAAATAATTATTCTAAATTTTATACAAAACAAATTTATTAAATCCCATTCTAAAATAATTACATATTTAGATGTATATAAATATAGGCCTAAAAATAGATATAGTATTCCAGAAAATAGTATGAATAAACTAATTAAAAACATTTTTATGATAATTTAAAATATAAATACATATATCATTGACACCACAAGTCAATATTTTAATTAAACTATTTAAATAAAATATATTTAAAATTAATATGAAAAAATAATTAAATTTAAAAATATAAAATTTAGGGGAATTCAATGCATCAATAAAATATAATAATCTAAAATATTAGCATTAAAAATCTTTAAAAAGAAATTTATTTTTCCATGTTGAACATAAATATATAAATATAATGAATAACAAAATCTAAGAAAACAATAAAAAATTAATAAATAAATCAAATATTTGAATCATAAATAAATAATTATTAACAAAAATACCTCACCAACTAAGTTTAATGAAACAGGAGCAGATATATTAGATGTACAAAATATAAATCAAAATATAGATATTGGAGGCATTAACGCTATTATCCCCTTATTTAAAAATATAATCCGTCTCCCTGAAGATTTATAACACAAATTTACTGAATAAAATAAACCCGAAGAACATAATCCATGAGCAATTATAATAATATAACTACCTACAAATCCTAAAAGTATTTCAGTTATTATAGATCTTAATAAAATTCTTATATGAATTACTGAAGAATAAGCTACCAAAATCTTTATATCAATTTGACGTAAACATAAAATTGAAACAATTAACCCCCCAATTAATCTAAATACTAAAATTACCAAATTTACAAAATAAAAATTAGAATAAAAAATATATATAAATCGCAATAAACCATATGTTCCTAATTTTAATAAAATAGCTGCTAAAATTATTGATCCAAACACAGGGGCTTCAACATGAGCTTTTAATAATCATCCATGTAATATAAATATAGGAATTTTCACTAAAAATGAACTTAATATATAAATAAATATAAAAATATTTAAATTATAATCTATTATTTCTATTAAATTTATTAGCGCTAAATTATTCAAATAAATAATAATTAATAAAAAAACCAGTAAGGGAAATGAAAAAAATATTGTATAAAACATCAGATAATAACCAGCTAATAATCGTATGTTACCTGTCCCTCACTTTACAATAATTAAACATATAATAATTAACCTTACCTCAAAAAAGAAATAAAATATTAAAAAATTTATTGTTAAAAATGCAAATATAAAACAATCAACAAAATCAAATTTAAATTAAAACAAATTCTAGATAAATTTATTAACAAAATCAAATTAAAAATTCATAAATTTAAAATAACTAATATAAATGAAAAAAAATTAAAGCCAAAATTAAACCTAATTGTGTTTCAATATATTTCATTTCTAAAATTGAATAATAATATAAATCTAATAAACATCAAAATAAAAATGTAAATTTTAAAAATTTATTTAAATTATAAAGAAAAAATAATATCAAAATTATTAAAAAAGCTTTTATCATGTTAAATTTAATATTGAAATTCTTTGATTCCCATAAAAATAAGTACAATTAACTAAAATTCTCAAACCAATAACTCTATCGCACACAGAAAATACTATAAAATATATGAAAATTCATTCATTAGAATAAATTTCAAACATAAAGATTATTGATAGTATAGAAATTACAAAAAATTGTATACTAATCAATATTATCAATAAATCACTCTTAAAAACGAAAATCAACATAAAATTTAATAAAATTAAAATAAGTGAATAAGCAATAAAATAAAATCATTATTTTAGTTAAATAGTTTAATCTAAAACATAAATCTTGTAAATTTAAAATATCATATAATAATTTTAACTAATTAACCACAAAATATTTTATTATACAAAATACATAATAATTTTATTTTCAAAAAAAATTAAATAGATAATTATCATTAATCTCCAAAATTAATATTTAAATTAAACTACTTTTTGAATAAAATAAAATAAAATAAAATGATAATATATATTAAATATATATCAAAATAGCAGAATATTTTGTTGGTGTCGAATTTTGATTTCAAACGAACAACAAATTGAAAATTAGTTTGTAATTTATACGATAGAACCTAATAGATAATAAGAAATAAACTTACATCAAAGGTTAATAAGGAAGTAACTAGTAAAGTTAGATAAGGTCCATAATTATCTAAAATAATATTTATTTCAATCAATAAAATAAATCATTAATCTTATAATAAAATTAAATTAATCATTAATCATTAAACGCCTTCTGTGTACTAGCAAGATTTCCACCCATTTTGGTAAAGATCAAAGTAAGAAAAGAACTTTATGAAATAAAAGAAAAGGATAATGCTAGAAATAGTAAAATTAAAAATTTAGCCAGAGTAACAAGGAACGATAATAAATTAAGATGTCACAAACCTCGTTATAACGAAGAAGCATACACAGATGAATAATTCAATAAGAAATTAATAGAAAGTTACGTATCTAGCCTTACACAAGGGAAAGGAAAATATGAACAAGACCTGGAAAAAGAAATCAAATTAACTAAGGAGAATACAATCAAAGAATGGCAAAATATATGAGAGGAATCTAACACAGGAATCTGGACTAAAAGGCTGATTAGAGATATTGAGAAATGGGTCACAAGAAAGCACGGGTATGTAAATTTTTATACCACACAGATACTTACAGGTCATGGTTGCTTCAACCAATATACGAAAAAGAAATAGGTGAATACCAAACGGATCACTGCTGGTACAGCTGTCAAACACAAGATGATGCGCAACCCACTCTGCTTTACTGTAAGAAATGGAAAGATCAAAGGCAAAAATTAACGCACAATCTAGAAATTAATATCCAATGAGAGCCTAATGAGATAATTGATGCAATTATCCCAGACTAAAATAAATGGAACGCTTTCCAAAGTTTCTGTCCAGAAGTACTGAATAAAAGACAGGCCGATGAAAGAGTAACACAAAAGACTGAAAGAGAGAACACTACAATATGATAATCTATTGTACTGTAAGAATAAGATACATACCATCTATGGGTAACAAATTAAAAGTAAAACCCTCAGGAAGATAAATATAATATAATTTAACAGAAGCGAACGCAAACCTGAAACAGGAAAGAAATATTAACCTAATTAAAATATAGATAATAATTTCCACTTAATTAAAAATAGAGAGATTGTAAAACAATAAACGTGATATATTGTATTACAACAATATTAGTACAATAAGAGTCCTTACTAGTGAATGTAATCTAAAGAGGTGCGAAGAGTTTTGGAAGCAATGCAACTAAATTAACTAAAATATAAATAATAGTAAACCGTGAAATTAAATAATAACGTACCAAGAAATGCATAAACTTTGAAGACGCTGTCAAAGCTAAAAACCATAAATAACGAATCTAGTAAATCATTATAACAGAATCCAAACAAATGACAGGTCGACTAGATGGATAACCTAACACCGCACAACCCAGTCTTCAGTTTCAGACGCTGGACAACCAAATTGGACAATTGGGGCCGCAGAAATCGACTTCAGAAGCAAAAAATTCAGAATGAATTTGCACTTTTTCGATCCTAGGATAGGGTCAGATGCAGTGGACAGCAAAAGAAGGGTTATATTTACGTTCCTGACACCCTAGGCTTCCGTTAGAGGCGCTGCTCAACCAGATCGGACAATTAGGGCCGCTGAAATCGACATGAGAATCATAAGATTGAGAATAAATAAGCAGTTTTTCCATTCTATGGCAGGTTTGGACGCAATAAAAGGCAAAGTAATGTTTATACTTACGTTCCGCACAACCCAGGCTGCAGTTTGAGCCGCTGCTCAGCCATATCGGACGAGTAGGGCCGCTGAAATTGACTCCAGAAGCACAAAATTCGGAATGAATTTGAAGTTTTTCGATCATAGGATAGGTTCAGATGCAATGGAAAGCAAAATAATGTTTATATTTACGTTCCGCACAACCTAGGCTTCAGTTAGAGACGCTACTCAACCAGATCGGACAATTAGGGCCGCAGAAATCCATTTGAGAAGCATAAAATTGAGAACAAGTAAGCAGTTTTTCGATCTTATGATAGATACCGATACAGCGGATGGCAGAATAATGATTGTATTTAGTGTAATAGTAATTTAGTAATAATTTTAATTCCATAAACTTTAAAAATTTATATGCTCATACACTAAAATATAAAGATTTAACAAAAAATTAATCATGATAAAAAATTTTTATTCTTATTTTTCATCTATAATAATTATCTTTTTATCAGTATTTTCTCTCATATTAAACAATATATTTTTCATTTGACTAATTATAGAAATTACTAACTTAATTTTTTTATCATCATTAGCTATTTCAAAAAATATGAAAATTAGAGTTCTTTATTTTTTTATTTCATTTATTAGAAGATCTCTAATTTTAACGGGAATTTTATTTAATAATTTTAATGTATACTCATCAATCCTAATAATAATGGGAACTTCATTAAAATTAGGGATTATTCCATTTAATGCTTGATTTAATTTTATATTTAAATCAATTAATTTCATAAATGCATTCTTATTAATAACATTCATAAAATTAATTCCTTTTATTCTTTTAATAAATTCAATCCCGATAAAAGAATTATTAATTATAATTACTCTAAATTTAATTGTATCACCTCTATTAATATTAAATAAAAATTCTTTAATACTAATAATATCATTTTCTTCAATTTATCAAACTTCATTAATAATAACATTAATATATTTAAATTTGTATATTTTTATTCTTTACTTCATCATATATTCAGTATTATCATATAATATAATCTATTTAATCATAGATATAAAATTAGAAAATAAAATAGAAATAATAATCTTTAACAATAAATCAAAACTTACATTTTCTTATTTATTACTAACATATATATTTATTCCACCAATAGGAGTATTTTCTTTAAAATGATTAGTGTTAGAGAACTTAGTAATTAAACTTAATGGTTTTAATCTTATCCTATCTATCGTTATTGTAATATCAAGACTATTAATAATTTGAAATTATTTAAATTTTATTAATAATAATTTATTCAATAAAAATTACTCAAATATATTCTTAAAATACAAATATATAGATATGTGAATTTTATTAATTATAACTATTATAGTAATTATATTTAGAATCATATACATTTACTTTAAAATCTAATTTCTGAAAAATTATATTTTATTTTTAAATTTGCAATTTAATATTTTGTTTAAATTATAGAAATTATATTAATAGTATTAGAAAATTTTATTTTCATAAATAAATTTACAATTTATTCCTTTTATCAGACATAATACTCTAATACTTTATTTAAAGATTTTAAGTTAATTTTAAACTATTAATCTTCAAAATTAAAAATATAAATTTAATTTTATAAATCTTAATTTCTTCGTGAATGAAAAAATGATTATACTCCACTAATCATAAAAATATTGGCATATTATATTTTATATTCGCTATATGATCAGGAATAATTGGTTCATCAATAAGATTTATTATTCGATTAGAATTAAGAAGACAGGGGCATGAATTAAAAATGATCAGATTTATAATTCAATTGTAACGTCTCATGCTTTTGTTATAATTTTTTTTATGGTTATACCATTCATAATTGGAGATTTTGGGAACTGATTAGTTCCCTTAATGATTGGAGCTCCAGATATGGCATTTCCACGAATAAACAATATAAGATTTTGATTACTACCTCCTTCAATTTTTTCATTATTAACAAGAAATTATTTAAATTCAGGATCAGGCACAGGATGAACAATTTACCCTCCATTATCATCATTTATATACCACCCATCATCATCTACCGATCTAACAATTTTTTCCCTTCATATCGCCGGAGTATCATCAATCATAGGGGCTATTAATTTTTTAGTGACAATTTTCAATATAATAAATTATTCGCTACAATATGATCAAATATCTTTATTCCCATGATCAGTTATAATTACAGCAATTTTACTTTTACTATCACTACCTGTTCTTGCTGGAGCAATTACAATACTTTTATCAGATCGAAATTTAAATTCTTCTTTTTTTACCCTATAGGAGGGGGTGACCCAATTTTATACCAACACTTATTTTGATTCTTTGGACATCCAAAAGTTTATATTCTAATTCTTCCAGGATTTGGACTAATCTCGCATATTATTTTAAACGAAAGAGGTAAAAAAGCAACATTTGGAAACATAGGAATAGTATACGCAATACTAGGAATTGGTTTTCTAGGATTTATTGTATGAGCACATCACATATTTACTGTTGGAATAGATGTAGATACTCGCGCTTATTTCACATCAGCAACTATAATTACTGCCATTCCCACTGGCATTAAAGTTTTTAGATGACTAGCAACATTCCATGGATCAAAAGCTTACGCAAATCCAACAACTTTATGATCTATGCGATTTATTTTTTTGTTTACAATAGGAGGATTAACAGGAATTATATTATCAAATTCATCTATTCATATTTTACTTCATGATACATACTATGTTGTAGGACATTTTCATTATGTACTTCCAATAGGAGCAGTATTTAGAATTATTGCAAGATTATTTCACTGATATCCTTTAATTACTGGCTTAACACTAAACAAAAAATTTCTTAAAATTCAATTTTATTTTATATTTATTGGAGTAAATATAACATTCTTCCCTCAACATTTTTTAGGATTAATAGGAATACCACGACGATATTCAGATTACCCTGACGCGTATTACTGTTGAAATTTTTTACCTTCACTAAGATCATTAATTTCAATTAATAGAATAATAATATTTATTTTTATTATATTAGAAAGATTTATAGTAAAACGATTAATTTTACTTATATATTTTCAAAATTCACTCGAATGATTACAAAACTATCCCCCATTTGAACACTCATTTAATGAAATTCCTTTGATTTTTAAAAAAGAAAATAAAAAAAATAAAATTTAATTTTAAACTTATAAAATTTATAAATTAAAAATTAAATTTAATATGGCAGATTAGTGCGATGAATTTAAGCTTCATATATAAAGATATATTTCATTTATTAAGAATTGCTACATGAAATATATTTTCACTTCAAGATCCTAACTCTCCTTTTGCTGATAATTTAGTTGTATTTTATAATATTACTATATATAATATTATCAATAATTATTTCGATAACATTATTTATAATAATAAATATCATTTTAAGAAAATTTAGAAATCGATTTTTATTAGAAAATAATTTAATTGAAATTATTTGAACTATTTTTCCAATAATTGTATTAATAATTATTGCATTTCCATCATTAAAAACTCTTTATTTTGTTGATGAAATATGGACATTCTCATATTTTACAATTAAAGCTATTGGTCATCAATGATATTGAAGATATGAATATCCAGAATTTTATTTAAATTATGATTCTTTTATAATCAATGATTATTCAAATTTAAGATTATTTCGACTATTAGATGTAGATAATCGAATTATTATTCCATTTAAAACCCCAATTCCTTTAATTACAACATCTGTTGATGTAATTCACTCATGAACAATTCCATCCTTAGGAATAAAAATAGATGCAACTCCAGGACGACTTAATCAAATAATATTATTTACATACCGACCAGGATTATTTTTTGGCCAATGTTCAGAAATTTGTGGAACAAATCATAGATTTATACCTATCGTAGTAGAATCAACATCAATAAATGATTTTGGAAATTGATTACTTAGAATAATAACTTTATAAAATCCTAAGATAAAAAATTAGTTAAACATATAACATTAAATTGTCAATTTAAAATTATTAATTTTTTAATATTTTTTATTTATATTTTATTTAACAATAATAATTTAATCATTAGATGTCTGAAATGAAAGAATTGGTCTCTTAAACCATATTATAGTATAAATTCGATATACTTCTAATGGCCAATATTTAAATATTTTTTTATACCACAGATAAAACCAATATTATGATCAATTCTTCTATTTTTCACATTAAGAATTATTTACATTATAATCATTAATCTTCATTATTTATTTATTAATTTTTCTCCATATAAAAATAAAAAGAAAATATTAAAAAATAAGAATAAAAATTTATGAAAGTGAATATGATAAACCTATTATCAATTTTCGACCCATCTACATATATTATACTTATAATAAATTGAATTAGTTTATTACTACCATTAATAATGATACCAATAATATATTGATTTATTCTCTCTCGTTTAAATATATTATGAATTAAACTTATAATAATAATTTACAATGAATTTAAATTACTAATTAGTTACAAATATATATTTAATATAATTATTTTCTTAAGAATACTAATAATAATTATACTTTATAATTTAATAGGATTAATACCATATACTTTCACTCCTACAAGTCACTTATCAATTAATTTATCATTAACAATATCAATATGATTAACATATATATTTTACGGTTGAACTATAAATTCAGAAAAGATATTAATTCATTTAGTACCACTAAATACACCTTTAATATTAATAAATTTTATAGTATTAATTGAAACAATCAGAAACATTATTCGTCCATGAGCATTATCAATTCGACTAACAGCTAATATATTAGCAGGATATTTACTTTTAACTTTACTAGGATCGTCAATAGAAAGTTCCTGATTAATTATTATGCGATTTATAATCATTATTCAAAATATATTATTTATTCTAGAAATCTCAGTTTTATTTATTCAATCGTATGTAATTTCCATTCTTAGACTTCTATACTTTAATGAATCTAATCATTAAAATCATTAAATTAAAAAAAAATTGTTTATCTTAAATAAACACTAAAACAAATGAAAAATCATCCATTTCATCTAGTAACACCCAGGCCTTGACCAATAATATTATCTATTAATTTAATAAATTTATTAATAAGAGCTATTATAATTTTTCAATTTAAAATTAATTGAATTCTATTTATATCATTAATTACTATATTATTTACTATAGCACAATGATGACGAGATGTAATTCGTGAAAGAACATTTCAAGGAATGCACTCATATATAGTATTAGATTTAATAAAATTAGGAAAGTGTTTGGTGTTGTGGTGCATTATATTTGAAATATTTACAGAGATTTCAAGAAAATATAAGTGTGAAACAAGATAAAACTATCTTTGAATCAAACTGAAGAATTTAAAAATTCATAAAGGTATGTATAAGTTAATAGAGAGACGTGGAATAGACAAAATTATTGGTACGGAGCCAAATAGGTTATGTGAACAGGTGAAACAGGCTAAAGAGATTAGCATAATTAGATATTGAAAGGAACAATTATGCAGTTAATTATAAAATCGTGTTAGAGGATATATTGTATTGTAATTGTGAAAGATTTCCTCACCACCCTAGGGGTATTTATCATGGCGCGTTACCCTTTTTTTATTATAATGGGTGGTTCGCCAATAGTCATGTCATCCCACTTTCTAAAATGAAATTAATTTTAAATAAAACATAACAAAAACATAATTTTTGTATTCATTATAAAATAAAGTATTACATTTTGAAATAATAATAATAGATAATCTTGAATAATATTAATAAGAAAACATAACAAAACGTACTCTTCAAATACTACCAGTAAAACCTTAAATCTTGTGAAATAGTACATACTAAGCAAATAAATAAAACTCTATTAATGTATTAAAACATATTGAAAAGAATAAGTTGAATATATATACATCAAAATTGATGTTTTAAGAAAAGTGAAATTAAAAGAACATCGTTGAAAATCTAGTTCCTATTAAAAAGTTTTTAATTTTCGATTTTTAGAAGAGATGTCTGCACGCCTTTCCAACTGACTATTATTTACAGTTAATGCAATATACAATAATAAGTAATAATACAATAAATTATATTCTTTCGTTCAGTAAGTGGTGTAAGTTTAATACAACAACAGGAATAATGAATAAACGAGGATAAATATTGATAAATATATATAAAATATAAGTATCATTAAATAATCAGCGGTTTGTTGTTCGTGTTGAGTTTTATTTGGCTTTAGGATAAACATCAGAGTGTCATATATAATTAATCACTTGATAAATTTTACTAAGTAATTTGTAAATGTTTTCATTCAAAATGTCAAAATTGATTCGGAAAGACCCTTTTCAATTTCATTATTAATTTTATACATCGATTTAAGTAAAAAAGTATACCTAATCTTATAAAAATATGATAAAAAATATATTCCTTTCAGGAAAAAGATAAATTTATTAAATAAAAATTTTTGGGGGTGTTTATTAGGATAATAAAATAATAAATAACCAAAATAAATCCGTAATAAATAAATAAATAAAATAAATATTTTATCATAAAAATTCAATAAGATAATGTAAACTTTAAAGATTAGATAAAAAATAAGTATTCCCATAAAAATAACTATAATAAACAAAAAGGAAATACATAAATTAATGTATAAAGATTCATAATATACTCTGTAGGTAACATTTTTAAATTCAAAAGGATAAAAGATTCATAAAACTAAACGAAATGAGTATCTTAGTGTAAACACCATAGATATATAAAATATACAAAATATTGTAATTCTAATATCTCTATTAATAAAGAAATATTCAATAATTATATCCTTAGAGAGAAAACCTGACAAAAAGAAACACCCGCATAGACTTAATTTTCCAATTAATAGAACTATACCATTTAAAGGTATTAAAATTCTCATAGAATTAAAATTTCGAATATCTTGGTTATTATTAGATCTATGAATAAATCTTCTTGCACATATAAATATTATTGATTTAAATAAAGCATGAATAACTAAATGAAAGAAGGCTAAATCCACTAACCCTACAGATAAAATTCTTATTATTAATCCTAACTGACTTAAAGTTGATAGGGCAATAATTTTCTTTAAATCATATTCAAAATTAGCAATAGAACTAGCCATAAATATAGTAAAGATTGAGATAAATAAAATAACGTTATTATTTATTGTAAACACTAAACTGTAATAATGGATTAATAAATAAACCCCTGCAGTAACTAAGGTTGAAGAATGAACTAAAGTAGAAATAAGGGTTGGAGCTATTATAGCTGCAGGTAACCATAAAGAAAAGGGTATTTGAGCTCTTTTAGTTAAAGCGCTTAAAAATATGAAAAATATTATAAATCTATCTATTTCATAAAATATTAAATTTCACGACCCATTTGCGGAATTTGAAACAATCAATATTAAAAATCCAATATCTCCAACCCGATTACATACAATTGTTAAAACTCCAGAATTAAAAGCTCTATATCTTTGATAATAAATAATTAAACCAAAAGAAATTAAACCTAGCCCATCCCATCCTAATAAAATTGATAAAACTCTGGGACTTAAAATTATTAAACATATTGATAGAATAAATAAAATTAATAAATAAAAAAACCGACAAATTCTTTTATCTGACCTTATATATTCAATTCTGTAAATTATTACGCATGAGGAAATAATAGAAACAACTCCGATAAATATTAATCTAATAAAATCCAAATAAATAATTATTCTAAATTTTATACAAAACAAATTTATTAAATCCCATTCTAAAATAATTACATATTTAGATGTATATAAATATAGGCCTAAAAATAGATATAGTATTCCAGAAAATAGTATGAATAAACTAATTAAAAACATTTTTATGATAATTTAAAATATAAATACATATATCATTGACACCACAAGTCAATATTTTAATTAAACTATTTAAATAAAATATATTTAAAATTAATATGAAAAAATAATTAAATTTAAAAATATAAAATTTAGGGGAATTCAATGCATCAATAAAATATAATAATCTAAAATATTAGCATTAAAAATCTTTAAAAAGAAATTTATTTTTCCATGTTGAACATAAATATATAAATATAATGAATAACAAAATCTAAGAAAACAATAAAAAATTAATAAATAAATCAAATATTTGAATCATAAATAAATAATTATTAACAAAAATACCTCACCAACTAAGTTTAATGAAACAGGAGCAGATATATTAGATGTACAAAATATAAATCAAAATATAGATATTGGAGGCATTAACGCTATTATCCCCTTATTTAAAAATATAATCCGTCTCCCTGAAGATTTATAACACAAATTTACTGAATAAAATAAACCCGAAGAACATAATCCATGAGCAATTATAATAATATAACTACCTACAAATCCTAAAAGTATTTCAGTTATTATAGATCTTAATAAAATTCTTATATGAATTACTGAAGAATAAGCTACCAAAATCTTTATATCAATTTGACGTAAACATAAAATTGAAACAATTAACCCCCCAATTAATCTAAATACTAAAATTACCAAATTTACAAAATAAAAATTAGAATAAAAAATATATATAAATCGCAATAAACCATATGTTCCTAATTTTAATAAAATAGCTGCTAAAATTATTGATCCAAACACAGGGGCTTCAACATGAGCTTTTAATAATCATCCATGTAATATAAATATAGGAATTTTCACTAAAAATGAACTTAATATATAAATAAATATAAAAATATTTAAATTATAATCTATTATTTCTATTAAATTTATTAGCGCTAAATTATTCAAATAAATAATAATTAATAAAAAAACCAGTAAGGGAAATGAAAAAAATATTGTATAAAACATCAGATAATAACCAGCTAATAATCGTATGTTACCTGTCCCTCATTTTACAATAATTAAACATATAATAATTAACCTTACCTCAAAAAAGAAATAAAATATTAAAAAATTTATTGTTAAAAATGCAAATATAAAACAATCAACAAAATCAAATTTAAATTAAAACAAATTCTAGATAAATTTATTAACAAAATCAAATTAAAAATTCATAAATTTAAAATAACTAATATAAATGAAAAAAAATTAAAGCCAAAATTAAACCTAATTGTGTTTCAATATATTTCATTTCTAAAATTGAATAATAATATAAATCTAATAAACATCAAAATAAAAATGTAAATTTTAAAAATTTATTTAAATTATAAAGAAAAAATAATATCAAAATTATTAAAAAAGCTTTTATCATGTTAAATTTAATATTGAAATTCTTTGATTCCCATAAAAATAAGTACAATTAACTAAAATTCTCAAACCAATAACTCTATCGCACACAGAAAATACTATAAAATATATGAAAATTCATTCATTAGAATAAATTTCAAACATAAAGATTATTGATAGTATAGAAATTACAAAAAATTGTATACTAATCAATATTATCAATAAATCACTCTTAAAAACGAAAATCAACATAAAATTTAATAAAATTAAAATAAGTGAATAAGCAATAAAATAAAATCATTATTTTAGTTAAATAGTTTAATCTAAAACATAAATCTTGTAAATTTAAAATATCATATAATAATTTTAACTAATTAACCACAAAATATTTTATTATACAAAATACATAATAATTTTATTTTCAAAAAAAATTAAATAGATAATTATCATTAATCTCCAAAATTAATATTTAAATTAAACTACTTTTTGAATAAAATAAAATAAAATAAAATGATAATATATATTAAATATATATCAAAATAGCAGAATATTTTGTTGGTGTCGAATTTTGATTTCAAACGAACAACAAATTGAAAATTAGTTTGTAATTTATACGATAGAACCTAATAGATAATAAGAAATAAACTTACATCAAAGGTTAATAAGGAAGTAACTAGTAAAGTTAGATAAGGTCCATAATTATCTAAAATAATATTTATTTCAATCAATAAAATAAATCATTAATCTTATAATAAAATTAAATTAATCATTAATCATTAAACGCCTTCTGTGTACTAGCAAGATTTCCACCCATTTTGGTAAAGATCAAAGTAAGAAAAGAACTTTATGAAATAAAAGAAAAGGATAATGCTAGAAATAGTAAAATTAAAAATTTAGCCAGAGTAACAAGGAACGATAATAAATTAAGATGTCACAAACCTCGTTATAACGAAGAAGCATACACAGATGAATAATTCAATAAGAAATTAATAGAAAGTTACGTATCTAGCCTTACACAAGGGAAAGGAAAATATGAACAAGACCTGGAAAAAGAAATCAAATTAACTAAGGAGAATACAATCAAAGAATGGCAAAATATATGAGAGGAATCTAACACAGGAATCTGGACTAAAAGGCTGATTAGAGATATTGAGAAATGGGTCACAAGAAAGCACGGGTATGTAAATTTTTATACCACACAGATACTTACAGGTCATGGTTGCTTCAACCAATATACGAAAAAGAAATAGGTGAATACCAAACGGATCACTGCTGGTACAGCTGTCAAACACAAGATGATGCGCAACCCACTCTGCTTTACTGTAAGAAATGGAAAGATCAAAGGCAAAAATTAACGCACAATCTAGAAATTAATATCCAATGAGAGCCTAATGAGATAATTGATGCAATTATCCCAGACTAAAATAAATGGAACGCTTTCCAAAGTTTCTGTCCAGAAGTACTGAATAAAAGACAGGCCGATGAAAGAGTAACACAAAAGACTGAAAGAGAGAACACTACAATATGATAATCTATTGTACTGTAAGAATAAGATACATACCATCTATGGGTAACAAATTAAAAGTAAAACCCTCAGGAAGATAAATATAATATAATTTAACAGAAGCGAACGCAAACCTGAAACAGGAAAGAAATATTAACCTAATTAAAATATAGATAATAATTTCCACTTAATTAAAAATAGAGAGATTGTAAAACAATAAACGTGATATATTGTATTACAACAATATTAGTACAATAAGAGTCCTTACTAGTGAATGTAATCTAAAGAGGTGCGAAGAGTTTTGGAAGCAATGCAACTAAATTAACTAAAATATAAATAATAGTAAACCGTGAAATTAAATAATAACGTACCAAGAAATGCATAAACTTTGAAGACGCTGTCAAAGCTAAAAACCATAAATAACGAATCTAGTAAATCATTATAACAGAATCCAAACAAATGACAGGTCGACTAGATGGATAACCTAACACCGCACAACCCAGTCTTCAGTTTCAGACGCTGGACAACCAAATTGGACAATTGGGGCCGCTGAAATTGACTCCAGAAGCACAAAATTCGGAATGAATTTGAAGTTTTTCGATCATAGGATAGGTTCAGATGCAATGGAAAGCAAAATAATGTTTATATTTACGTTCCGCACAACCTAGGCTTCAGTTAGAGACGCTACTCAACCAGATCGGACAATTAGGGCCGCAGAAATCCATTTGAGAAGCATAAAATTGAGAACAAGTAAGCAGTTTTTCGATCTTATGATAGATACCGATACAGCGGATGGCAGAATAATGATTGTATTTAGTGTAATAGTAATTTAGTAATAATTTTAATTCCATAAACTTTAAAAATTTATATGCTCATACACTAAAATATAAAGATTTAACAAAAAATTAATCATGATAAAAAATTTTTATTCTTATTTTTCATCTATAATAATTATCTTTTTATCAGTATTTTCTCTCATATTAAACAATATATTTTTCATTTGACTAATTATAGAAATTACTAACTTAATTTTTTTATCATCATTAGCTATTTCAAAAAATATGAAAATTAGAGTTCTTTATCTTTTTATTTCATTTATTAGAAGATCTCTAATTTTAACGGGAATTTTATTTAATAATTTTAATGTATACTCATCAATCCTAATAATAATGGGAACTTCATTAAAATTAGGGATTATTCCATTTAATGCTTGATTTAATTTTATATTTAAATCAATTAATTTCATAAATGCATTCTTATTAATAACATTCATAAAATTAATTCCTTTTATTCTTTTAATAAATTCAATCCCGATAAAAGAATTATTAATTATAATTACTCTAAATTTAATTGTATCACCTCTATTAATATTAAATAAAAATTCTTTAATACTAATAATATCATTTCCTTCAATTTATCAAACTTCATTAATAATAACATTAATATATTTAAATTTGTATATTTTTATTCTTTACTTCATCATATATTCAGTATTATCATATAATATAATCTATTTAATCATAGATATAAAATTAGAAAATAAAATAGAAATAATAATCTTTAACAATAAATCAAAACTTACATTTTCTTATTTATTACTAACATATATATTTATTCCACCAATAGGAGTATTTTCTTTAAAATGATTAGTGTTAGAGAACTTAGTAATTAAACTTAATGGTTTTAATCTTATCCTATCTATCGTTATTGTAATATCAAGACTATTAATAATTTGAAATTATTTAAATTTTATTAATAATAATTTATTCAATAAAAATTACTCAAATATATTCTTAAAATACAAATATATAGATATGTGAATTTTATTAATTATAACTATTATAGTAATTATATTTAGAATCATATACATTTACTTTAAAATCTAATTTCTGAAAAATTATATTTTATTTTTAAATTTGCAATTTAATATTTTGTTTAAATTATAGAAATTATATTAATAGTATTAGAAAATTTTATTTTCATAAATAAATTTACAATTTATTCCTTTTATCAGACATAATACTCTAATACTTTATTTAAAGATTTTAAGTTAATTTTAAACTATTAATCTTCAAAATTAAAAATATAAATTTAATTTTATAAATCTTAATTTCTTCGTGAATGAAAAAATGATTATACTCCACTAATCATAAAAATATTGGCATATTATATTTTATATTCGCTATATGATCAGGAATAATTGGTTCATCAATAAGATTTATTATTCGATTAGAATTAAGAAGACAGGGGCATGAATTAAAAATGATCAGATTTATAATTCAATTGTAACGTCTCATGCTTTTGTTATAATTTTTTTTATGGTTATACCATTCATAATTGGAGATTTTGGGAACTGATTAGTTCCCTTAATGATTGGAGCTCTAGATATGGCATTTCCACGAATAAACAATATAAGATTTTGATTACTACCTCCTTCAATTTTTTCATTATTAATAAGAAATTATTTAAATTCAGGATCAGGCACAGGATGAACAATTTACCCTCCATTATCATCATTTATATACCACCCATCATCATCTACCAATCTAACAATTTTTTCCCTTCATATCGCCGGAGTATCATCAATCATAGGGGCTATTAATTTTTTAGTGACAATTTTCAATATAATAAATTATTCGCTACAATATGATCAAATACCTTTATTCCCATGATCAGTTATAATTACAGCAATTTTACTTTTACTATCACTACCTGTTCTTGCTGGAGCAATTACAATACTTTTATCAGATCGAAATTTAAATTCTTCTTTTTTTACCCTATAGGAGGGGGTGACCCAATTTTATACCAACACTTATTTTGATTCTTTGGACATCCAAAAGTTTATATTCTAATTCTTCCAGGATTTGGACTAATCTCACATATTATTTTAAACGAAAGAGGTAAAAAAGCAACATTTGGAAACATAGGAATAGTATACGCAATACTAGGAATTGGTTTTCTAGGATTTATTGTATGAGCACATCACATATTTACTGTTGGAATAGATGTAGATACTCGCGCTTATTTCACATCAGCAACTATAATTACTGCCATTCCCACTGGCATTAAAGTTTTTAGATGACTAGCAACATTCCATGGATCAAAAGCTTACGCAAATCCAACAACTTTATGATCTATGGGATTTATTTTTTTGTTTACAATAGGAGGATTAACAGGAATTATATTATCAAATTCATCTATTCATATTTTACTTCATGATACATACTATGTTGTAGGACATTTTCATTATGTACTTTCAATAGGAGCAGTATTTAGAATTATTGCAAGATTATTTCACTGATATCCTTTAATTACTGGCTTAACACTAAACAAAAAATTTCTTAAAATTCAATTTTATTTTATATTTATTGGAGTAAATATAACATTCTTCCCTCAACATTTTTTAGGATTAATAGGAATACCACGACGATATTCAGATTACCCTGACGCGTATTACTGTTGAAATTTTTTACCTTCACTAGGATCATTAATTTCAATTAATAGAATAATAATATTTATTTTTATTATATTAGAAAGATTTATAGTAAAACGATTAATTTTACTTATATATTTTCAAAATTCACTCGAATGATTACAAAACTATCCCCCATTTGAACACTCATTTAATGAAATTCCTTTGATTTTTAAAAAAGAAAATAAAAAAAATAAAATTTAATTTTAAACTTATAAAATTTATAAATTAAAAATTAAATTTAATATGGCAGATTAGTGCGATGAATTTAAGCTTCATATATAAAGATATATTTCATTTATTAAGAATTGCTACATGAAATATATTTTCACTTCAAGATCCTAACTCTCCTTTTGCTGATAATTTAGTTGTATTTTATAATATTACTATATATAATATTATCAATAATTATTTCGATAACATTATTTATAATAATAAATATCATTTTAAGAAAATTTAGAAATCGATTTTTATTAGAAAATAATTTAATTGAAATTATTTGAACTATTTTTCCAATAATTGTATTAATAATTATTGCATTTCCATCATTAAAAACTCTTTATTTTGTTGATGAAATATGGACATTCTCATATTTTACAATTAAAGCTATTGGTCATCAATGATATTGAAGATATGAATATCCAGAATTTTATTTAAATTATGATTCTTTTATAATCAATGATTATTCAAATTTAAGATTATTTCGACTATTAGATGTAGATAATCGAATTATTATTCCATTTAAAACCCCAATTCCTTTAATTACAACATCTGTTGATGTAATTCACTCATGAACAATTCCATCCTTAGGAATAAAAATAGATGCAACTCCAGGACGACTTAATCAAATAATATTATTTACATACCGACCAGGATTATTTTTTGGCCAATGTTCAGAAATTTGTGGAACAAATCATAGATTTATACCTATCGTAGTAGAATAAACATCAATAAATGATTTTGGAAATTGATTACTTAGAATAATAACTTTATAAAATCCTAAGATAAAAAATTAGTTAAACATATAACATTAAATTGTCAATTTAAAATTATTAATTTTTTAATATTTTTTATTTATATTTTATTTAACAATAATAATTTAATCATTAGATGTCTGAAATGAAAGAATTGGTCTCTTAAACCATATTATAGTATAAATTCGATATACTTCTAATGGCCAATATTTAAATATTTTTTTATACCACAGATAAAACCAATATTATGATCAATTCTTCTATTTTTCACATTAAGAATTATTTACATTATAATCATTAATCTTCATTATTTATTTATTAATTTTTCTCCATATAAAAATAAAAAGAAAATATTAAAAAATAAGAATAAAAATTTATGAAAGTGAATATGATAAACCTATTATCAATTTTCGACCCATCTACATATATTATACTTATAATAAATTGAATTAGTTTATTACTACCATTAATAATGATACCAATAATATATTGATTTATTCTCTCTCGTTTAAATATATTATGAATTAAACTTATAATAATAATTTACAATGAATTTAAATTACTAATTAGTTACAAATATATATTTAATATAATTATTTTCTTAAGAATACTAATAATAATTATACTTTATAATTTAATAGGATTAATACCATATACTTTCACTCCTACAAGTCACTTATCAATTAATTTATCATTAACAATATCAATATGATTAACATATATATTTTACGGTTGAACTATAAATTCAGAAAAGATATTAATTCATTTAGTACCACTAAATACACCTTTAATATTAATAAATTTTATAGTATTAATTGAAACAATCAGAAACATTATTCGTCCATGAGCATTATCAATTCGACTAACAGCTAATATATTAGCAGGATATTTACTTTTAACTTTACTAGGATCGTCAATAGAAAGTTCCTGATTAATTATTATTCCATTTATAATCATTATTCAAAATATATTATTTATTCTAGAAATCTCAGTTTTATTTATTCAATCGTATGTAATTTCCATTCTTAGACTTCTATACTTTAATGAATCTAATCATTAAAATCATTAAATTAAAAAAAAATTGTTTATCTTAAATAAACACTAAAACAAATGAAAAATCATCCATTTCATCTAGTAACACCCAGGCCTTGACCAATAATATTATCTATTAATTTAATAAATTTATTAATAAGAGCTATTATAATTTTTCAATTTAAAATTAATTGAATTCTATTTATATCATTAATTACTATATTATTTACTATAGCACAATGATGACGAGATGTAATTCGTGAAAGAACATTTCAAGGAATGCACTCATATATAGTATTAGATTTAATAAAATTAGGAAAGTGTTTGGTGTTGTGGTGCATTATATTTGAAATATTTACAGAGATTTCAAGAAAATATAAGTGTGAAACAAGATAAAACTATCTTTGAATCAAACTGAAGAATTTAAAAATTCATAAAGGTATGTATAAGTTAATAGAGAGACGTGGAATAGACAAAATTATTGGTACGGAGCCAAATAGGTTATGTGAACAGGTGAAACAGGCTAAAGAGATTAGCATAATTAGATATTGAAAGGAACAATTATGCAGTTAATTATAAAATCGTGTTAGAGGATATATTGTATTGTAATTGTGAAAGATTTCCTCACCACCCTAGGGGTATTTATCATGGCGCGTTACCCTTTTTTTATTATAATGGGTGGTTCGCCAATAGTCATGTCATCCCACTTTCTAAAATGAAATTAATTTTAAATAAAACATAACAAAAACATAATTTTTGTATTCATTATAAAATAAAGTATTACATTTTGAAATAATAATAATAGATAATCTTGAATAATATTAATAAGAAAACATAACAAAACGTACTCTTCAAATACTACCAGTAAAACCTTAAATCTTGTGAAATAGTACATACTAAGCAAATAAATAAAACTCTATTAATGTATTAAAACATATTGAAAAGAATAAGTTGAATATATATACATCAAAATTGATGTTTTAAGAAAAGTGAAATTAAAAGATGTTACGGGCGCAGTCCGTAACTCCGTTCGTTCGTATCGCTTCTCTTACGAACAGAATTCGTAACTCCGTCCGTCACATAAACAATCACCCCACAGGTTAGTCATGGGAGGTATTTTTATAGAGAAAAATATACTTCTATGCGTTCTAACGTCTAGTCCGAGCCACTACTCTGTCTGTGAATTAAATGTGCCGAGACAGTGCGAAATGGTAGTGTGGTCGCGATAACAGAGCGGCTGTGAAAAGGAAGCTCGGCCACGATGCGCGAGTATATCTAAACTTCTATTAATGAAATATCCAAGGAGGATAAAGGTAAATGGGTTAGGAAACCATCTAGTCCCATACGGGCCCCGCTATGCGTGATCGATTTTCCCGAGAGGTGGAGGCTTATGCTAATACTGCATTTGGAAAGGTGAAGTAATCAGCACAAAGTATATATGAAGACAAAAGGAAAAAAATAAATATATTATAGTCTCTGAGATTGTAACAAGTTGTTGTTGAATTAACAACAAGATTAACAATAGATAATCGTATGTATAAACAAAGAAAATTGAAGAGGAAAGAATTGAAATGCACCACGGTGAATGAGCACACAACCGTAAAATAATTATAATAAGTATTATATAATATAATAAGATATTAATTACAATTATATGACGTTAATAAATGCACGCATCGTATAAAAGAAAGAAAAGGAAATATTCACATATGTGATCGCAACCGAGATATTAAACCGTGCTGTGCACGTGGACTATCCCGCGCCAAGGTGGCCGTAAGGACACCAAGGTAAATCCACGATATCGACTGGCGATATCGATGTCCCTCAAACCACGTGGCGAAACAAAAGGCGATAATTCATGTACAACAATGAGAAATTAATATATATAATCAATACACAAAGAATATGAAACAATTCCAGACAATTATATATATATATATCAAAATCAGACAATATTCAAAAGACTCACGCAGTTGAAGAAATCAACGTAATCAATCCTTTTCCAAATAACAAATCCAATAATAAGCCAAGTCAAATCCTTAAGGTGTGCCAGTTCGGTTGTAAGATGCAGTACGATACAATGTAGCTATGAATGATGATAATACTGTAAAGAAAAAGAGAGCACACGCGGAATGGTTAGAGAATTGAATTTTATATCGAACTATGGTTTTCTGAACGAATTGCCGAATTTTACGTGGGCGATTGAGTCCATTCACTCCCGTGAATCTACGCTCGAAACAATTAATAATTGAGAAAAGAACAAAAAAGATAGACGGAAAGAAAGAAATAGAATATAATTAAACCCACGGTCTCCCGTCACGCACCTCGCGACTTGTCGACGAAGAGTGATCGATCACGGAAATCAGGATAGGCAGGATCCTTCGAGGATCACCAATACAGTGATCTTCTGCCGTATCCGTGAGAGGTCCTGACGAATCAGGTGAGGCAGCGTGCGGGAGCCGTCGCGCGATTTGTCAACTCGCATTTCGATATATCGCGTGTGCTCTATTTCCGGTTTTCTTCACAATTCACAGGTTGCTCAATATTTTGCGCAATGCTACACATGAACAACATCCTCTATTACTCCTTACAATTAACGACGGTCAATAATTATTAAATTTGTTGTAATAATTTACACAAGTTTTTCACACTTTCGCGGGAAACGCTCGGCGTTTTCGTCGCGTGGTATCGTCGCTCGCGCGTCGCGTCGTGTCGCGCGCTGTATACAGTTTTTGTGCGAATTCCAAAACCAAACGCGAAAGGTTCTCATTCCAAATTCTTGACACGCCGTCTCATTACAAAGTTTTCCGCGATTACTCGCAACCGTCCCAATTCATGCAAGATACAGGTGCATTGGAACCCTATGAACAATTTGCAATTAGCTCCAACAGGCATCACGGACAACAAGATGCTTGACTTGCGACAGAAGGTGTTGACCACACTCTCGGTGCACACTCATTCAAGCGCATGAGAACCCGCAATTCCAAACATCGTAATGTAACGATAGTTGTTACGGCTAAGGTGTTCATGCTCACCTTCTCGAGGCTTCAGAAGAACACACACACGCACACATACATCCCCACAACTCTCACAAATTCACACACACTCGCGTCGCCGACTTTCGACGACGATTCCAAGGAGAGCGTATAATACAATCACAACAATTATAATTTAGAATTTTGAACGTCAAAGGCCAGAATGTGCCAGACTAGGAAATTCCATAATGACAAAGCATTGTCGTGACACACCCCGGCCGACGTAATGGCCGAAAGTCAAAAATCCGAAAAATTTCCTGTTCGGAACGTAACAAAGAACATCGTTGAAAATCTAGTTCCTATTAAAAAGTTTTTAATTTTCGATTTTTAGAAGAGATGTCTGCACGCCTTTCCAACTGACTATTATTTACAGTTAATGCAATATACAATAATAAGTAATAATACAATAAATTATATTCTTTCGTTCAGTAAGTGGTGTAAGTTTAATACAACAACAGGAATAATGAATAAACGAGGATAAATATTGATAAATATATATAAAATATAAGTATCATTAAATAATCAGCGGTTTGTTGTTCGTGTTGAGTTTTATTTGGCTTTAGGATAAACATCAGAGTGTCATATATAATTAATCACTTGATAAATTTTACTAAGTAATTTGTAAATGTTTTCATTCAAAATGTCAAAATTGATTCGGAAAGACCCTTTTCAATTTCATTATTAATTTTATACATCGATTTAAGTAAAAAAGTATACCTAATCTTATAAAAATATGATAAAAAATATATTCCTTTCAGGAAAAAGATAAATTTATTAAATAAAAATTTTTGGGGGTGTTTATTAGGATAATAAAATAATAAATAACCAAAATAAATCCGTAATAAATAAATAAATAAAATAAATATTTTATCATAAAAATTCAATAAGATAATGTAAACTTTAAAGATTAGATAAAAAATAAGTATTCCCATAAAAATAACTATAATAAACAAAAAGGAAATACATAAATTAATGTATAAAGATTCATAATATACTCTGTAGGTAACATTTTTAAATTCAAAAGGATAAAAGATTCATAAAACTAAACGAAATGAGTATCTTAGTGTAAACACCATAGATATATAAAATATACAAAATATTGTAATTCTAATATCTCTATTAATAAAGAAATATTCAATAATTATATCCTTAGAGAGAAAACCTGACAAAAAGAAACACCCGCATAGACTTAATTTTCCAATTAATAGAACTATACCATTTAAAGGTATTAAAATTCTCATAGAATTAAAATTTCGAATATCTTGGTTATTATTAGATCTATGAATAAATCTTCTTGCACATATAAATATTATTGATTTAAATAAAGCATGAATAACTAAATGAAAGAAGGCTAAATCCACTAACCCTACAGATAAAATTCTTATTATTAATCCTAACTGACTTAAAGTTGATAGGGCAATAATTTTCTTTAAATCATATTCAAAATTAGCAATAGAACTAGCCATAAATATAGTAAAGATTGAGATAAATAAAATAACGTTATTATTTATTGTAAACACTAAACTGTAATAATGGATTAATAAATAAACCCCTGCAGTAACTAAGGTTGAAGAATGAACTAAAGTAGAAATAAGGGTTGGAGCTATTATAGCTGCAGGTAACCATAAAGAAAAGGGTATTTGAGCTCTTTTAGTTAAAGCGCTTAAAAATATGAAAAATATTATAAATCTATCTATTTCATAAAATATTAAATTTCACGACCCATTTGCGGAATTTGAAACAATCAATATTAAAAATCCAATATCTCCAACCCGATTACATACAATTGTTAAAACTCCAGAATTAAAAGCTCTATATCTTTGATAATAAATAATTAAACCAAAAGAAATTAAACCTAGCCCATCCCATCCTAATAAAATTGATAAAACTCTGGGACTTAAAATTATTAAACATATTGATAGAATAAATAAAATTAATAAATAAAAAAACCGACAAATTCTTTTATCTGACCTTATATATTCAATTCTGTAAATTATTACGCATGAGGAAATAATAGAAACAACTCCGATAAATATTAATCTAATAAAATCCAAATAAATAATTATTCTAAATTTTATACAAAACAAATTTATTAAATCCCATTCTAAAATAATTACATATTTAGATGTATATAAATATAGGCCTAAAAATAGATATAGTATTCCAGAAAATAGTATGAATAAACTAATTAAAAACATTTTTATGATAATTTAAAATATAAATACATATATCATTGACACCACAAGTCAATATTTTAATTAAACTATTTAAATAAAATATATTTAAAATTAATATGAAAAAATAATTAAATTTAAAAATATAAAATTTAGGGGAATTCAATGCATCAATAAAATATAATAATCTAAAATATTAGCATTAAAAATCTTTAAAAAGAAATTTATTTTTCCATGTTGAACATAAATATATAAATATAATGAATAACAAAATCTAAGAAAACAATAAAAAATTAATAAATAAATCAAATATTTGAATCATAAATAAATAATTATTAACAAAAATACCTCACCAACTAAGTTTAATGAAACAGGAGCAGATATATTAGATGTACAAAATATAAATCAAAATATAGATATTGGAGGCATTAACGCTATTATCCCCTTATTTAAAAATATAATCCGTCTCCCTGAAGATTTATAACACAAATTTACTGAATAAAATAAACCCGAAGAACATAATCCATGAGCAATTATAATAATATAACTACCTACAAATCCTAAAAGTATTTCAGTTATTATAGATCTTAATAAAATTCTTATATGAATTACTGAAGAATAAGCTACCAAAATCTTTATATCAATTTGACGTAAACATAAAATTGAAACAATTAACCCCCCAATTAATCTAAATACTAAAATTACCAAATTTACAAAATAAAAATTAGAATAAAAAATATATATAAATCGCAATAAACCATATGTTCTTAATTTTAATAAAATAGCTGCTAAAATTATTGATCCAAACACAGGGGCTTCAACATGAGCTTTTAATAATCATCCATGTAATATAAATATAGGAATTTTCACTAAAAATGAACTTAATATATAAATAAATATAAAAATATTTAAATTATAATCTATTATTTCTATTAAATTTATTAGCGCTAAATTATTCAAATAAATAATAATTAATAAAAAAACCAGTAAGGGAAATGAAAAAAATATTGTATAAAACATCAGATAATAACCAGCTAATAATCGTATGTTACCTGTCCCTCATTTTACAATAATTAAACATATAATAATTAACCTTACCTCAAAAAAGAAATAAAATATTAAAAAATTTATTGTTAAAAATGTAAAATATAAAACAATCAACAAAATCAAATTTAAATTAAAACAAATTCTAGATAAATTTATTAACAAAATCAAATTAAAAATTCATAAATTTAAAATAACTAATATAAATGAAAAAAAATTAAAGCCAAAATTAAACCTAATTGTGTTTCAATATATTTCATTTCTAAAATTGAATAATAATATAAATCTAATAAACATCAAAATAAAAATGTAAATTTTAAAAATTTATTTAAATTATAAAGAAAAAATAATATCAAAATTATTAAAAAAGCTTTTATCATGTTAAATTTAATATTGAAATTCTTTGATTCCCATAAAAATAAGTACAATTAACTAAAATTCTCAAACCAATAACTCTATCGCACACAGAAAATACTATAAAATATATGAAAATTCATTCATTAGAATAAATTTCAAACATAAAGATTATTGATAGTATAGAAATTACAAAAAATTGTATACTAATCAATATTATCAATAAATCACTCTTAAAAACGAAAATCAACATAAAATTTAATAAAATTAAAATAAGTGAATAAGCAATAAAATAAAATCATTATTTTAGTTAAATAGTTTAATCTAAAACATAAATCTTGTAAATTTAAAATATCATATAATAATTTTAACTAATTAACCACAAAATATTTTATTATACAAAATACATAATAATTTTATTTTCAAAAAAATTAAATAGATAATTATCATTAATCTCCAAAATTAATATTTAAATTAAACTACTTTTTGAATAAAATAAAATAAAATAAAATGATAATATATATTAAATATATATCAAAATAGCAGAATATTTTGTTGGTGTCGAATTTTGATTTCAAACGAACAACAAATTGAAAATTAGTTTGTAATTTATACGATAGAACCTAATAGATAATAAGAAATAAACTTACATCAAAGGTTAATAAGGAAGTAACTAGTAAAGTTAGATAAGGTCCATAATTATCTAAAATAATATTTATTTCAATCAATAAAATAAATCATTAATCTTATAATAAAATTAAATTAATCATTAATCATTAAACGCCTTCTGTGTACTAGCAAGATTTCCACCCATTTTGGTAAAGATCAAAGTAAGAAAAGAACTTTATGAAATAAAAGAAAAGGATAATGCTAGAAATAGTAAAATTAAAAATTTAGCCAGAGTAACAAGGAACGATAATAAATTAAGATGTCACAAACCTCGTTATAACGAAGAAGCATACACAGATGAATAATTCAATAAGAAATTAATAGAAAGTTACGTATCTAGCCTTACACAAGGGAAAGGAAAATATGAACAAGACCTGGAAAAAGAAATCAAATTAACTAAGGAGAATACAATCAAAGAATGGCAAAATATATGAGAGGAATCTAACACAGGAATCTGGACTAAAAGGCTGATTAGAGATATTGAGAAATGGGTCACAAGAAAGCACGGGTATGTAAATTTTTATACCACACAGATACTTACAGGTCATGGTTGCTTCAACCAATATACGAAAAAGAAATAGGTGAATACCAAACGGATCACTGCTGGTACAGCTGTCAAACACAAGATGATGCGCAACCCACTCTGCTTTACTGTAAGAAATGGAAAGATCAAAGGCAAAAATTAACGCACAATCTAGAAATTAATATCCAATGAGAGCCTAATGAGATAATTGATGCAATTATCCCAGACTAAAATAAATGGAACGCTTTCCAAAGTTTCTGTCCAGAAGTACTGAATAAAAGACAGGCCGATGAAAGAGTAACACAAAAGACTGAAAGAGAGAACACTACAATATGATAATCTATTGTACTGTAAGAATAAGATACATACCATCTATGGGTAACAAATTAAAAGTAAAACCCTCAGGAAGATAAATATAATATAATTTAACAGAAGCGAACGCAAACCTGAAACAGGAAAGAAATATTAACCTAATTAAAATATAGATAATAATTTCCACTTAATTAAAAATAGAGAGATTGTAAAACAATAAACGTGATATATTGTATTACAACAATATTAGTACAATAAGAGTCCTTACTAGTGAATGTAATCTAAAGAGGTGCGAAGAGTTTTGGAAGCAATGCAACTAAATTAACTAAAATATAAATAATAGTAAACCGTGAAATTAAATAATAACGTACCAAGAAATGCATAAACTTTGAAGACGCTGTCAAAGCTAAAAACCATAAATAACGAATCTAGTAAATCATTATAACAGAATCCAAACAAATGACAGGTCGACTAGATGGATAACCTAACACCGCACAACCCAGTCTTCAGTTTCAGACGCTGGACAACCAAATTGGACAATTGGGGCCGCAGAAATCGACTTCAGAAGCAAAAAATTCAGAATGAATTTGCAGTTTTTCGATCCTAGGATAGGGTCAGATGCAGTGGACAGCAAAAGAAGGGTTATATTTACGTTCCTGACACCCTAGGCTTCCGTTAGAGGCGCTGCTCAACCAGATCGGACAATTAGGGCCGCTGAAATCGACATGAGAATCATAAGATTGAGAATAAATAAGCAGTTTTTCCATTCTATGGCAGGTTTGGACGCAATAAAAGGCAAAGTAATGTTTATACTTACGTTCCGCACAACCCAGGCTGCAGTTTGAGCCGCTGCTCAGCCATATCGGACAAGTAGGGCCGCTGAAATTGACTCCAGAAGCACAAAATTCGGAATGAATTTGAAGTTTTTCGATCATAGGATAGGTTCAGATGCAATGGAAAGCAAAATAATGTTTATATTTACGTTCCGCACAACCTAGGCTTCAGTTAGAGACGCTACTCAACCAGATCGGACAATTAGGGCCGCAGAAATCCATTTGAGAAGCATAAAATTGAGAACAAGTAAGCAGTTTTTCGATCTTATGATAGATACCGATACAGCGGATGGCAGAATAATGATTGTATTTAGTGTAATAGTAATTTAGTAATAATTTTAATTCCATAAACTTTAAAAATTTATATGCTCATACACTAAAATATAAAGATTTAACAAAAAATTAATCATGATAAAAAATTTTTATTCTTATTTTTCATCTATAATAATTATCTTTTTATCAGTATTTTCTCTCATATTAAACAATATATTTTTCATTTGACTAATTATAGAAATTACTAACTTAATTTTTTTATCATCATTAGCTATTTCAAAAAATATGAAAATTAGAGTTCTTTATTTTTTTATTTCATTTATTAGAAGATCTCTAATTTTAACGGGAATTTTATTTAATAATTTTAATGTATACTCATCAATCCTAATAATAATGGGAACTTCATTAAAATTAGGGATTATTCCATTTAATGCTTGATTTAATTTTATATTTAAATCAATTAATTTCATAAATGCATTCTTATTAATAACATTCATAAAATTAATTCCTTTTATTCTTTTAATAAATTCAATCCCGATAAAAGAATTATTAATTATAATTACTCTAAATTTAATTGTATCACCTCTATTAATATTAAATAAAAATTCTTTAATACTAATAATATCATTTTCTTCAATTTATCAAACTTCATTAATAATAACATTAATATATTTAAATTTGTATATTTTTATTCTTTACTTCATCATATATTCAGTATTATCATATAATATAATCTATTTAATCATAGATATAAAATTAGAAAATAAAATAGAAATAATAATCTTTAACAATAAATCAAAACTTACATTTTCTTATTTATTACTAACATATATATTTATTCCACCAATAGGAGTATTTTCTTTAAAATGATTAGTGTTAGAGAACTTAGTAATTAAACTTAATGGTTTTAATCTTATCCTATCTATCGTTATTGTAATATCAAGACTATTAATAATTTGAAATTATTTAAATTTTATTAATAATAATTTATTCAATAAAAATTACTCAAATATATTCTTAAAATACAAATATATAGATATGTGAATTTTATTAATTATAACTATTATAGTAATTATATTTAGAATCATATACATTTACTTTAAAATCTAATTTCTGAAAAATTATATTTTATTTTTAAATTTGCAATTTAATATTTTGTTTAAATTATAGAAATTATATTAATAGTATTAGAAAATTTTATTTTCATAAATAAATTTACAATTTATTCCTTTTATCAGACATAATACTCTAATACTTTATTTAAAGATTTTAAGTTAATTTTAAACTATTAATCTTCAAAATTAAAAATATAAATTTAATTTTATAAATCTTAATTTCTTCGTGAATGAAAAAATGATTATACTCCACTAATCATAAAAATATTGGCATATTATATTTTATATTCGCTATATGATCAGGAATAATTGGTTCATCAATAAGATTTATTATTCGATTAGAATTAAGAAGACAGGGGCATGAATTAAAAATGATCAGATTTATAATTCAATTGTAACGTCTCATGCTTTTGTTATAATTTTTTTTATGGTTATACCATTCATAATTGGAGATTTTGGGAACTGATTAGTTCCCTTAATGATTGGAGCTCCAGATATGGCATTCCCACGAATAAACAATATAAGATTTTGATTACTACCTCCTTCAATTTTTTCATTATTAATAAGAAATTATTTAAATTCAGGATCAGGCACAGGATGAACAATTTACCCTCCATTATCATCATTTATATACCACCCATCATCATCTACCGATCTAACAATTTTTTCCCTTCATATCGCCGGAGTATCATCAATCATAGGGGCTATTAATTTTTTAGTGACAATTTTCAATATAATAAATTATTCGCTACAATATGATCAAATACCTTTATTCCCATGATCAGTTATAATTACAGCAATTTTACTTTTACTATCACTACCTGTTCTTGCTGGAGCAATTACAATACTTTTATCAGATCGAAATTTAAATTCTTCTTTTTTTACCCTATAGGAGGGGGTGACCCAATTTTATACCAACACTTATTTTGATTCTTTGGACATCCAAAAGTTTATATTCTAATTCTTCCAGGATTTGGACTAATCTCACATATTATTTTAAACGAAAGAGGTAAAAAAGCAACATTTGGAAACATAGGAATAGTATACGCAATACTAGGAATTGGTTTTCTAGGATTTATTGTATGAGCACATCACATATTTACTGTTGGAATAGATGTAGATACTCGCGCTTATTTCACATCAGCAACTATAATTACTGCCATTCCCACTGGCATTAAAGTTTTTAGATGACTAGCAACATTCCATGGATCAAAAGCTTACGCAAATCCAACAACTTTATGATCTATGGGATTTATTTTTTTGTTTACAATAGGAGGATTAACAGGAATTATATTATCAAATTCATCTATTCATATTTTACTTCATGATACATACTATGTTGTAGGACATTTTCATTATGTACTTTCAATAGGAGCAGTATTTAGAATTATTGCAAGATTATTTCACTGATATCCTTTAATTACTGGCTTAACACTAAACAAAAAATTTCTTAAAATTCAATTTTATTTTATATTTATTGGAGTAAATATAACATTCTTCCCTCAACATTTTTTAGGATTAATAGGAATACCACGACGATATTCAGATTACCCTGACGCGTATTACTGTTGAAATTTTTTACCTTCACTAGGATCATTAATTTCAATTAATAGAATAATAATATTTATTTTTATTATATTAGAAAGATTTATAGTAAAACGATTAATTTTACTTATATATTTTCAAAATTCACTCGAATGATTACAAAACTATCCCCCATTTGAACACTCATTTAATGAAATTCCTTTGATTTTTAAAAAAGAAAATAAAAAAAATAAAATTTAATTTTAAACTTATAAAATTTATAAATTAAAAATTAAATTTAATATGGCAGATTAGTGCGATGAATTTAAGCTTCATATATAAAGATATATTTCATTTATTAAGAATTGCTACATGAAATATATTTTCACTTCAAGATCCTAACTCTCCTTTTGCTGATAATTTAGTTGTATTTTATAATATTACTATATATAATATTATCAATAATTATTTCGATAACATTATTTATAATAATAAATATCATTTTAAGAAAATTTAGAAATCGATTTTTATTAGAAAATAATTTAATTGAAATTATTTGGACTATTTTTCCAATAATTGTATTAATAATTATTGCATTTCCATCATTAAAAACTCTTTATTTTGTTGATGAAATATGGACATTCTCATATTTTACAATTAAAGCTATTGGTCATCAATGATATTGAAGATATGAATATCCAGAATTTTATTTAAATTATGATTCTTTTATAATCAATGATTATTCAAATTTAAGATTATTTCGACTATTAGATGTAGATAATCGAATTATTATTCCATTTAAAACCCCAATTCCTTTAATTACAACATCTGTTGATGTAATTCACTCATGAACAATTCCATCCTTAGGAATAAAAATAGATGCAACTCCAGGACGACTTAATCAAATAATATTATTTACATACCGACCAGGATTATTTTTTGGCCAATGTTCAGAAATTTGTGGAACAAATCATAGATTTATACCTATCGTAGTAGAATCAACATCAATAAATGATTTTGGAAATTGATTACTTAGAATAATAACTTTATAAAATCCTAAGATAAAAAATTAGTTAAACATATAACATTAAATTGTCAATTTAAAATTATTAATTTTTTAATATTTTTTATTTATATTTTATTTAACAATAATAATTTAATCATTAGATGTCTGAAATGAAAGAATTGGTCTCTTAAACCATATTATAGTATAAATTCGATATACTTCTAATGGCCAATATTTAAATATTTTTTTATACCACAGATAAAACCAATATTATGATCAATTCTTCTATTTTTCACATTAAGAATTATTTACATTATAATCATTAATCTTCATTATTTATTTATTAATTTTTCTCCATATAAAAATAAAAAGAAAATATTAAAAAATAAGAATAAAAATTTATGAAAGTGAATATGATAAACCTATTATCAATTTTCGACCCATCTACATATATTATACTTATAATAAATTGAATTAGTTTATTACTACCATTAATAATGATACCAATAATATATTGATTTATTCTCTCTCGTTTAAATATATTATGAATTAAACTTATAATAATAATTTACAATGAATTTAAATTACTAATTAGTTACAAATATATATTTAATATAATTATTTTCTTAAGAATACTAATAATAATTATACTTTATAATTTAATAGGATTAATACCATATACTTTCACTCCTACAAGTCACTTATCAATTAATTTATCATTAACAATATCAATATGATTAACATATATATTTTACGGTTGAACTATAAATTCAGAAAAGATATTAATTCATTTAGTACCACTAAATACACCTTTAATATTAATAAATTTTATAGTATTAATTGAAACAATCAGAAACATTATTCGTCCATGAGCATTATCAATTCGACTAACAGCTAATATATTAGCAGGATATTTACTTTTAACTTTACTAGGATCGTCAATAGAAAGTTCCTGATTAATTATTATGCCATTTATAATCATTATTCAAAATATATTATTTATTCTAGAAATCTCAGTTTTATTTATTCAATCGTATGTAATTTCCATTCTTAGACTTCTATACTTTAATGAATCTAATCATTAAAATCATTAAATTAAAAAAAAATTGTTTATCTTAAATAAACACTAAAACAAATGAAAAATCATCCATTTCATCTAGTAACACCCAGGCCTTGACCAATAATATTATCTATTAATTTAATAAATTTATTAATAAGAGCTATTATAATTTTTCAATTTAAAATTAATTGAATTCTATTTATATCATTAATTACTATATTATTTACTATAGCACAATGATGACGAGATGTAATTCGTGAAAGAACATTTCAAGGAATGCACTCATATATAGTATTAGATTTAATAAAATTAGGAAAGTGTTTGGTGTTGTGGTGCATTATATTTGAAATATTTACAGAGATTTCAAGAAAATATAAGTGTGAAACAAGATAAAACTATCTTTGAATCAAACTGAAGAATTTAAAAATTCATAAAGGTATGTATAAGTTAATAGAGAGACGTGGAATAGACAAAATTATTGGTACGGAGCCAAATAGGTTATGTGAACAGGTGAAACAGGCTAAAGAGATTAGCATAATTAGATATTGAAAGGAACAATTATGCAGTTAATTATAAAATCGTGTTAGAGGATATATTGTATTGTAATTGTGAAAGATTTCCTCACCACCCTAGGGGTATTTATCATGGCGCGTTACCCTTTTTTTATTATAATGGGTGGTTCGCCAATAGTCATGTCATCCCACTTTCTAAAATGAAATTAATTTTAAATAAAACATAACAAAAACATAATTTTTGTATTCATTATAAAATAAAGTATTACATTTTGAAATAATAATAATAGATAATCTTGAATAATATTAATAAGAAAACATAACAAAACGTACTCTTCAAATACTACCAGTAAAACCTTAAATCTTGTGAAATAGTACATACTATGCAAATAAATAAAACTCTATTAATGTATTAAAACATATTGAAAAGAATAAGTTGAATATATATACATCAAAATTGATGTTTTAAGAAAAGTGAAATTAAAAGAACATCGTTGAAAATCTAGTTCCTATTAAAAAGTTTTTAATTTTCGATTTTTAGAAGAGATGTCTGCACGCCTTTCCAACTGACTATTATTTACAGTTAATGCAATATACAATAATAAGTAATAATACAATAAATTATATTCTTTCGTTCAGTAAGTGGTGTAAGTTTAATACAACAACAGGAATAATGAATAAACGAGGATAAATATTGATAAATATATATAAAATATAAGTATCATTAAATAATCAGCGGTTTGTTGTTCGTGTTGAGTTTTATTTGGCTTTAGGATAAACATCAGAGTGTCATATATAATTAATCACTTGATAAATTTTACTAAGTAATTTGTAAATGTTTTCATTCAAAATGTCAAAATTGATTCGGAAAGACCCTTTTCAATTTCATTATTAATTTTATACATCGATTTAAGTAAAAAAGTATACCTAATCTTATAAAAATATGATAAAAAATATATTCCTTTCAGGAAAAAGATAAATTTATTAAATAAAAATTTTTGGGGGTGTTTATTAGGATAATAAAATAATAAATAACCAAAATAAATCCGTAATAAATAAATAAATAAAATAAATATTTTATCATAAAAATTCAATAAGATAATGTAAACTTTAAAGATTAGATAAAAAATAAGTATTCCCATAAAAATAACTATAATAAACAAAAAGGAAATACATAAATTAATGTATAAAGATTCATAATATACTCTGTAGGTAACATTTTTAAATTCAAAAGGATAAAAGATTCATAAAACTAAACGAAATGAGTATCTTAGTGTAAACACCATAGATATATAAAATATACAAAATATTGTAATTCTAATATCTCTATTAATAAAGAAATATTCAATAATTATATCCTTAGAGAGAAAACCTGACAAAAAGAAACACCCGCATAGACTTAATTTTCCAATTAATAGAACTATACCATTTAAAGGTATTAAAATTCTCATAGAATTAAAATTTCGAATATCTTGGTTATTATTAGATCTATGAATAAATCTTCCTGCACATATAAATATTATTGATTTAAATAAAGCATGAATAACTAAATGAAAGAAGGCTAAATCCACTAACCCTACAGATAAAATTCTTATTATTAATCCTAACTGACTTAAAGTTGATAGGGCAATAATTTTCTTTAAATCATATTCAAAATTAGCAATAGAACTAGCCATAAATATAGTAAAGATTGAGATAAATAAAATAACGTTATTATTTATTGTAAACACTAAACTGTAATAATGGATTAATAAATAAACCCCTGCAGTAACTAAGGTTGAAGAATGAACTAAAGTAGAAATAAGGGTTGGAGCTATTATAGCTGCAGGTAACCATAAAGAAAAGGGTATTTGAGCTCTTTTAGTTAAAGCGCTTAAAAATATGAAAAATATTATAAATCTATCTATTTCATAAAATATTAAATTTCACGACCCATTTGCGGAATTTGAAACAATCAATATTAAAAATCCAATATCTCCAACCCGATTACATACAATTGTTAAAACTCCAGAATTAAAAGCTCTATATCTTTGATAATAAATAATTAAACCAAAAGAAATTAAACCTAGCCCATCCCATCCTAATAAAATTGATAAAACTCTGGGACTTAAAATTATTAAACATATTGATAGAATAAATAAAATTAATAAATAAAAAAACCGACAAATTCTTTTATCTGACCTTATATATTCAATTCTGTAAATTATTACGCATGAGGAAATAATAGAAACAACTCCGATAAATATTAATCTAATAAAATCCAAATAAATAATTATTCTAAATTTTATACAAAACAAATTTATTAAATCCCATTCTAAAATAATTACATATTTAGATGTATATAAATATAGGCCTAAAAATAGATATAGTATTCCAGAAAATAGTATGAATAAACTAATTAAAAACATTTTTATGATAATTTAAAATATAAATACATATATCATTGACACCACAAGTCAATATTTTAATTAAACTATTTAAATAAAATATATTTAAAATTAATATGAAAAAATAATTAAATTTAAAAATATAAAATTTAGGGGAATTCAATGCATCAATAAAATATAATAATCTAAAATATTAGCATTAAAAATCTTTAAAAAGAAATTTATTTTTCCATGTTGAACATAAATATATAAATATAATGAATAACAAAATCTAAGAAAACAATAAAAAATTAATAAATAAATCAAATATTTGAATCATAAATAAATAATTATTAACAAAAATACCTCACCAACTAAGTTTAATGAAACAGGAGCAGATATATTAGATGTACAAAATATAAATCAAAATATAGATATTGGAGGCATTAACGCTATTATCCCCTTATTTAAAAATATAATCCGTCTCCCTGAAGATTTATAACACAAATTTACTGAATAAAATAAACCGGAAGAACATAATCCATGAGCAATTATAATAATATAACTACCTACAAATCCTAAAAGTATTTCAGTTATTATAGATCTTAATAAAATTCTTATATGAATTACTGAAGAATAAGCTACCAAAATCTTTATATCAATTTGACGTAAACATAAAATTGAAACAATTAACCCCCCAATTAATCTAAATACTAAAATTACCAAATTTACAAAATAAAAATTAGAATAAAAAATATATATAAATCGCAATAAACCATATGTTCCTAATTTTAATAAAATAGCTGCTAAAATTATTGATCCAAACACAGGGGCTTCAACATGAGCTTTTAATAATCATCCATGTAATATAAATATAGGAATTTTCACTAAAAATGAACTTAATATATAAATAAATATAAAAATATTTAAATTATAATCTATTATTTCTATTAAATTTATTAGCGCTAAATTATTCAAATAAATAATAATTAATAAAAAAACCAGTAAGGGAAATGAAAAAAATATTGTATAAAACATCAGATAATAACCAGCTAATAATCGTATGTTACCTGTCCCTCATTTTACAATAATTAAACATATAATAATTAACCTTACCTCAAAAAAGAAATAAAATATTAAAAAATTTATTGTTAAAAATGTAAAATATAAAACAATCAACAAAATCAAATTTAAATTAAAACAAATTCTAGATAAATTTATTAACAAAATCAAATTAAAAATTCATAAATTTAAAATAACTAATATAAATGAAAAAAAATTAAAGCCAAAATTAAACCTAATTGTGTTTCAATATATTTCATTTCTAAAATTGAATAATAATATAAATCTAATAAACATCAAAATAAAAATGTAAATTTTAAAAATTTATTTAAATTATAAAGAAAAAATAATATCAAAATTATTAAAAAAGCTTTTATCATGTTAAATTTAATATTGAAATTCTTTGATTCCCATAAAAATAAGTACAATTAACTAAAATTCTCAAACCAATAACTCTATCGCACACAGAAAATACTATAAAATATATGAAAATTCATTCATTAGAATAAATTTCAAACATAAAGATTATTGATAGTATAGAAATTACAAAAAATTGTATACTAATCAATATTATCAATAAATCACTCTTAAAAACGAAAATCAACATAAAATTTAATAAAATTAAAATAAGTGAATAAGCAATAAAATAAAATCATTATTTTAGTTAAATAGTTTAATCTAAAACATAAATCTTGTAAATTTAAAATATCATATAATAATTTTAACTAATTAACCACAAAATATTTTATTATACAAAATACATAATAATTTTATTTTCAAAAAAAATTAAATAGATAATTATCATTAATCTCCAAAATTAATATTTAAATTAAACTACTTTTTGAATAAAATAAAATAAAATAAAATGATAATATATATTAAATATATATCAAAATAGCAGAATATTTTGTTGGTGTCGAATTTTGATTTCAAACGAACAACAAATTGAAAATTAGTTTGTAATTTATACGATAGAACCTAATAGATAATAAGAAATAAACTTACATCAAAGGTTAATAAGGAAGTAACTAGTAAAGTTAGATAAGGTCCATAATTATCTAAAATAATATTTATTTCAATCAATAAAATAAATCATTAATCTTATAATAAAATTAAATTAATCATTAATCATTAAACGCCTTCTGTGTACTAGCAAGATTTCCACCCATTTTGGTAAAGATCAAAGTAAGAAAAGAACTTTATGAAATAAAAGAAAAGGATAATGCTAGAAATAGTAAAATTAAAAATTTAGCCAGAGTAACAAGGAACGATAATAAATTAAGATGTCACAAACCTCGTTATAACGAAGAAGCATACACAGATGAATAATTCAATAAGAAATTAATAGAAAGTTACGTATCTAGCCTTACACAAGGGAAAGGAAAATATGAACAAGACCTGGAAAAAGAAATCAAATTAACTAAGGAGAATACAATCAAAGAATGGCAAAATATATGAGAGGAATCTAACACAGGAATCTGGACTAAAAGGCTGATTAGAGATATTGAGAAATGGGTCACAAGAAAGCACGGGTATGTAAATTTTTATACCACACAGATACTTACAGGTCATGGTTGCTTCAACCAATATACGAAAAAGAAATAGGTGAATACCAAACGGATCACTGCTGGTACAGCTGTCAAACACAAGATGATGCGCAACCCACTCTGCTTTACTGTAAGAAATGGAAAGATCAAAGGCAAAAATTAACGCACAATCTAGAAATTAATATCCAATGAGAGCCTAATGAGATAATTGATGCAATTATCCCAGACTAAAATAAATGGAACGCTTTCCAAAGTTTCTGTCCAGAAGTACTGAATAAAAGACAGGCCGATGAAAGAGTAACACAAAAGACTGAAAGAGAGAACACTACAATATGATAATCTATTGTACTGTAAGAATAAGATACATACCATCTATGGGTAACAAATTAAAAGTAAAACCCTCAGGAAGATAAATATAATATAATTTAACAGAAGCGAACGCAAACCTGAAACAGGAAAGAAATATTAACCTAATTAAAATATAGATAATAATTTCCACTTAATTAAAAATAGAGAGATTGTAAAACAATAAACGTGATATATTGTATTACAACAATATTAGTACAATAAGAGTCCTTACTAGTGAATGTAATCTAAAGAGGTGCGAAGAGTTTTGGAAGCAATGCAACTAAATTAACTAAAATATAAATAATAGTAAACCGTGAAATTAAATAATAACGTACCAAGAAATGCATAAACTTTGAAGACGCTGTCAAAGCTAAAAACCATAAATAACGAATCTAGTAAATCATTATAACAGAATCCAAACAAATGACAGGTCGACTAGATGGATAACCTAACACCGCACAACCCAGTCTTCAGTTTCAGACGCTGGACAACCAAATTGGACAATTGGGGCCGCAGAAATCGACTTCAGAAGCAAAAAATTCAGAATGAATTTGCAGTTTTTCGATCCTAGGATAGGGTCAGATGCAGTGGACAGCAAAAGAAGGGTTATATTTACGTTCCTGACACCCTAGGCTTCCGTTAGAGGCGCTGCTCAACCAGATCGGACAATTAGGGCCGCTGAAATCGACATGAGAATCATAAGATTGAGAATAAATAAGCAGTTTTTCCATTCTATGGCAGGTTTGGACGCAATAAAAGGCAAAGTAATGTTTATACTTACGTTCCGCACAACCCAGGCTGCAGTTTGAGCCGCTGCTCAGCCATATCGGACAAGTAGGGCCGCTGAAATTGACTCCAGAAGCACAAAATTCGGAATGAATTTGAAGTTTTTCGATCATAGGATAGGTTCAGATGCAATGGAAAGCAAAATAATGTTTATATTTACGTTCCGCACAACCTAGGCTTCAGTTAGAGACGCTACTCAACCAGATCGGACAATTAGGGCCGCAGAAATCCATTTGAGAAGCATAAAATTGAGAACAAGTAAGCAGTTTTTCGATCTTATGATAGATACCGATACAGCGGATGGCAGAATAATGATTGTATTTAGTGTAATAGTAATTTAGTAATAATTTTAATTCCATAAACTTTAAAAATTTATATGCTCATACACTAAAATATAAAGATTTAACAAAAAATTAATCATGATAAAAAATTTTTATTCTTATTTTTCATCTATAATAATTATCTTTTTATCAGTATTTTCTCTCATATTAAACAATATATTTTTCATTTGACTAATTATAGAAATTACTAACTTAATTTTTTTATCATCATTAGCTATTTCAAAAAATATGAAAATTAGAGTTCTTTATCTTTTTATTTCATTTATTAGAAGATCTCTAATTTTAACGGGAATTTTATTTAATAATTTTAATGTATACTCATCAATCCTAATAATAATGGGAACTTCATTAAAATTAGGGATTATTCCATTTAATGCTTGATTTAATTTTATATTTAAATCAATTAATTTCATAAATGCATTCTTATTAATAACATTCATAAAATTAATTCCTTTTATTCTTTTAATAAATTCAATCCCGATAAAAGAATTATTAATTATAATTACTCTAAATTTAATTGTATCACCTCTATTAATATTAAATAAAAATTCTTTAATACTAATAATATCATTTTCTTCAATTTATCAAACTTCATTAATAATAACATTAATATATTTAAATTTGTATATTTTTATTCTTTACTTCATCATATATTCAGTATTATCATATAATATAATCTATTTAATCATAGATATAAAATTAGAAAATAAAATAGAAATAATAATCTTTAACAATAAATCAAAACTTACATTTTCTTATTTATTACTAACATATATATTTATTCCACCAATAGGAGTATTTTCTTTAAAATGATTAGTGTTAGAGAACTTAGTAATTAAACTTAATGGTTTTAATCTTATCCTATCTATCGTTATTGTAATATCAAGACTATTAATAATTTGAAATTATTTAAATTTTATTAATAATAATTTATTCAATAAAAATTACTCAAATATATTCTTAAAATACAAATATATAGATATGTGAATTTTATTAATTATAACTATTATAGTAATTATATTTAGAATCATATACATTTACTTTAAAATCTAATTTCTGAAAAATTATATTTTATTTTTAAATTTGCAATTTAATATTTTGTTTAAATTATAGAAATTATATTAATAGTATTAGAAAATTTTATTTTCATAAATAAATTTACAATTTATTCCTTTTATCAGACATAATACTCTAATACTTTATTTAAAGATTTTAAGTTAATTTTAAACTATTAATCTTCAAAATTAAAAATATAAATTTAATTTTATAAATCTTAATTTCTTCGTGAATGAAAAAATGATTATACTCCACTAATCATAAAAATATTGGCATATTATGTTTTATATTCGCTATATGATCAGGAATAATTGGTTCATCAATAAGATTTATTATTCGATTAGAATTAAGAAGACAGGGGCATGAATTAAAAATGATCAGATTTATAATTCAATTGTAACGTCTCATGCTTTTGTTATAATTTTTTTTATGGTTATACCATTCATAATTGGAGATTTTGGGAACTGATTAGTTCCCTTAATGATTGGAGCTCCAGATATGGCATTCCCACGAATAAACAATATAAGATTTTGATTACTACCTCCTTCAATTTTTTCATTATTAATAAGAAATTATTTAAATTCAGGATCAGGCACAGGATGAACAATTTACCCTCCATTATCATCATTTATATACCACCCATCATCATCTACCGATCTAACAATTTTTTCCCTTCATATCGCCGGAGTATCATCAATCATAGGGGCTATTAATTTTTTAGTGACAATTTTCAATATAATAAATTATTCGCTACAATATGATCAAATACCTTTATTCCCATGATCAGTTATAATTACAGCAATTTTACTTTTACTATCACTACCTGTTCTTGCTGGAGCAATTACAATACTTTTATCAGATCGAAATTTAAATTCTTCTTTTTTTACCCTATAGGAGGGGGTGACCCAATTTTATACCAACACTTATTTTGATTCTTTGGACATCCAAAAGTTTATATTCTAATTCTTCCAGGATTTGGACTAATCTCACATATTATTTTAAACGAAAGAGGTAAAAAAGCAACATTTGGAAACATAGGAATAGTATACGCAATACTAGGAATTGGTTTTCTAGGATTTATTGTATGAGCACATCACATATTTACTGTTGGAATAGATGTAGATACTCGCGCTTATTTCACATCAGCAACTATAATTACTGCCATTCCCACTGGCATTAAAGTTTTTAGATGACTAGCAACATTCCATGGATCAAAAGCTTACGCAAATCCAACAACTTTATGATCTATGGGATTTATTTTTTTGTTTACAATAGGAGGATTAACAGGAATTATATTATCAAATTCATCTATTCATATTTTACTTCATGATACATACTATGTTGTAGGACATTTTCATTATGTACTTTCAATAGGAGCAGTATTTAGAATTATTGCAAGATTATTTCACTGATATCCTTTAATTACTGGCTTAACACTAAACAAAAAATTTCTTAAAATTCAATTTTATTTTATATTTATTGGAGTAAATATAACATTCTTCCCTCAACATTTTTTAGGATTAATAGGAATACCACGACGATATTCAGATTACCCTGACGCGTATTACTGTTGAAATTTTTTACCTTCACTAGGATCATTAATTTCAATTAATAGAATAATAATATTTATTTTTATTATATTAGAAAGATTTATAGTAAAACGATTAATTTTACTTATATATTTTCAAAATTCACTCGAATGATTACAAAACTATCCCCCATTTGAACACTCATTTAATGAAATTCCTTTGATTTTTAAAAAGAAAATAAAAAAAATAAAATTTAATTTTAAACTTATAAAATTTATAAATTAAAAATTAAATTTAATATGGCAGATTAGTGCGATGAATTTAAGCTTCATATATAAAGATATATTTCATTTATTAAGAATTGCTACATGAAATATATTTTCACTTCAAGATCCTAACTCTCCTTTTGCTGATAATTTAGTTGTATTTTATAATATTACTATATATAATATTATCAATAATTATTTCGATAACATTATTTATAATAATAAATATCATTTTAAGAAAATTTAGAAATCGATTTTTATTAGAAAATAATTTAATTGAAATTATTTGAACTATTTTTCCAATAATTGTATTAATAATTATTGCATTTCCATCATTAAAAACTCTTTATTTTGTTGATGAAATATGGACATTCTCATATTTTACAATTAAAGCTATTGGTCATCAATGATATTGAAGATATGAATATCCAGAATTTTATTTAAATTATGATTCTTTTATAATCAATGATTATTCAAATTTAAGATTATTTCGACTATTAGATGTAGATAATCGAATTATTATTCCATTTAAAACCCCAATTCCTTTAATTACAACATCTGTTGATGTAATTCACTCATGAACAATTCCATCCTTAGGAATAAAAATAGATGCAACTCCAGGACGACTTAATCAAATAATATTATTTACATACCGACCAGGATTATTTTTTGGCCAATGTTCAGAAATTTGTGGAACAAATCATAGATTTATACCTATCGTAGTAGAATCAACATCAATAAATGATTTTGAAAATTGATTACTTAGAATAATAACTTTATAAAATCCTAAGATAAAAAATTAGTTAAACATATAACATTAAATTGTCAATTTAAAATTATTAATTTTTTAATATTTTTTATTTATATTTTATTTAACAATAATAATTTAATCATTAGATGTCTGAAATGAAAGAATTGGTCTCTTAAACCATATTATAGTATAAATTCGATATACTTCTAATGGCCAATATTTAAATATTTTTTTATACCACAGATAAAACCAATATTATGATCAATTCTTCTATTTTTCACATTAAGAATTATTTACATTATAATCATTAATCTTCATTATTTATTTATTAATTTTTCTCCATATAAAAATAAAAAGAAAATATTAAAAAATAAGAATAAAAATTTATGAAAGTGAATATGATAAACCTATTATCAATTTTCGACCCATCTACATATATTATACTTATAATAAATTGAATTAGTTTATTACTACCATTAATAATGATACCAATAATATATTGATTTATTCTCTCTCGTTTAAATATATTATGAATTAAACTTATAATAATAATTTACAATGAATTTAAATTACTAATTAGTTACAAATATATATTTAATATAATTATTTTCTTAAGAATACTAATAATAATTATACTTTATAATTTAATAGGATTAATACCATATACTTTCACTCCTACAAGTCACTTATCAATTAATTTATCATTAACAATATCAATATGATTAACATATATATTTTACGGTTGAACTATAAATTCAGAAAAGATATTAATTCATTTAGTACCACTAAATACACCTTTAATATTAATAAATTTTATAGTATTAATTGAAACAATCAGAAACATTATTCGTCCATGAGCATTATCAATTCGACTAACAGCTAATATATTAGCAGGATATTTACTTTTAACTTTACTAGGATCGTCAATAGAAAGTTCCTGATTAATTATTATGCCATTTATAATCATTATTCAAAATATATTATTTATTCTAGAAATCTCAGTTTTATTTATTCAATCGTATGTAATTTCCATTCTTAGACTTCTATACTTTAATGAATCTAATCATTAAAATCATTAAATTAAAAAAAAATTGTTTATCTTAAATAAACACTAAAACAAATGAAAAATCATCCATTTCATCTAGTAACACCCAGGCCTTGACCAATAATATTATCTATTAATTTAATAAATTTATTAATAAGAGCTATTATAATTTTTCAATTTAAAATTAATTGAATTCTATTTATATCATTAATTACTATATTATTTACTATAGCACAATGATGACGAGATGTAATTCGTGAAAGAACATTTCAAGGAATGCACTCATATATAGTATTAGATTTAATAAAATTAGGAAAGTGTTTGGTGTTGTGGTGCATTATATTTGAAATATTTACAGAGATTTCAAGAAAATATAAGTGTGAAACAAGATAAAACTATCTTTGAATCAAACTGAAGAATTTAAAAATTCATAAAGGTATGTATAAGTTAATAGAGAGACGTGGAATAGACAAAATTATTGGTACGGAGCCAAATAGGTTATGTGAACAGGTGAAACAGGCTAAAGAGATTAGCATAATTAGATATTGAAAGGAACAATTATGCAGTTAATTATAAAATCGTGTTAGAGGATATATTGTATTGTAATTGTGAAAGATTTCCTCACCACCCTAGGGGTATTTATCATGGCGCGTTACCCTTTTTTTATTATAATGGGTGGTTCGCCAATAGTCATGTCATCCCACTTTCTAAAATGAAATTAATTTTAAATAAAACATAACAAAAACATAATTTTTGTATTCATTATAAAATAAAGTATTACATTTTGAAATAATAATAATAGATAATCTTGAATAATATTAATAAGAAAACATAACAAAACGTACTCTTCAAATACTACCAGTAAAACCTTAAATCTTGTGAAATAGTACATACTAAGCAAATAAATAAAACTCTATTAATGTATTAAAACATATTGAAAAGAATAAGTTGAATATATATACATCAAAATTGATGTTTTAAGAAAAGTGAAATTAAAAGAACATCGTTGAAAATCTAGTTCCTATTAAAAAGTTTTTAATTTTCGATTTTTAGAAGAGATGTCTGCACGCCTTTCCAACTGACTATTATTTACAGTTAATGCAATATACAATAATAAGTAATAATACAATAAATTATATTCTTTCGTTCAGTAAGTGGTGTAAGTTTAATACAACAACAGGAATAATGAATAAACGAGGATAAATATTGATAAATATATATAAAATATAAGTATCATTAAATAATCAGCGGTTTGTTGTTCGTGTTGAGTTTTATTTGGCTTTAGGATAAACATCAGAGTGTCATATATAATTAATCACTTGATAAATTTTACTAAGTAATTTGTAAATGTTTTCATTCAAAATGTCAAAATTGATTCGGAAAGACCCTTTTCAATTTCATTATTAATTTTATACATCGATTTAAGTAAAAAAGTATACCTAATCTTATAAAAATATGATAAAAAATATATTCCTTTCAGGAAAAAGATAAATTTATTAAATAAAAATTTTTGGGGGTGTTTATTAGGATAATAAAATAATAAATAACCAAAATAAATCCGTAATAAATAAATAAATAAAATAAATATTTTATCATAAAAATTCAATAAGATAATGTAAACTTTAAAGATTAGATAAAAAATAAGTATTCCCATAAAAATAACTATAATAAACAAAAAGGAAATACATAAATTAATGTATAAAGATTCATAATATACTCTGTAGGTAACATTTTTAAATTCAAAAGGATAAAAGATTCATAAAACTAAACGAAATGAGTATCTTAGTGTAAACACCATAGATATATAAAATATACAAAATATTGTAATTCTAATATCTCTATTAATAAAGAAATATTCAATAATTATATCCTTAGAGAGAAAACCTGACAAAAAGAAACACCCGCATAGACTTAATTTTCCAATTAATAGAACTATACCATTTAAAGGTATTAAAATTCTCATAGAATTAAAATTTCGAATATCTTGGTTATTATTAGATCTATGAATAAATCTTCTTGCACATATAAATATTATTGATTTAAATAAAGCATGAATAACTAAATGAAAGAAGGCTAAATCCACTAACCCTACAGATAAAATTCTTATTATTAATCCTAACTGACTTAAAGTTGATAGGGCAATAATTTTCTTTAAATCATATTCAAAATTAGCAATAGAACTAGCCATAAATATAGTAAAGATTGAGATAAATAAAATAACGTTATTATTTATTGTAAATACTAAACTGTAATAATGGATTAATAAATAAACCCCTGCAGTAACTAAGGTTGAAGAATGAACTAAAGTAGAAATAAGGGTTGGAGCTATTATAGCTGCAGGTAACCATAAAGAAAAGGGTATTTGAGCTCTTTTAGTTAAAGCGCTTAAAAATATGAAAAATATTATAAATCTATCTATTTCATAAAATATTAAATTTCACGACCCATTTGCGGAATTTGAAACAATCAATATTAAAAATCCAATATCTCCAACCCGATTACATACAATTGTTAAAACTCCAGAATTAAAAGCTCTATATCTTTGATAATAAATAATTAAACCAAAAGAAATTAAACCTAGCCCATCCCATCCTAATAAAATTGATAAAACTCTGGGACTTAAAATTATTAAACATATTGATAGAATAAATAAAATTAATAAATAAAAAAACCGACAAATTCTTTTATCTGACCTTATATATTCAATTCTGTAAATTATTACGCATGAGGAAATAATAGAAACAACTCCGATAAATATTAATCTAATAAAATCCAAATAAATAATTATTCTAAATTTTATACAAAACAAATTTATTAAATCCCATTCTAAAATAATTACATATTTAGATGTATATAAATATAGGCCTAAAAATAGATATAGTATTCCAGAAAATAGTATGAATAAACTAATTAAAAACATTTTTATGATAATTTAAAATATAAATACATATATCATTGACACCACAAGTCAATATTTTAATTAAACTATTTAAATAAAATATATTTAAAATTAATATGAAAAAATAATTAAATTTAAAAATATAAAATTTAGGGGAATTCAATGCATCAATAAAATATAATAATCTAAAATATTAGCATTAAAAATCTTTAAAAAGAAATTTATTTTTCCATGTTGAACATAAATATATAAATATAATGAATAACAAAATCTAAGAAAACAATAAAAAATTAATAAATAAATCAAATATTTGAATCATAAATAAATAATTATTAACAAAAATACCTCACCAACTAAGTTTAATGAAACAGGAGCAGATATATTAGATGTACAAAATATAAATCAAAATATAGATATTGGAGGCATTAACGCTATTATCCCCTTATTTAAAAATATAATCCGTCTCCCTGAAGATTTATAACACAAATTTACTGAATAAAATAAACCGGAAGAACATAATCCATGAGCAATTATAATAATATAACTACCTACAAATCCTAAAAGTATTTCAGTTATTATAGATCTTAATAAAATTCTTATATGAATTACTGAAGAATAAGCTACCAAAATCTTTATATCAATTTGACGTAAACATAAAATTGAAACAATTAACCCCCCAATTAATCTAAATACTAAAATTACCAAATTTACAAAATAAAAATTAGAATAAAAAATATATATAAATCGCAATAAACCATATGTTCCTAATTTTAATAAAATAGCTGCTAAAATTATTGATCCAAACACAGGGGCTTCAACATGAGCTTTTAATAATCATCCATGTAATATAAATATAGGAATTTTCACTAAAAATGAACTTAATATATAAATAAATATAAAAATATTTAAATTATAATCTATTATTTCTATTAAATTTATTAGCGCTAAATTATTCAAATAAATAATAATTAATAAAAAAACCAGTAAGGGAAATGAAAAAAATATTGTATAAAACATCAGATAATAACCAGCTAATAATCGTATGTTACCTGTCCCTCATTTTACAATAATTAAACATATAATAATTAACCTTACCTCAAAAAAGAAATAAAATATTAAAAAATTTATTGTTAAAAATGTAAAATATAAAACAATCAACAAAATCAAATTTAAATTAAAACAAATTCTAGATAAATTTATTAACAAAATCAAATTAAAAATTCATAAATTTAAAATAACTAATATAAATGAAAAAAAATTAAAGCCAAAATTAAACCTAATTGTGTTTCAATATATTTCATTTCTAAAATTGAATAATAATATAAATCTAATAAACATCAAAATAAAAATGTAAATTTTAAAAATTTATTTAAATTATAAAGAAAAAATAATATCAAAATTATTAAAAAAGCTTTTATCATGTTAAATTTAATATTGAAATTCTTTGATTCCCATAAAAATAAGTACAATTAACTAAAATTCTCAAACCAATAACTCTATCGCACACAGAAAATACTATAAAATATATGAAAATTCATTCATTAGAATAAATTTCAAACATAAAGATTATTGATAGTATAGAAATTACAAAAAATTGTATACTAATCAATATTATCAATAAATCACTCTTAAAAACGAAAATCAACATAAAATTTAATAAAATTAAAATAAGTGAATAAGCAATAAAATAAAATCATTATTTTAGTTAAATAGTTTAATCTAAAACATAAATCTTGTAAATTTAAAATATCATATAATAATTTTAACTAATTAACCACAAAATATTTTATTATACAAAATACATAATAATTTTATTTTCAAAAAAAATTAAATAGATAATTATCATTAATCTCCAAAATTAATATTTAAATTAAACTACTTTTTGAATAAAATAAAATAAAATAAAATGATAATATATATTAAATATATATCAAAATAGCAGAATATTTTGTTGGTGTCGAATTTTGATTTCAAACGAACAACAAATTGAAAATTAGTTTGTAATTTATACGATAGAACCTAATAGATAATAAGAAATAAACTTACATCAAAGGTTAATAAGGAAGTAACTAGTAAAGTTAGATAAGGTCCATAATTATCTAAAATAATATTTATTTCAATCAATAAAATAAATCATTAATCTTATAATAAAATTAAATTAATCATTAATCATTAAACGCCTTCTGTGTACTAGCAAGATTTCCACCCATTTTGGTAAAGATCAAAGTAAGAAAAGAACTTTATGAAATAAAAGAAAAGGATAATGCTAGAAATAGTAAAATTAAAAATTTAGCCAGAGTAACAAGGAACGATAATAAATTAAGATGTCACAAACCTCGTTATAACGAAGAAGCATACACAGATGAATAATTCAATAAGAAATTAATAGAAAGTTACGTATCTAGCCTTACACAAGGGAAAGGAAAATATGAACAAGACCTGGAAAAAGAAATCAAATTAACTAAGGAGAATACAATCAAAGAATGGCAAAATATATGAGAGGAATCTAACACAGGAATCTGGACTAAAAGGCTGATTAGAGATATTGAGAAATGGGTCACAAGAAAGCACGGGTATGTAAATTTTTATACCACACAGATACTTACAGGTCATGGTTGCTTCAACCAATATACGAAAAAGAAATAGGTGAATACCAAACGGATCACTGCTGGTACAGCTGTCAAACACAAGATGATGCGCAACCCACTCTGCTTTACTGTAAGAAATGGAAAGATCAAAGGCAAAAATTAACGCACAATCTAGAAATTAATATCCAATGAGAGCCTAATGAGATAATTGATGCAATTATCCCAGACTAAAATAAATGGAACGCTTTCCAAAGTTTCTGTCCAGAAGTACTGAATAAAAGACAGGCCGATGAAAGAGTAACACAAAAGACTGAAAGAGAGAACACTACAATATGATAATCTATTGTACTGTAAGAATAAGATACATACCATCTATGGGTAACAAATTAAAAGTAAAACCCTCAGGAAGATAAATATAATATAATTTAACAGAAGCGAACGCAAACCTGAAACAGGAAAGAAATATTAACCTAATTAAAATATAGATAATAATTTCCACTTAATTAAAAATAGAGAGATTGTAAAACAATAAACGTGATATATTGTATTACAACAATATTAGTACAATAAGAGTCCTTACTAGTGAATGTAATCTAAAGAGGTGCGAAGAGTTTTGGAAGCAATGCAACTAAATTAACTAAAATATAAATAATAGTAAACCGTGAAATTAAATAATAACGTACCAAGAAATGCATAAACTTTGAAGACGCTGTCAAAGCTAAAAACCATAAATAACGAATCTAGTAAATCATTATAACAGAATCCAAACAAATGACAGGTCGACTAGATGGATAACCTAACACCGCACAACCCAGTCTTCAGTTTCAGACGCTGGACAACCAAATTGGACAATTGGGGCCGCAGAAATCGACTTCAGAAGCAAAAAATTCAGAATGAATTTGCAGTTTTTCGATCCTAGGATAGGGTCAGATGCAGTGGACAGCAAAAGAAGGGTTATATTTACGTTCCTGACACCCTAGGCTTCCGTTAGAGGCGCTGCTCAACCAGATCGGACAATTAGGGCCGCTGAAATCGACATGAGAATCATAAGATTGAGAATAAATAAGCAGTTTTTCCATTCTATGGCAGGTTTGGACGCAATAAAAGGCAAAGTAATGTTTATACTTACGTTCCGCACAACCCAGGCTGCAGTTTGAGCCGCTGCTCAGCCATATCGGACAAGTAGGGCCGCTGAAATTGACTCCAGAAGCACAAAATTCGGAATGAATTTGAAGTTTTTCGATCATAGGATAGGTTCAGATGCAATGGAAAGCAAAATAATGTTTATATTTACGTTCCGCACAACCTAGGCTTCAGTTAGAGACGCTACTCAACCAGATCGGACAATTAGGGCCGCAGAAATCCATTTGAGAAGCATAAAATTGAGAACAAGTAAGCAGTTTTTCGATCTTATGATAGATACCGATACAGCGGATGGCAGAATAATGATTGTATTTAGTGTAATAGTAATTTAGTAATAATTTTAATTCCATAAACTTTAAAAATTTATATGCTCATACACTAAAATATAAAGATTTAACAAAAAATTAATCATGATAAAAAATTTTTATTCTTATTTTTCATCTATAATAATTATCTTTTTATCAGTATTTTCTCTCATATTAAACAATATATTTTTCATTTGACTAATTATAGAAATTACTAACTTAATTTTTTTATCATCATTAGCTATTTCAAAAAATATGAAAATTAGAGTTCTTTATTTTTTTATTTCATTTATTAGAAGATCTCTAATTTTAACGGGAATTTTATTTAATAATTTTAATGTATACTCATCAATCCTAATAATAATGGGAACTTCATTAAAATTAGGGATTATTCCATTTAATGCTTGATTTAATTTTATATTTAAATCAATTAATTTCATAAATGCATTCTTATTAATAACATTCATAAAATTAATTCCTTTTATTCTTTTAATAAATTCAATCCCGATAAAAGAATTATTAATTATAATTACTCTAAATTTAATTGTATCACCTCTATTAATATTAAATAAAAATTCTTTAATACTAATAATATCATTTTCTTCAATTTATCAAACTTCATTAATAATAACATTAATATATTTAAATTTGTATATTTTTATTCTTTACTTCATCATATATTCAGTATTATCATATAATATAATCTATTTAATCATAGATATAAAATTAGAAAATAAAATAGAAATAATAATCTTTAACAATAAATCAAAACTTACATTTTCTTATTTATTACTAACATATATATTTATTCCACCAATAGGAGTATTTTCTTTAAAATGATTAGTGTTAGAGAACTTAGTAATTAAACTTAATGGTTTTAATCTTATCCTATCTATCGTTATTGTAATATCAAGACTATTAATAATTTGAAATTATTTAAATTTTATTAATAATAATTTATTCAATAAAAATTACTCAAATATATTCTTAAAATACAAATATATAGATATGTGAATTTTATTAATTATAACTATTATAGTAATTATATTTAGAATCATATACATTTACTTTAAAATCTAATTTCTGAAAAATTATATTTTATTTTTAAATTTGCAATTTAATATTTTGTTTAAATTATAGAAATTATATTAATAGTATTAGAAAATTTTATTTTCATAAATAAATTTACAATTTATTCCTTTTATCAGACATAATACTCTAATACTTTATTTAAAGATTTTAAGTTAATTTTAAACTATTAATCTTCAAAATTAAAAATATAAATTTAATTTTATAAATCTTAATTTCTTCGTGAATGAAAAAATGATTATACTCCACTAATCATAAAAATATTGGCATATTATATTTTATATTCGCTATATGATCAGGAATAATTGGTTCATCAATAAGATTTATTATTCGATTAGAATTAAGAAGACAGGGGCATGAATTAAAAATGATCAGATTTATAATTCAATTGTAACGTCTCATGCTTTTGTTATAATTTTTTTTATGGTTATACCATTCATAATTGGAGATTTTGGGAACTGATTAGTTCCCTTAATGATTGGAGCTCCAGATATGGCATTCCCACGAATAAACAATATAAGATTTTGATTACTACCTCCTTCAATTTTTTCATTATTAATAAGAAATTATTTAAATTCAGGATCAGGCACAGGATGAACAATTTACCCTCCATTATCATCATTTATATACCACCCATCATCATCTACCGATCTAACAATTTTTTCCCTTCATATCGCCGGAGTATCATCAATCATAGGGGCTATTAATTTTTTAGTGACAATTTTCAATATAATAAATTATTCGCTACAATATGATCAAATACCTTTATTCCCATGATCAGTTATAATTACAGCAATTTTACTTTTACTATCACTACCTGTTCTTGCTGGAGCAATTACAATACTTTTATCAGATCGAAATTTAAATTCTTCTTTTTTTACCCTATAGGAGGGGGTGACCCAATTTTATACCAACACTTATTTTGATTCTTTGGACATCCAAAAGTTTATATTCTAATTCTTCCAGGATTTGGACTAATCTCACATATTATTTTAAACGAAAGAGGTAAAAAAGCAACATTTGGAAACATAGGAATAGTATACGCAATACTAGGAATTGGTTTTCTAGGATTTATTGTATGAGCACATCACATATTTACTGTTGGAATAGATGTAGATACTCGCGCTTATTTCACATCAGCAACTATAATTACTGCCATTCCCACTGGCATTAAAGTTTTTAGATGACTAGCAACATTCCATGGATCAAAAGCTTACGCAAATCCAACAACTTTATGATCTATGGGATTTATTTTTTTGTTTACAATAGGAGGATTAACAGGAATTATATTATCAAATTCATCTATTCATATTTTACTTCATGATACATACTATGTTGTAGGACATTTTCATTATGTACTTTCAATAGGAGCAGTATTTAGAATTATTGCAAGATTATTTCACTGATATCCTTTAATTACTGGCTTAACACTAAACAAAAAATTTCTTAAAATTCAATTTTATTTTATATTTATTGGAGTAAATATAACATTCTTCCCTCAACATTTTTTAGGATTAATAGGAATACCACGACGATATTCAGATTACCCTGACGCGTATTACTGTTGAAATTTTTTACCTTCACTAGGATCATTAATTTCAATTAATAGAATAATAATATTTATTTTTATTATATTAGAAAGATTTATAGTAAAACGATTAATTTTACTTATATATTTTCAAAATTCACTCGAATGATTACAAAACTATCCCCCATTTGAACACTCATTTAATGAAATTCCTTTGATTTTTAAAAAAGAAAATAAAAAAAATAAAATTTAATTTTAAACTTATAAAATTTATAAATTAAAAATTAAATTTAATATGGCAGATTAGTGCGATGAATTTAAGCTTCATATATAAAGATATATTTCATTTATTAAGAATTGCTACATGAAATATATTTTCACTTCAAGATCCTAACTCTCCTTTTGCTGATAATTTAGTTGTATTTTATAATATTACTATATATAATATTATCAATAATTATTTCGATAACATTATTTATAATAATAAATATCATTTTAAGAAAATTTAGAAATCGATTTTTATTAGAAAATAATTTAATTGAAATTATTTGAACTATTTTTCCAATAATTGTATTAATAATTATTGCATTTCCATCATTAAAAACTCTTTATTTTGTTGATGAAATATGGACATTCTCATATTTTACAATTAAAGCTATTGGTCATCAATGATATTGAAGATATGAATATCCAGAATTTTATTTAAATTATGATTCTTTTATAATCAATGATTATTCAAATTTAAGATTATTTCGACTATTAGATGTAGATAATCGAATTATTATTCCATTTAAAACCCCAATTCCTTTAATTACAACATCTGTTGATGTAATTCACTCATGAACAATTCCATCCTTAGGAATAAAAATAGATGCAACTCCAGGACGACTTAATCAAATAATATTATTTACATACCGACCAGGATTATTTTTTGGCCAATGTTCAGAAATTTGTGGAACAAATCATAGATTTATACCTATCGTAGTAGAATCAACATCAATAAATGATTTTGGAAATTGATTACTTAGAATAATAACTTTATAAAATCCTAAGATAAAAAATTAGTTAAACATATAACATTAAATTGTCAATTTAAAATTATTAATTTTTTAATATTTTTTATTTATATTTTATTTAACAATAATAATTTAATCATTAGATGTCTGAAATGAAAGAATTGGTCTCTTAAACCATATTATAGTATAAATTCGATATACTTCTAATGGCCAATATTTAAATATTTTTTTATACCACAGATAAAACCAATATTATGATCAATTCTTCTATTTTTCACATTAAGAATTATTTACATTATAATCATTAATCTTCATTATTTATTTATTAATTTTTCTCCATATAAAAATAAAAAGAAAATATTAAAAAATAAGAATAAAAATTTATGAAAGTGAATATGATAAACCTATTATCAATTTTCGACCCATCTACATATATTATACTTATAATAAATTGAATTAGTTTATTACTACCATTAATAATGATACAAATAATATATTGATTTATTCTCTCTCGTTTAAATATATTATGAATTAAACTTATAATAATAATTTACAATGAATTTAAATTACTAATTAGTTACAAATATATATTTAATATAATTATTTTCTTAAGAATACTAATAATAATTATACTTTATAATTTAATAGGATTAATACCATATACTTTCACTCCTACAAGTCACTTATCAATTAATTTATCATTAACAATATCAATATGATTAACATATATATTTTACGGTTGAACTATAAATTCAGAAAAGATATTAATTCATTTAGTACCACTAAATACACCTTTAATATTAATAAATTTTATAGTATTAATTGAAACAATCAGAAACATTATTCGTCCATGAGCATTATCAATTCGACTAACAGCTAATATATTAGCAGGATATTTACTTTTAACTTTACTAGGATCGTCAATAGAAAGTTCCTGATTAATTATTATTCCATTTATAATCATTATTCAAAATATATTATTTATTCTAGAAATCTCAGTTTTATTTATTCAATCGTATGTAATTTCCATTCTTAGACTTCTATACTTTAATGAATCTAATCATTAAAATCATTAAATTAAAAAAAAATTGTTTATCTTAAATAAACACTAAAACAAATGAAAAATCATCCATTTCATCTAGTAACACCCAGGCCTTGACCAATAATATTATCTATTAATTTAATAAATTTATTAATAAGAGCTATTATAATTTTTCAATTTAAAATTAATTGAATTCTATTTATATCATTAATTACTATATTATTTACTATAGCACAATGATGACGAGATGTAATTCGTGAAAGAACATTTCAAGGAATGCACTCATATATAGTATTAGATTTAATAAAATTAGGAAAGTGTTTGGTGTTGTGGTGCATTATATTTGAAATATTTACAGAGATTTCAAGAAAATATAAGTGTGAAACAAGATAAAACTATCTTTGAATCAAACTGAAGAATTTAAAAATTCATAAAGGTATGTATAAGTTAATAGAGAGACGTGGAATAGACAAAATTATTGGTACGGAGCCAAATAGGTTATGTGAACAGGTGAAACAGGCTAAAGAGATTAGCATAATTAGATATTGAAAGGAACAATTATGCAGTTAATTATAAAATCGTGTTAGAGGATATATTGTATTGTAATTGTGAAAGATTTCCTCACCACCCTAGGGGTATTTATCATGGCGCGTTACCCTTTTTTTATTATAATGGGTGGTTCGCCAATAGTCATGTCATCCCACTTTCTAAAATGAAATTAATTTTAAATAAAACATAACAAAAACATAATTTTTGTATTCATTATAAAATAAAGTACTACATTTTGAAATAATAATAATAGATAGTCTTGAATAATATTAATAAGAAAACATAACAAAATGTACTCTTCAAATACTACCAGTAAAACCTTAAATCTTGTGAAATAGTACATACTAAGCAAATAAATAAAACTCTATTAATGTATTAAAACATATTGAAAAGAATAAGTTGAATATATATACATCAAAATTGATGTTTTACGAAAAGTGAAATTAAAAGAACATCGTTGAATATCTGGTTCCTATTAAAAAGTTTTTAATTTTCGATTTTTAGAAGAGATGTCTGCACGCCTTTCCAACTGACTATTATTTACAGTTAATGCAATATACAATAATAAGTAATAATACAATAAATTATATTCTTTCGTTCAGTAAGTGGTGTAAGTTTAATACAACAACAGGAATAATGAATAAACGAGGATAAATATTGATAAATATATATAAAATATAAGTATCATTAAATAATCAGCGGTTTGTTGTTCGTGTTGAGTTTTATTTGGCTTTAGGATAAACATCAGAGTGTCATATATAATTAATCACTTGATAAATTTTACTAAGTAATTTGTAAATGTTTTCATTCAAAATGTCAAAATTGATTCGGAAAGACCCTTTTCAATTTCATTATTAATTTTATACATCGATTTAAGTAAAAAAGTATACCTAATCTTATAAAAATATGATAAAAAATATATTCCTTTCAGGAAAAAGATAAATTTATTAAATAAAAATTTTTGGGGGTGTTTATTAGGATAATAAAATAATAAATAACCAAAATAAATCCGTAATAAATAAATAAATAAAATAAATATTTTATCATAAAAATTCAATAAGATAATGTAAACTTTAAAGATTAGATAAAAAATAAGTATTCCCATAAAAATAACTATAATAAACAAAAAGGAAATACATAAATTAATGTATAAAGATTCATAATATACTCTGTAGGTAACATTTTTAAATTCAAAAGGATAAAAGATTCATAAAACTAAACGAAATGAGTATCTTAGTGTAAACACCATCGATATATAAAATATACAAAATATTGTAATTCTAATATCTCTATTAATAAAGAAATATTCAATAATTATATCCTTAGAGAGAAAACCTGACAAAAAGAAACACCCGCATAGACTTAATTTTCCAATTAATAGAACTATACCATTTAAAGGTATTAAAATTCTCATAGAATTAAAATTTCGAATATCTTGGTTATTATTAGATCTATGAATAAATCTTCTTGCACATATAAATATTATTGATTTAAATAAAGCATGAATAACTAAATGAAAGAAGGCTAAATCCACTAACCCTACAGATAAAATTCTTATTATTAATCCTAACTGACTTAAAGTTGATAGGGCAATAATTTTCTTTAAATCATATTCAAAATTAGCAATAGAACTAGCCATAAATATAGTAAAGATTGAGATAAATAAAATAACGTTATTATTTATTGTAAATACTAAACTGTAATAATGGATTAATAAATAAACCCCTGCAGTAACTAAGGTTGAAGAATGAACTAAAGTAGAAATAAGGGTTGGAGCTATTATAGCTGCAGGTAACCATAAAGAAAAGGGTATTTGAGCTCTTTTAGTTAAAGCGCTTAAAAATATGAAAAATATTATAAATCTATCTATTTCATAAAATATTAAATTTCACGACCCATTTGCGGAATTTGAAACAATCAATATTAAAAATCCAATATCTCCAACCCGATTACATACAATTGTTAAAACTCCAGAATTAAAAGCTCTATATCTTTGATAATAAATAATTAAACCAAAAGAAATTAAACCTAGCCCATCCCATCCTAATAAAATTGATAAAACTCTGGGACTTAAAATTATTAAACATATTGATAGAATAAATAAAATTAATAAATAAAAAAACCGACAAATTCTTTTATCTGACCTTATATATTCAATTCTGTAAATTATTACGCATGAGGAAATAATAGAAACAACTCCGATAAATATTAATCTAATAAAATCCAAATAAATAATTATTCTAAATTTTATACAAAACAAATTTATTAAATCCCATTCTAAAATAATTACATATTTAGATGTATATAAATATAGGCCTAAAAATAGATATAGTATTCCAGAAAATAGTATGAATAAACTAATTAAAAACATTTTTATGATAATTTAAAATATAAATACATATATCATTGACACCACAAGTCAATATTTTAATTAAACTATTTAAATAAAATATATTTAAAATTAATATGAAAAAATAATTAAATTTAAAAATATAAAATTTAGGGGAATTCAATGCATCAATAAAATATAATAATCTAAAATATTAGCATTAAAAATCTTTAAAAAGAAATTTATTTTTCCATGTTGAACATAAATATATAAATATAATGAATAACAAAATCTAAGAAAACAATAAAAAATTAATAAATAAATCAAATATTTGAATCATAAATAAATAATTATTAACAAAAATACCTCACCAACTAAGTTTAATGAAACAGGAGCAGATATATTAGATGTACAAAATATAAATCAAAATATAGATATTGGAGGCATTAACGCTATTATCCCCTTATTTAAAAATATAATCCGTCTCCCTGAAGATTTATAACACAAATTTACTGAATAAAATAAACCGGAAGAACATAATCCATGAGCAATTATAATAATATAACTACCTACAAATCCTAAAAGTATTTCAGTTATTATAGATCTTAATAAAATTCTTATATGAATTACTGAAGAATAAGCTACCAAAATCTTTATATCAATTTGACGTAAACATAAAATTGAAACAATTAACCCCCCAATTAATCTAAATACTAAAATTACCAAATTTACAAAATAAAAATTAGAATAAAAAATATATATAAATCGCAATAAACCATATGTTCCTAATTTTAATAAAATAGCTGCTAAAATTATTGATCCAAACACAGGGGCTTCAACATGAGCTTTTAATAATCATCCATGTAATATAAATATAGGAATTTTCACTAAAAATGAACTTAATATATAAATAAATATAAAAATATTTAAATTATAATCTATTATTTCTATTAAATTTATTAGCGCTAAATTATTCAAATAAATAATAATTAATAAAAAAACCAGTAAGGGAAATGAAAAAAATATTGTATAAAACATCAGATAATAACCAGCTAATAATCGTATGTTACCTGTCCCTCATTTTACAATAATTAAACATATAATAATTAACCTTACCTCAAAAAAGAAATAAAATATTAAAAAATTTATTGTTAAAAATGTAAAATATAAAACAATCAACAAAATCAAATTTAAATTAAAACAAATTCTAGATAAATTTATTAACAAAATCAAATTAAAAATTCATAAATTTAAAATAACTAATATAAATGAAAAAAAATTAAAGCCAAAATTAAACCTAATTGTGTTTCAATATATTTCATTTCTAAAATTGAATAATAATATAAATCTAATAAACATCAAAATAAAAATGTAAATTTTAAAAATTTATTTAAATTATAAAGAAAAAATAATATCAAAATTATTAAAAAAGCTTTTATCATGTTAAATTTAATATTGAAATTCTTTGATTCCCATAAAAATAAGTACAATTAACTAAAATTCTCAAACCAATAACTCTATCGCACACAGAAAATACTATAAAATATATGAAAATTCATTCATTAGAATAAATTTCAAACATAAAGATTATTGATAGTATAGAAATTACAAAAAATTGTATACTAATCAATATTATCAATAAATCACTCTTAAAAACGAAAATCAACATAAAATTTAATAAAATTAAAATAAGTGAATAAGCAATAAAATAAAATCATTATTTTAGTTAAATAGTTTAATCTAAAACATAAATCTTGTAAATTTAAAATATCATATAATAATTTTAACTAATTAACCACAAAATATTTTATTATACAAAATACATAATAATTTTATTTTCAAAAAAAATTAAATAGATAATTATCATTAATCTCCAAAATTAATATTTAAATTAAACTACTTTTTGAATAAAATAAAATAAAATAAAATGATAATATATATTAAATATATATCAAAATAGCAGAATATTTTGTTGGTGTCGAATTTTGATTTCAAACGAACAACAAATTGAAAATTAGTTTGTAATTTATACGATAGAACCTAATAGATAATAAGAAATAAACTTACATCAAAGGTTAATAAGGAAGTAACTAGTAAAGTTAGATAAGGTCCATAATTATCTAAAATAATATTTATTTCAATCAATAAAATAAATCATTAATCTTATAATAAAATTAAATTAATCATTAATCATTAAACGCCTTCTGTGTACTAGCAAGATTTCCACCCATTTTGGTAAAGATCAAAGTAAGAAAAGAACTTTATGATATAAAAGAAAAGGATAATGCTAGAAATAGTAAAATTAAAAATTTAGCCAGAGTAACAAGGAACGATAATAAATTAAGATGTCACAAACCTCGTTATAACGAAGAAGCATACACAGATGAATAATTCAATAAGAAATTAATAGAAAGTTACGTATCTAGCCTTACACAAGGGAAAGGAAAATATGAACAAGACCTGGAAAAAGAAATCAAATTAACTAAGGAGAATACAATCAAAGAATGGCAAAATATATGAGAGGAATCTAACACAGGAATCTGGACTAAAAGGCTGATTAGAGATATTGAGAAATGGGTCACAAGAAAGCACGGGTATGTAAATTTTTATACCACACAGATACTTACAGGTCATGGTTGCTTCAACCAATATACGAAAAAGAAATAGGTGAATACCAAACGGATCACTGCTGGTACAGCTGTCAAACACAAGATGATGCGCAACCCACTCTGCTTTACTGTAAGAAATGGAAAGATCAAAGGCAAAAATTAACGCACAATCTAGAAATTAATATCCAATGAGAGCCTAATGAGATAATTGATGCAATTATCCCAGACTAAAATAAATGGAACGCTTTCCAAAGTTTCTGTCCAGAAGTACTGAATAAAAGACAGGCCGATGAAAGAGTAACACAAAAGACTGAAAGAGAGAACACTACAATATGATAATCTATTGTACTGTAAGAATAAGATACATACCATCTATGGGTAACAAATTAAAAGTAAAACCCTCAGGAAGATAAATATAATATAATTTAACAGAAGCGAACGCAAACCTGAAACAGGAAAGAAATATTAACCTAATTAAAATATAGATAATAATTTCCACTTAATTAAAAATAGAGAGATTGTAAAACAATGAACGTGATATATTGTATTACAACAATATTAGTACAATAAGAGTCCTTACTAGTGAATGTAATCTAAAGAGGTGCGAAGAGTTTTGGAAGCAATGCAACTAAATTAACTAAAATATAAATAATAGTAAACCGTGAAATTAAATAATAACGTACCAAGAAATGCATAAACTTTGAAGACGCTGTCAAAGCTAAAAACCATAAATAACGAATCTAGTAAATCATTATAACAGAATCCAAACAAATGACAGGTCGACTAGATGGATAACCTAACACCGCACAACCCAGTCTTCAGTTTCAGACGCTGGACAACCAAATTGGACAATTGGGGCCGCAGAAATCGACTTCAGAAGCAAAAAATTCAGAATGAATTTGCAGTTTTTCGATCCTAGGATAGGGTCAGATGCAGTGGACAGCAAAAGAAGGGTTATATTTACGTTCCTGACACCCTAGGCTTCCGTTAGAGGCGCTGCTCAACCAGATCGGACAATTAGGGCCGCTGAAATCGACATGAGAATCATAAGATTGAGAATAAATAAGCAGTTTTTCCATTCTATGGCAGGTTTGGACGCAATAAAAGGCAAAGTAATGTTTATACTTACGTTCCGCACAACCCAGGCTGCAGTTTGAGCCGCTGCTCAGCCATATCGGACAAGTAGGGCCGCTGAAATTGACTCCAGAAGCACAAAATTCGGAATGAATTTGAAGTTTTTCGATCATAGGATAGGTTCAGATGCAATGGAAAGCAAAATAATGTTTATATTTACGTTCCGCACAACCTAGGCTTCAGTTAGAGACGCTACTCAACCAGATCGGACAATTAGGGCCGCAGAAATCCATTTGAGAAGCATAAAATTGAGAACAAGTAAGCAGTTTTTCGATCTTATGATAGATACCGATACAGCGGATGGCAGAATAATGATTGTATTTAGTGTAATAGTAATTTAGTAATAATTTTAATTCCATAAACTTTAAAAATTTATATGCTCATACACTAAAATATAAAGATTTAACAAAAAATTAATCATGATAAAAAATTTTTATTCTTATTTTTCATCTATAATAATTATCTTTTTATCAGTATTTTCTCTCATATTAAACAATATATTTTTCATTTGACTAATTATAGAAATTACTAACTTAATTTTTTTATCATCATTAGCTATTTCAAAAAATATGAAAATTAGAGTTCTTTATCTTTTTATTTCATTTATTAGAAGATCTCTAATTTTAACGGGAATTTTATTTAATAATTTTAATGTATACTCATCAATCCTAATAATAATGGGAACTTCATTAAAATTAGGGATTATTCCATTTAATGCTTGATTTAATTTTATATTTAAATCAATTAATTTCATAAATGCATTCTTATTAATAACATTCATAAAATTAATTCCTTTTATTCTTTTAATAAATTCAATCCCGATAAAAGAATTATTAATTATAATTACTCTAAATTTAATTGTATCACCTCTATTAATATTAAATAAAAATTCTTTAATACTAATAATATCATTTTCTTCAATTTATCAAACTTCATTAATAATAACATTAATATATTTAAATTTGTATATTTTTATTCTTTACTTCATCATATATTCAGTATTATCATATAATATAATCTATTTAATCATAGATATAAAATTAGAAAATAAAATAGAAATAATAATCTTTAACAATAAATCAAAACTTACATTTTCTTATTTATTACTAACATATATATTTATTCCACCAATAGGAGTATTTTCTTTAAAATGATTAGTGTTAGAGAACTTAGTAATTAAACTTAATGGTTTTAATCTTATCCTATCTATCGTTATTGTAATATCAAGACTATTAATAATTTGAAATTATTTAAATTTTATTAATAATAATTTATTCAATAAAAATTACTCAAATATATTCTTAAAATACAAATATATAGATATGTGAATTTTATTAATTATAACTATTATAGTAATTATATTTAGAATCATATACATTTACTTTAAAATCTAATTTCTGAAAAATTATATTTTATTTTTAAATTTGCAATTTAATATTTTGTTTAAATTATAGAAATTATATTAATAGTATTAGAAAATTTTATTTTCATAAATAAATTTACAATTTATTCCTTTTATCAGACATAATACTCTAATACTTTATTTAAAGATTTTAAGTTAATTTTAAACTATTAATCTTCAAAATTAAAAATATAAATTTAATTTTATAAATCTTAATTTCTTCGTGAATGAAAAAATGATTATACTCCACTAATCATAAAAATATTGGCATATTATATTTTATATTCGCTATATGATCAGGAATAATTGGTTCATCAATAAGATTTATTATTCGATTAGAATTAAGAAGACAGGGGCATGAATTAAAAATGATCAGATTTATAATTCAATTGTAACGTCTCATGCTTTTGTTATAATTTTTTTTATGGTTATACCATTCATAATTGGAGATTTTGGGAACTGATTAGTTCCCTTAATGATTGGAGCTCCAGATATGGCATTCCCACGAATAAACAATATAAGATTTTGATTACTACCTCCTTCAATTTTTTCATTATTAATAAGAAATTATTTAAATTCAGGATCAGGCACAGGATGAACAATTTACCCTCCATTATCATCATTTATATACCACCCATCATCATCTACCGATCTAACAATTTTTTCCCTTCATATCGCCGGAGTATCATCAATCATAGGGGCTATTAATTTTTTAGTGACAATTTTCAATATAATAAATTATTCGCTACAATATGATCAAATACCTTTATTCCCATGATCAGTTATAATTACAGCAATTTTACTTTTACTATCACTACCTGTTCTTGCTGGAGCAATTACAATACTTTTATCAGATCGAAATTTAAATTCTTCTTTTTTTACCCTATAGGAGGGGGTGACCCAATTTTATACCAACACTTATTTTGATTCTTTGGACATCCAAAAGTTTATATTCTAATTCTTCCAGGATTTGGACTAATCTCACATATTATTTTAAACGAAAGAGGTAAAAAAGCAACATTTGGAAACATAGGAATAGTATACGCAATACTAGGAATTGGTTTTCTAGGATTTATTGTATGAGCACATCACATATTTACTGTTGGAATAGATGTAGATACTCGCGCTTATTTCACATCAGCAACTATAATTACTGCCATTCCCACTGGCATTAAAGTTTTTAGATGACTAGCAACATTCCATGGATCAAAAGCTTACGCAAATCCAACAACTTTATGATCTATGGGATTTATTTTTTTGTTTACAATAGGAGGATTAACAGGAATTATATTATCAAATTCATCTATTCATATTTTACTTCATGATACATACTATGTTGTAGGACATTTTCATTATGTACTTTCAATAGGAGCAGTATTTAGAATTATTGCAAGATTATTTCACTGATATCCTTTAATTACTGGCTTAACACTAAACAAAAAATTTCTTAAAATTCAATTTTATTTTATATTTATTGGAGTAAATATAACATTCTTCCCTCAACATTTTTTAGGATTAATAGGAATACGACGACGATATTCAGATTACCCTGACGCGTATTACTGTTGAAATTTTTTACCTTCACTAGGATCATTAATTTCAATTAATAGAATAATAATATTTATTTTTATTATATTAGAAAGATTTATAGTAAAACGATTAATTTTACTTAAATATTTTCAAAATTCACTCGAATGATTACAAAACTATCCCCCATTTGAACACTCATTTAATGAAATTCCTTTGATTTTTAAAAAAGAAAATAAAAAAAATAAAATTTAATTTTAAACTTATAAAATTTATAAATTAAAAATTAAATTTAATATGGCAGATTAGTGCGATGAATTTAAGCTTCATATATAAAGATATATTTCATTTATTAAGAATTGCTACATGAAATATATTTTCACTTCAAGATCCTAACTCTCCTTTTGCTGATAATTTAGTTGTATTTTATAATATTACTATATATAATATTATCAATAATTATTTCGATAACATTATTTATAATAATAAATATCATTTTAAGAAAATTTAGAAATCGATTTTTATTAGAAAATAATTTAATTGAAATTATTTGAACTATTTTTCCAATAATTGTATTAATAATTATTGCATTTCCATCATTAAAAACTCTTTATTTTGTTGATGAAATATGGACATTCTCATATTTTACAATTAAAGCTATTGGTCATCAATGATATTGAAGATATGAATATCCAGAATTTTATTTAAATTATGATTCTTTTATAATCAATGATTATTCAAATTTAAGATTATTTCGACTATTAGATGTAGATAATCGAATTATTATTCCATTTAAAACCCCAATTCCTTTAATTACAACATCTGTTGATGTAATTCACTCATGAACAATTCCATCCTTAGGAATAAAAATAGATGCAACTCCAGGACGACTTAATCAAATAATATTATTTACATACCGACCAGGATTATTTTTTGGCCAATGTTCAGAAATTTGTGGAACAAATCATAGATTTATACCTATCGTAGTAGAATCAACATCAATAAATGATTTTGGAAATTGATTACTTAGAATAATAACTTTATAAAATCCTAAGATAAAAAATTAGTTAAACATATAACATTAAATTGTCAATTTAAAATTATTAATTTTTTAATATTTTTTATTTATATTTTATTTAACAATAATAATTTAATCATTAGATGTCTGAAATGAAAGAATTGGTCTCTTAAACCATATTATAGTATAAATTCGATATACTTCTAATGGCCAATATTTAAATATTTTTTTATACCACAGATAAAACCAATATTATGATCAATTCTTCTATTTTTCACATTAAGAATTATTTACATTATAATCATTAATCTTCATTATTTATTTATTAATTTTTTTCCATATAAAAATAAAAAGAAAATATTAAAAAATAAGAATGAAAATTTATGAAAGTGAATATGATAAACCTATTATCAATTTTCGACCCATCTACATATATTATACTTATAATAAATTGAATTAGTTTATTACTACCATTAATAATGATACCAATAATATATTGATTTATTCTCTCTCGTTTAAATATATTATGAATTAAACTTATAATAATAATTTACAATGAATTTAAATTACTAATTAGTTACAAATATATATTTAATATAATTATTTTCTTAAGAATACTAATAATAATTATACTTTATAATTTAATAGGATTAATACCATATACTTTCACTCCTACAAGTCACTTATCAATTAATTTATCATTAACAATATCAATATGATTAACACATATATTTTACGGTTGAACTATAAATTGAGAAAAGATGTTAATTCATTTAGTACCACTAAATACACCTTTAATATTAATAAATTTTATAGTATTAATTGAAACAATCAGAAATATTATTCGTCCATGAGCATTATCAATTCGACTAACAGCTAATATATTAGCAGGATATTTACTTTTAACTTTACTAGGATCGTCAATAGAAAGTTCCTGATTAATTATTATGCCATTTATAATCATTATTCAAAATATATTATTTATTCTAGAAATCTCAGTTTTATTTATTCAATCGTATGTAATTTCCATTCTTAGACTTCTATACTTTAATGAATCTAATCATTAAAATCATTAAATTAAAAAAAAATTGTTTATCTTAAATAAACACTAAAACAAATGAAAAATCATCCATTTCATCTAGTAACACCCAGGCCTTGACCAATAATATTATCTATTAATTTAATAAATTTATTAATAAGAGCTATTATAATTTTTCAATTTAAAATTAATTGAATTCTATTTATATCATTAATTACTATATTATTTACTATAGCACAATGATGACGAGATGTAATTCGTGAAAGAACATTTCAAGGAATGCACTCATATATAGTATTAGATTTAATAAAATTAGGAAAGTGTTTGGTGTTGTGGTGCATTATATTTGAAATATTTACAGAGATTTCAAGAAAATATAAGTGTGAAACAAGATAAAACTATCTTTGAATCAAACTGAAGAATTTAAAAATTCATAAAGGTATGTATAAGTTAATAGAGAGACGTGGAATAGACAAAATTATTGGTACGGAGCCAAATAGGTTATGTGAACAGGTGAAACAGGCTAAAGAGATTAGCATAATTAGATATTGAAAGGAACAATTATGCAGTTAATTATAAAATCGTGTTAGAGGATATATTGTATTGTAATTGTGAAAGATTTCCTCACCACCCTAGGGGTATTTATCATGGCGCGTTACCCTTTTTTTATTATAATGGGTGGTTCGCCAATAGTCATGTCATCCCACTTTCTAAAATGAAATTAATTTTAAATAAAACATAGCAAAAACATAATTTTTGTATTCATTATAAAATAAAGTATTACATTTTGAAATAATAATAATAGATAATCTTGAATAATATTAATAAGAAAACATAACAAAACGTACTCTTCAAATACTACCAGTAAAACCTTAAATCTTGTGAAATAGTACATACTAAGCAAATAAATAAAACTCTATTAATGTATTAAAACATATTGAAAAGAATAAGTTGAATATATATACATCAAAATTGATGTTTTAAGAAAAGTGAAATTAAAAGAACATCGTTGAAAATCTAGTTCCTATTAAAAAGTTTTTAATTTTCGATTTTTAGAAGAGATGTCTGCACGCCTTTCCAACTGACTATTATTTACAGTTAATGCAATATACAATAATAAGTAATAATACAATAAATTATATTCTTTCGTTCAGTAAGTGGTGTAAGTTTAATACAACAACAGGAATAATGAATAAACGAGGATAAATATTGATAAATATATATAAAATATAAGTATCATTAAATAATCAGCGGTTTGTTGTTCGTGTTGAGTTTTATTTGGCTTTAGGATAAACATCAGAGTGTCATATATAATTAATCACTTGATAAATTTTACTAAGTAATTTGTAAATGTTTTCATTCAAAATGTCAAAATTGATTCGGAAAGACCCTTTTCAATTTCATTATTAATTTTATACATCGATTTAAGTAAAAAAGTATACCTAATCTTATAAAAATATGATAAAAAATATATTCCTTTCAGGAAAAAGATAAATTTATTAAATAAAAATTTTTGGGGGTGTTTATTAGGATAATAAAATAATAAATAACCAAAATAAATCCGTAATAAATAAATAAATAAAATAAATATTTTATCATAAAAATTCAATAAGATAATGTAAACTTTAAAGATTAGATAAAAAATAAGTATTCCCATAAAAATAACTATAATAAACAAAAAGGAAATACATAAATTAATGTATAAAGATTCATAATATACTCTGTAGGTAACATTTTTAAATTCAAAAGGATAAAAGATTCATAAAACTAAACGAAATGAGTATCTTAGTGTAAACACCATCGATATATAAAATATACAAAATATTGTAATTCTAATATCTCTATTAATAAAGAAATATTCAATAATTATATCCTTAGAGAGAAAACCTGACAAAAAGAAACACCCGCATAGACTTAATTTTCCAATTAATAGAACTATACCATTTAAAGGTATTAAAATTCTCATAGAATTAAAATTTCGAATATCTTGGTTATTATTAGATCTATGAATAAATCTTCTTGCACATATAAATATTATTGATTTAAATAAAGCATGAATAACTAAATGAAAGAAGGCTAAATCCACTAACCCTACAGATAAAATTCTTATTATTTATCCTAACTGACTTAAAGTTGATAGGGCAATAATTTTCTTTAAATCATATTCAAAATTAGCAATAGAACTAGCCATAAATATAGTAAAGATTGAGATAAATAAAATAACGTTATTATTTATTGTAAATACTAAACTGTAATAATGGATTAATAAATAAACCCCTGCAGTAACTAAGGTTGAAGAATGAACTAAAGTAGAAATAAGGGTTGGAGCTATTATAGCTGCAGGTAACCATAAAGAAAAGGGTATTTGAGCTCTTTTAGTTAAAGCGCTTAAAAATATGAAAAATATTATAAATCTATCTATTTCATAAAATATTAAATTTCACGACCCATTTGCGGAATTTGAAACAATCAATATTAAAAATCCAATATCTCCAACCCGATTACATACAATTGTTAAAACTCCAGAATTAAAAGCTCTATATCTTTGATAATAAATAATTAAACCAAAAGAAATTAAACCTAGCCCATCCCATCCTAATAAAATTGATAAAACTCTGGGACTTAAAATTATTAAACATATTGATAGAATAAATAAAATTAATAAATAAAAAAACCGACAAATTCTTTTATCTGACCTTATATATTCAATTCTGTAAATTATTACGCATGAGGAAATAATAGAAACAACTCCGATAAATATTAATCTAATAAAATCCAAATAAATAATTATTCTAAATTTTATACAAAACAAATTTATTAAATCCCATTCTAAAATAATTACATATTTAGATGTATATAAATATAGGCCTAAAAATAGATATAGTATTCCAGAAAATAGTATGAATAAACTAATTAAAAACATTTTTATGATAATTTAAAATATAAATACATATATCATTGACACCACAAGTCAATATTTTAATTAAACTATTTAAATAAAATATATTTAAAATTAATATGAAAAAATAATTAAATTTAAAAATATAAAATTTAGGGGAATTCAATGCATCAATAAAATATAATAATCTAAAATATTAGCATTAAAAATCTTTAAAAAGAAATTTATTTTTCCATGTTGAACATAAATATATAAATATAATGAATAACAAAATCTAAGAAAACAATAAAAAATTAATAAATAAATCAAATATTTGAATCATAAATAAATAATTATTAACAAAAATACCTCACCAACTAAGTTTAATGAAACAGGAGCAGATATATTAGATGTACAAAATATAAATCAAAATATAGATATTGGAGGCATTAACGCTATTATCCCCTTATTTAAAAATATAATCCGTCTCCCTGAAGATTTATAACACAAATTTACTGAATAAAATAAACCGGAAGAACATAATCCATGAGCAATTATAATAATATAACTACCTACAAATCCTAAAAGTATTTCAGTTATTATAGATCTTAATAAAATTCTTATATGAATTACTGAAGAATAAGCTACCAAAATCTTTATATCAATTTGACGTAAACATAAAATTGAAACAATTAACCCCCCAATTAATCTAAATACTAAAATTACCAAATTTACAAAATAAAAATTAGAATAAAAAATATATATAAATCGCAATAAACCATATGTTCCTAATTTTAATAAAATAGCTGCTAAAATTATTGATCCAAACACAGGGGCTTCAACATGAGCTTTTAATAATCATCCATGTAATATAAATATAGGAATTTTCACTAAAAATGAACTTAATATATAAATAAATATAAAAATATTTAAATTATAATCTATTATTTCTATTAAATTTATTAGCGCTAAATTATTCAAATAAATAATAATTAATAAAAAAACCAGTAAGGGAAATGAAAAAAATATTGTATAAAACATCAGATAATAACCAGCTAATAATCGTATGTTACCTGTCCCTCATTTTACAATAATTAAACATATAATAATTAACCTTACCTCAAAAAAGAAATAAAATATTAAAAAATTTATTGTTAAAAATGTAAAATATAAAACAATCAACAAAATCAAATTTAAATTAAAACAAATTCTAGATAAATTTATTAACAAAATCAAATTAAAAATTCATAAATTTAAAATAACTAATATAAATGAAAAAAAATTAAAGCCAAAATTAAACCTAATTGTGTTTCAATATATTTCATTTCTAAAATTGAATAATAATATAAATCTAATAAACATCAAAATAAAAATGTAAATTTTAAAAATTTATTTAAATTATAAAGAAAAAATAATATCAAAATTATTAAAAAAGCTTTTATCATGTTAAATTTAATATTGAAATTCTTTGATTCCCATAAAAATAAGTACAATTAACTAAAATTCTCAAACCAATAACTCTATCGCACACAGAAAATACTATAAAATATATGAAAATTCATTCATTAGAATAAATTTCAAACATAAAGATTATTGATAGTATAGAAATTACAAAAAATTGTATACTAATCAATATTATCAATAAATCACTCTTAAAAACGAAAATCAACATAAAATTTAATAAAATTAAAATAAGTGAATAAGCAATAAAATAAAATCATTATTTTAGTTAAATAGTTTAATCTAAAACATAAATCTTGTAAATTTAAAATATCATATAATAATTTTAACTAATTAACCACAAAATATTTTATTATACAAAATACATAATAATTTTATTTTCAAAAAAAATTAAATAGATAATTATCATTAATCTCCAAAATTAATATTTAAATTAAACTACTTTTTGAATAAAATAAAATAAAATAAAATGATAATATATATTAAATATATATCAAAATAGCAGAATATTTTGTTGGTGTCGAATTTTGATTTCAAACGAACAACAAATTGAAAATTAGTTTGTAATTTATACGATAGAACCTAATAGATAATAAGAAATAAACTTACATCAAAGGTTAATAAGGAAGTAACTAGTAAAGTTAGATAAGGTCCATAATTATCTAAAATAATATTTATTTCAATCAATAAAATAAATCATTAATCTTATAATAAAATTAAATTAATCATTAATCATTAAACGCCTTCTGTGTACTAGCAAGATTTCCACCCATTTTGGTAAAGATCAAAGTAAGAAAAGAACTTTATGAAATAAAAGAAAAGGATAATGCTAGAAATAGTAAAATTAAAAATTTAGCCAGAGTAACAAGGAACGATAATAAATTAAGATGTCACAAACCTCGTTATAACGAAGAAGCATACACAGATGAATAATTCAATAAGAAATTAATAGAAAGTTACGTATCTAGCCTTACACAAGGGAAAGGAAAATATGAACAAGACCTGGAAAAAGAAATCAAATTAACTAAGGAGAATACAATCAAAGAATGGCAAAATATATGAGAGGAATCTAACACAGGAATCTGGACTAAAAGGCTGATTAGAGATATTGAGAAATGGGTCACAAGAAAGCACGGGTATGTAAATTTTTATACCACACAGATACTTACAGGTCATGGTTGCTTCAACCAATATACGAAAAAGAAATAGGTGAATACCAAACGGATCACTGCTGGTACAGCTGTCAAACACAAGATGATGCGCAACCCACTCTGCTTTACTGTAAGAAATGGAAAGATCAAAGGCAAAAATTAACGCACAATCTAGAAATTAATATCCAATGAGAGCCTAATGAGATAATTGATGCAATTATCCCAGACTAAAATAAATGGAACGCTTTCCAAAGTTTCTGTCCAGAAGTACTGAATAAAAGACAGGCCGATGAAAGAGTAACACAAAAGACTGAAAGAGAGAACACTACAATATGATAATCTATTGTACTGTAAGAATAAGATACATACCATCTATGGGTAACAAATTAAAAGTAAAACCCTCAGGAAGATAAATATAATATAATTTAACAGAAGCGAACGCAAACCTGAAACAGGAAAGAAATATTAACCTAATTAAAATATAGATAATAATTTCCACTTAATTAAAAATAGAGAGATTGTAAAACAATAAACGTGATATATTGTATTACAACAATATTAGTACAATAAGAGTCCTTACTAGTGAATGTAATCTAAAGAGGTGCGAAGAGTTTTGGAAGCAATGCAACTAAATTAACTAAAATATAAATAATAGTAAACCGTGAAATTAAATAATAACGTACCAAGAAATGCATAAACTTTGAAGACGCTGTCAAAGCTAAAAACCATAAATAACGAATCTAGTAAATCATTATAACAGAATCCAAACAAATGACAGGTCGACTAGATGGATAACCTAACACCGCACAACCCAGTCTTCAGTTTCAGACGCTGGACAACCAAATTGGACAATTGGGGCCGCAGAAATCGACTTCAGAAGCAAAAAATTCAGAATGAATTTGCAGTTTTTCGATCCTAGGATAGGGTCAGATGCAGTGGACAGCAAAAGAAGGGTTATATTTACGTTCCTGACACCCTAGGCTTCCGTTAGAGGCGCTGCTCAACCAGATCGGACAATTAGGGCCGCTGAAATCGACATGAGAATCATAAGATTGAGAATAAATAAGCAGTTTTTCCATTCTATGGCAGGTTTGGACGCAATAAAAGGCAAAGTAATGTTTATACTTACGTTCCGCACAACCCAGGCTGCAGTTTGAGCCGCTGCTCAGCCATATCGGACAAGTAGGGCCGCTGAAATTGACTCCAGAAGCACAAAATTCGGAATGAATTTGAAGTTTTTCGATCATAGGATAGGTTCAGATGCAATGGAAAGCAAAATAATGTTTATATTTACGTTCCGCACAACCTAGGCTTCAGTTAGAGACGCTACTCAACCAGATCGGACAATTAGGGCCGCAGAAATCCATTTGAGAAGCATAAAATTGAGAACAAGTAAGCAGTTTTTCGATCTTATGATAGATACCGATACAGCGGATGGCAGAATAATGATTGTATTTAGTGTAATAGTAATTTAGTAATAATTTTAATTCCATAAACTTTAAAAATTTATATGCTCATACACTAAAATATAAAGATTTAACAAAAAATTAATCATGATAAAAAATTTTTATTCTTATTTTTCATCTATAATAATTATCTTTTTATCAGTATTTTCTCTCATATTAAACAATATATTTTTCATTTGACTAATTATAGAAATTACTAACTTAATTTTTTTATCATCATTAGCTATTTCAAAAAATATGAAAATTAGAGTTCTTTATTTTTTTATTTCATTTATTAGAAGATCTCTAATTTTAACGGGAATTTTATTTAATAATTTTAATGTATACTCATCAATCCTAATAATAATGGGAACTTTATTAAAATTAGGGATTATTCCATTTAATGCTTGATTTAATTTTATATTTAAATCAATTAATTTCATAAATGCATTCTTATTAATAACATTCATAAAATTAATTCCTTTTATTCTTTTAATAAATTCAATCCCGATAAAAGAATTATTAATTATAATTACTCTAAATTTAATTGTATCACCTCTATTAATATTAAATAAAAATTCTTTAATACTAATAATATCATTTTCTTCAATTTATCAAACTTCATTAATAATAACATTAATATATTTAAATTTGTATATTTTTATTCTTTACTTCATCATATATTCAGTATTATCATATAATATAATCTATTTAATCATAGATATAAAATTAGAAAATAAAATAGAAATAATAATCTTTAACAATAAATCAAAACTTACATTTTCTTATTTATTACTAACATATATATTTATTCCACCAATAGGAGTATTTTCTTTAAAATGATTAGTGTTAGAGAACTTAGTAATTAAACTTAATGGTTTTAATCTTATCCTATCTATCGTTATTGTAATATCAAGACTATTAATAATTTGAAATTATTTAAATTTTATTAATAATAATTTATTCAATAAAAATTACTCAAATATATTCTTAAAATACAAATATATAGATATGTGAATTTTATTAATTATAACTATTATAGTAATTATATTTAGAATCATATACATTTACTTTAAAATCTAATTTCTGAAAAATTATATTTTATTTTTAAATTTGCAATTTAATATTTTGTTTAAATTATAGAAATTATATTAATAGTATTAGAAAATTTTATTTTCATAAATAAATTTACAATTTATTCCTTTTATCAGACATAATACTCTAATACTTTATTTAAAGATTTTAAGTTAATTTTAAACTATTAATCTTCAAAATTAAAAATATAAATTTAATTTTATAAATCTTAATTTCTTCGTGAATGAAAAAATGATTATACTCCACTAATCATAAAAATATTGGCATATTATATTTTATATTCGCTATATGATCAGGAATAATTGGTTCATCAATAAGATTTATTATTCGATTAGAATTAAGAAGACAGGGGCATGAATTAAAAATGATCAGATTTATAATTCAATTGTAACGTCTCATGCTTTTGTTATAATTTTTTTTATGGTTATACCATTCATAATTGGAGATTTTGGGAACTGATTAGTTCCCTTAATGATTGGAGCTCCAGATATGGCATTCCCACGAATAAACAATATAAGATTTTGATTACTACCTCCTTCAATTTTTTCATTATTAATAAGAAATTATTTAAATTCAGGATCAGGCACAGGATGAACAATTTACCCTCCATTATCATCATTTATATACCACCCATCATCATCTACCGATCTAACAATTTTTTCCCTTCATATCGCCGGAGTATCATCAATCATAGGGGCTATTAATTTTTTAGTGACAATTTTCAATATAATAAATTATTCGCTACAATATGATCAAATACCTTTATTCCCATGATCAGTTATAATTACAGCAATTTTACTTTTACTATCACTACCTGTTCTTGCTGGAGCAATTACAATACTTTTATCAGATCGAAATTTAAATTCTTCTTTTTTTACCCTATAGGAGGGGGTGACCCAATTTTATACCAACACTTATTTTGATTCTTTGGACATCCAAAAGTTTATATTCTAATTCTTCCAGGATTTGGACTAATCTCACATATTATTTTAAACGAAAGAGGTAAAAAAGCAACATTTGGAAACATAGGAATAGTATACGCAATACTAGGAATTGGTTTTCTAGGATTTATTGTATGAGCACATCACATATTTACTGTTGGAATAGATGTAGATACTCGCGCTTATTTCACATCAGCAACTATAATTACTGCCATTCCCACTGGCATTAAAGTTTTTAGATGACTAGCAACATTCCATGGATCAAAAGCTTACGCAAATCCAACAACTTTATGATCTATGGGATTTATTTTTTTGTTTACAATAGGAGGATTAACAGGAATTATATTATCAAATTCATCTATTCATATTTTACTTCATGATACATACTATGTTGTAGGACATTTTCATTATGTACTTTCAATAGGAGCAGTATTTAGAATTATTGCAAGATTATTTCACTGATATCCTTTAATTACTGGCTTAACACTAAACAAAAAATTTCTTAAAATTCAATTTTATTTTATATTTATTGGAGTAAATATAACATTCTTCCCTCAACATTTTTTAGGATTAATAGGAATACGACGACGATATTCAGATTACCCTGACGCGTATTACTGTTGAAATTTTTTACCTTCACTAGGATCATTAATTTCAATTAATAGAATAATAATATTTATTTTTATTATATTAGAAAGATTTATAGTAAAACGATTAATTTTACTTAAATATTTTCAAAATTCACTCGAATGATTACAAAACTATCCCCCATTTGAACACTCATTTAATGAAATTCCTTTGATTTTTAAAAAAGAAAATAAAAAAAATAAAATTTAATTTTAAACTTATAAAATTTATAAATTAAAAATTAAATTTAATATGGCAGATTAGTGCGATGAATTTAAGCTTCATATATAAAGATATATTTCATTTATTAAGAATTGCTACATGAAATATATTTTCACTTCAAGATCCTAACTCTCCTTTTGCTGATAATTTAGTTGTATTTTATAATATTACTATATATAATATTATCAATAATTATTTCGATAACATTATTTATAATAATAAATATCATTTTAAGAAAATTTAGAAATCGATTTTTATTAGAAAATAATTTAATTGAAATTATTTGAACTATTTTTCCAATAATTGTATTAATAATTATTGCATTTCCATCATTAAAAACTCTTTATTTTGTTGATGAAATATGGACATTCTCATATTTTACAATTAAAGCTATTGGTCATCAATGATATTGAAGATATGAATATCCAGAATTTTATTTAAATTATGATTCTTTTATAATCAATGATTATTCAAATTTAAGATTATTTCGACTATTAGATGTAGATAATCGAATTATTATTCCATTTAAAACCCCAATTCCTTTAATTACAACATCTGTTGATGTAATTCACTCATGAACAATTCCATCCTTAGGAATAAAAATAGATGCAACTCCAGGACGACTTAATCAAATAATATTATTTACATACCGACCAGGATTATTTTTTGGCCAATGTTCAGAAATTTGTGGAACAAATCATAGATTTATACCTATCGTAGTAGAATCAACATCAATAAATGATTTTGGAAATTGATTACTTAGAATAATAACTTTATAAAATCCTAAGATAAAAAATTAGTTAAACATATAACATTAAATTGTCAATTTAAAATTATTAATTTTTTAATATTTTTTATTTATATTTTATTTAACAATAATAATTTAATCATTAGATGTCTGAAATGAAAGAATTGGTCTCTTAAACCATATTATAGTATAAATTCGATATACTTCTAATGGCCAATATTTAAATATTTTTTTATACCACAGATAAAACCAATATTATGATCAATTCTTCTATTTTTCACATTAAGAATTATTTACATTATAATCATTAATCTTCATTATTTATTTATTAATTTTTTTCCATATAAAAATAAAAAGAAAATATTAAAAAATAAGAATGAAAATTTATGAAAGTGAATATGATAAACCTATTATCAATTTTCGACCCATCTACATATATTATACTTATAATAAATTGAATTAGTTTATTACTACCATTAATAATGATACCAATAATATATTGATTTATTCTCTCTCGTTTAAATATATTATGAATTAAACTTATAATAATAATTTACAATGAATTTAAATTACTAATTAGTTACAAATATATATTTAATATAATTATTTTCTTAAGAATACTAATAATAATTATACTTTATAATTTAATAGGATTAATACCATATACTTTCACTCCTACAAGTCACTTATCAATTAATTTATCATTAACAATATCAATATGATTAACACATATATTTTACGGTTGAACTATAAATTGAGAAAAGATGTTAATTCATTTAGTACCACTAAATACACCTTTAATATTAATAAATTTTATAGTATTAATTGAAACAATCAGAAATATTATTCGTCCATGAGCATTATCAATTCGACTAACAGCTAATATATTAGCAGGATATTTACTTTTAACTTTACTAGGATCGTCAATAGAAAGTTCCTGATTAATTATTATGCCATTTATAATCATTATTCAAAATATATTATTTATTCTAGAAATCTCAGTTTTATTTATTCAATCGTATGTAATTTCCATTCTTAGACTTCTATACTTTAATGAATCTAATCATTAAAATCATTAAATTAAAAAAAAATTGTTTATCTTAAATAAACACTAAAACAAATGAAAAATCATCCATTTCATCTAGTAACACCCAGGCCTTGACCAATAATATTATCTATTAATTTAATAAATTTATTAATAAGAGCTATTATAATTTTTCAATTTAAAATTAATTGAATTCTATTTATATCATTAATTACTATATTATTTACTATAGCACAATGATGACGAGATGTAATTCGTGAAAGAACATTTCAAGGAATGCACTCATATATAGTATTAGATTTAATAAAATTAGGAAAGTGTTTGGTGTTGTGGTGCATTATATTTGAAATATTTACAGAGATTTCAAGAAAATATAAGTGTGAAACAAGATAAAACTATCTTTGAATCAAACTGAAGAATTTAAAAATTCATAAAGGTATGTATAAGTTAATAGAGAGACGTGGAATAGACAAAATTATTGGTACGGAGCCAAATAGGTTATGTGAACAGGTGAAACAGGCTAAAGAGATTAGCATAATTAGATATTGAAAGGAACAATTATGCAGTTAATTATAAAATCGTGTTAGAGGATATATTGTATTGTAATTGTGAAAGATTTCCTCACCACCCTAGGGGTATTTATCATGGCGCGTTACCCTTTTTTTATTATAATGGGTGGTTCGCCAATAGTCATGTCATCCCACTTTCTAAAATGAAATTAATTTTAAATAAAACATAGCAAAAACATAATTTTTGTATTCATTATAAAATAAAGTATTACATTTTGAAATAATAATAATAGATAATCTTGAATAATATTAATAAGAAAACATAACAAAACGTACTCTTCAAATACTACCAGTAAAACCTTAAATCTTGTGAAATAGTACATACTAAGCAAATAAATAAAACTCTATTAATGTATTAAAACATATTGAAAAGAATAAGTTGAATATATATACATCAAAATTGATGTTTTAAGAAAAGTGAAATTAAAAGAACATCGTTGAAAATCTAGTTCCTATTAAAAAGTTTTTAATTTTCGATTTTTAGAAGAGATGTCTGCACGCCTTTCCAACTGACTATTATTTACAGTTAATGCAATATACAATAATAAGTAATAATACAATAAATTATATTCTTTCGTTCAGTAAGTGGTGTAAGTTTAATACAACAACAGGAATAATGAATAAACGAGGATAAATATTGATAAATATATATAAAATATAAGTATCATTAAATAATCAGCGGTTTGTTGTTCGTGTTGAGTTTTATTTGGCTTTAGGATAAACATCAGAGTGTCATATATAATTAATCACTTGATAAATTTTACTAAGTAATTTGTAAATGTTTTCATTCAAAATGTCAAAATTGATTCGGAAAGACCCTTTTCAATTTCATTATTAATTTTATACATCGATTTAAGTAAAAAAGTATACCTAATCTTATAAAAATATGATAAAAAATATATTCCTTTCAGGAAAAAGATAAATTTATTAAATAAAAATTTTTGGGGGTGTTTATTAGGATAATAAAATAATAAATAACCAAAATAAATCCGTAATAAATAAATAAATAAAATAAATATTTTATCATAAAAATTCAATAAGATAATGTAAACTTTAAAGATTAGATAAAAAATAAGTATTCCCATAAAAATAACTATAATAAACAAAAAGGAAATACATAAATTAATGTATAAAGATTCATAATATACTCTGTAGGTAACATTTTTAAATTCAAAAGGATAAAAGATTCATAAAACTAAACGAAATGAGTATCTTAGTGTAAACACCATCGATATATAAAATATACAAAATATTGTAATTCTAATATCTCTATTAATAAAGAAATATTCAATAATTATATCCTTAGAGAGAAAACCTGACAAAAAGAAACACCCGCATAGACTTAATTTTCCAATTAATAGAACTATACCATTTAAAGGTATTAAAATTCTCATAGAATTAAAATTTCGAATATCTTGGTTATTATTAGATCTATGAATAAATCTTCTTGCACATATAAATATTATTGATTTAAATAAAGCATGAATAACTAAATGAAAGAAGGCTAAATCCACTAACCCTACAGATAAAATTCTTATTATTTATCCTAACTGACTTAAAGTTGATAGGGCAATAATTTTCTTTAAATCATATTCAAAATTAGCAATAGAACTAGCCATAAATATAGTAAAGATTGAGATAAATAAAATAACGTTATTATTTATTGTAAATACTAAACTGTAATAATGGATTAATAAATAAACCCCTGCAGTAACTAAGGTTGAAGAATGAACTAAAGTAGAAATAAGGGTTGGAGCTATTATAGCTGCAGGTAACCATAAAGAAAAGGGTATTTGAGCTCTTTTAGTTAAAGCGCTTAAAAATATGAAAAATATTATAAATCTATCTATTTCATAAAATATTAAATTTCACGACCCATTTGCGGAATTTGAAACAATCAATATTAAAAATCCAATATCTCCAACCCGATTACATACAATTGTTAAAACTCCAGAATTAAAAGCTCTATATCTTTGATAATAAATAATTAAACCAAAAGAAATTAAACCTAGCCCATCCCATCCTAATAAAATTGATAAAACTCTGGGACTTAAAATTATTAAACATATTGATAGAATAAATAAAATTAATAAATAAAAAAACCGACAAATTCTTTTATCTGACCTTATATATTCAATTCTGTAAATTATTACGCATGAGGAAATAATAGAAACAACTCCGATAAATATTAATCTAATAAAATCCAAATAAATAATTATTCTAAATTTTATACAAAACAAATTTATTAAATCCCATTCTAAAATAATTACATATTTAGATGTATATAAATATAGGCCTAAAAATAGATATAGTATTCCAGAAAATAGTATGAATAAACTAATTAAAAACATTTTTATGATAATTTAAAATATAAATACATATATCATTGACACCACAAGTCAATATTTTAATTAAACTATTTAAATAAAATATATTTAAAATTAATATGAAAAAATAATTAAATTTAAAAATATAAAATTTAGGGGAATTCAATGCATCAATAAAATATAATAATCTAAAATATTAGCATTAAAAATCTTTAAAAAGAAATTTATTTTTCCATGTTGAACATAAATATATAAATATAATGAATAACAAAATCTAAGAAAACAATAAAAAATTAATAAATAAATCAAATATTTGAATCATAAATAAATAATTATTAACAAAAATACCTCACCAACTAAGTTTAATGAAACAGGAGCAGATATATTAGATGTACAAAATATAAATCAAAATATAGATATTGGAGGCATTAACGCTATTATCCCCTTATTTAAAAATATAATCCGTCTCCCTGAAGATTTATAACACAAATTTACTGAATAAAATAAACCGGAAGAACATAATCCATGAGCAATTATAATAATATAACTACCTACAAATCCTAAAAGTATTTCAGTTATTATAGATCTTAATAAAATTCTTATATGAATTACTGAAGAATAAGCTACCAAAATCTTTATATCAATTTGACGTAAACATAAAATTGAAACAATTAACCCCCCAATTAATCTAAATACTAAAATTACCAAATTTACAAAATAAAAATTAGAATAAAAAATATATATAAATCGCAATAAACCATATGTTCCTAATTTTAATAAAATAGCTGCTAAAATTATTGATCCAAACACAGGGGCTTCAACATGAGCTTTTAATAATCATCCATGTAATATAAATATAGGAATTTTCACTAAAAATGAACTTAATATATAAATAAATATAAAAATATTTAAATTATAATCTATTATTTCTATTAAATTTATTAGCGCTAAATTATTCAAATAAATAATAATTAATAAAAAAACCAGTAAGGGAAATGAAAAAAATATTGTATAAAACATCAGATAATAACCAGCTAATAATCGTATGTTACCTGTCCCTCATTTTACAATAATTAAACATATAATAATTAACCTTACCTCAAAAAAGAAATAAAATATTAAAAAATTTATTGTTAAAAATGTAAAATATAAAACAATCAACAAAATCAAATTTAAATTAAAACAAATTCTAGATAAATTTATTAACAAAATCAAATTAAAAATTCATAAATTTAAAATAACTAATATAAATGAAAAAAAATTAAAGCCAAAATTAAACCTAATTGTGTTTCAATATATTTCATTTCTAAAATTGAATAATAATATAAATCTAATAAACATCAAAATAAAAATGTAAATTTTAAAAATTTATTTAAATTATAAAGAAAAAATAATATCAAAATTATTAAAAAAGCTTTTATCATGTTAAATTTAATATTGAAATTCTTTGATTCCCATAAAAATAAGTACAATTAACTAAAATTCTCAAACCAATAACTCTATCGCACACAGAAAATACTATAAAATATATGAAAATTCATTCATTAGAATAAATTTCAAACATAAAGATTATTGATAGTATAGAAATTACAAAAAATTGTATACTAATCAATATTATCAATAAATCACTCTTAAAAACGAAAATCAACATAAAATTTAATAAAATTAAAATAAGTGAATAAGCAATAAAATAAAATCATTATTTTAGTTAAATAGTTTAATCTAAAACATAAATCTTGTAAATTTAAAATATCATATAATAATTTTAACTAATTAACCACAAAATATTTTATTATACAAAATACATAATAATTTTATTTTCAAAAAAAATTAAATAGATAATTATCATTAATCTCCAAAATTAATATTTAAATTAAACTACTTTTTGAATAAAATAAAATAAAATAAAATGATAATATATATTAAATATATATCAAAATAGCAGAATATTTTGTTGGTGTCGAATTTTGATTTCAAACGAACAACAAATTGAAAATTAGTTTGTAATTTATACGATAGAACCTAATAGATAATAAGAAATAAACTTACATCAAAGGTTAATAAGGAAGTAACTAGTAAAGTTAGATAAGGTCCATAATTATCTAAAATAATATTTATTTCAATCAATAAAATAAATCATTAATCTTATAATAAAATTAAATTAATCATTAATCATTAAACGCCTTCTGTGTACTAGCAAGATTTCCACCCATTTTGGTAAAGATCAAAGTAAGAAAAGAACTTTATGAAATAAAAGAAAAGGATAATGCTAGAAATAGTAAAATTAAAAATTTAGCCAGAGTAACAAGGAACGATAATAAATTAAGATGTCACAAACCTCGTTATAACGAAGAAGCATACACAGATGAATAATTCAATAAGAAATTAATAGAAAGTTACGTATCTAGCCTTACACAAGGGAAAGGAAAATATGAACAAGACCTGGAAAAAGAAATCAAATTAACTAAGGAGAATACAATCAAAGAATGGCAAAATATATGAGAGGAATCTAACACAGGAATCTGGACTAAAAGGCTGATTAGAGATATTGAGAAATGGGTCACAAGAAAGCACGGGTATGTAAATTTTTATACCACACAGATACTTACAGGTCATGGTTGCTTCAACCAATATACGAAAAAGAAATAGGTGAATACCAAACGGATCACTGCTGGTACAGCTGTCAAACACAAGATGATGCGCAACCCACTCTGCTTTACTGTAAGAAATGGAAAGATCAAAGGCAAAAATTAACGCACAATCTAGAAATTAATATCCAATGAGAGCCTAATGAGATAATTGATGCAATTATCCCAGACTAAAATAAATGGAACGCTTTCCAAAGTTTCTGTCCAGAAGTACTGAATAAAAGACAGGCCGATGAAAGAGTAACACAAAAGACTGAAAGAGAGAACACTACAATATGATAATCTATTGTACTGTAAGAATAAGATACATACCATCTATGGGTAACAAATTAAAAGTAAAACCCTCAGGAAGATAATATAATATAATTTAACAGAAGCGAACGCAAACCTGAAACAGGAAAGAAATATTAACCTAATTAAAATATAGATAATAATTTCCACTTAATTAAAAATAGAGAGATTGTAAAACAATAAACGTGATATATTGTATTACAACAATATTAGTACAATAAGAGTCCTTACTAGTGAATGTAATCTAAAGAGGTGCGAAGAGTTTTGGAAGCAATGCAACTAAATTAACTAAAATATAAATAATAGTAAACCGTGAAATTAAATAATAACGTACCAAGAAATGCATAAACTTTGAAGACGCTGTCAAAGCTAAAAACCATAAATAACGAATCTAGTAAATCATTATAACAGAATCCAAACAAATGACAGGTCGACTAGATGGATAACCTAACACCGCACAACCCAGTCTTCAGTTTCAGACGCTGGACAACCAAATTGGACAATTGGGGCCGCAGAAATCGACTTCAGAAGCAAAAAATTCAGAATGAATTTGCACTTTTTCGATCCTAGGATAGGGTCAGATGCAGTGGACAGCAAAAGAAGGGTTATATTTACGTTCCTGACACCCTAGGCTTCCGTTAGAGGCGCTGCTCAACCAGATCGGACAATTAGGGCCGCTGAAATCGACATGAGAATCATAAGATTGAGAATAAATAAGCAGTTTTTCCATTCTATGGCAGGTTTGGACGCAATAAAAGGCAAAGTAATGTTTATACTTACGTTCCGCACAACCCAGGCTGCAGTTTGAGCCGCTGCTCAGCCATATCGGACAAGTAGGGCCGCTGAAATTGACTCCAGAAGCACAAAATTCGGAATGAATTTGAAGTTTTTCGATCATAGGATAGGTTCAGATGCAATGGAAAGCAAAATAATGTTTATATTTACGTTCCGCACAACCTAGGCTTCAGTTAGAGACGCTACTCAACCAGATCGGACAATTAGGGCCGCAGAAATCCATTTGAGAAGCATAAAATTGAGAACAAGTAAGCAGTTTTTCGATCTTATGATAGATACCGATACAGCGGATGGCAGAATAATGATTGTATTTAGTGTAATAGTAATTTAGTAATAATTTTAATTCCATAAACTTTAAAAATTTATATGCTCATACACTAAAATATAAAGATTTAACAAAAAATTAATCATGATAAAAAATTTTTATTCTTATTTTTCATCTATAATAATTATCTTTTTATCAGTATTTTCTCTCATATTAAACAATATATTTTTCATTTGACTAATTATAGAAATTACTAACTTAATTTTTTTATCATCATTAGCTATTTCAAAAAATATGAAAATTAGAGTTCTTTATTTTTTTATTTCATTTATTAGAAGATCTCTAATTTTAACGGGAATTTTATTTAATAATTTTAATGTATACTCATCAATCCTAATAATAATGGGAACTTCATTAAAATTAGGGATTATTCCATTTAATGCTTGATTTAATTTTATATTTAAATCAATTAATTTCATAAATGCATTCTTATTAATAACATTCATAAAATTAATTCCTTTTATTCTTTTAATAAATTCAATCCCGATAAAAGAATTATTAATTATAATTACTCTAAATTTAATTGTATCACCTCTATTAATATTAAATAAAAATTCTTTAATACTAATAATATCATTTTCTTCAATTTATCAAACTTCGTTAATAATAACATTAATATATTTAAATTTGTATATTTTTATTCTTTACTTCATCATATATTCAGTATTATCATATAATATAATCTATTTAATCATAGATATAAAATTAGAAAATAAAATAGAAATAATAATCTTTAACAATAAATCAAAACTTACATTTTCTTATTTATTACTAACATATATATTTATTCCACCAATAGGAGTATTTTCTTTAAAATGATTAGTGTTAGAGAACTTAGTAATTAAACTTAATGGTTTTAATCTTATCCTATCTATCGTTATTGTAATATCAAGACTATTAATAATTTGAAATTATTTAAATTTTATTAATAATAATTTATTCAATAAAAATTACTCAAATATATTCTTAAAATACAAATATATAGATATGTGAATTTTATTAATTATAACTATTATAGTAATTATATTTAGAATCATATACATTTACTTTAAAATCTAATTTCTGAAAAATTATATTTTATTTTTAAATTTGCAATTTAATATTTTGTTTAAATTATAGAAATTATATTAATAGTATTAGAAAATTTTATTTTCATAAATAAATTTACAATTTATTCCTTTTATCAGACATAATACTCTAATACTTTATTTAAAGATTTTAAGTTAATTTTAAACTATTAATCTTCAAAATTAAAAATATAAATTTAATTTTATAAATCTTAATTTCTTCGTGAATGAAAAAATGATTATACTCCACTAATCATAAAAATATTGGCATATTATATTTTATATTCGCTATATGATCAGGAATAATTGGTTCATCAATAAGATTTATTATTCGATTAGAATTAAGAAGACAGGGGCATGAATTAAAAATGATCAGATTTATAATTCAATTGTAACGTCTCATGCTTTTGTTATAATTTTTTTTATGGTTATACCATTCATAATTGGAGATTTTGGGAACTGATTAGTTCCCTTAATGATTGGAGCTCCAGATATGGCATTTCCACGAATAAACAATATAAGATTTTGATTACTACCTCCTTCAATTTTTTCATTATTAATAAGAAATTATTTAAATTCAGGATCAGGCACAGGATGAACAATTTACCCTCCATTATCATCATTTATATACCACCCATCATCATCTACCGATCTAACAATTTTTTCCCTTCATATCGCCGGAGTATCATCAATCATAGGGGCTATTAATTTTTTAGTGACAATTTTCAATGTAATAAATTATTCGCTACAATATGATCAAATACCTTTATTCCCATGATCAGTTATAATTACAGCAATTTTACTTTTACTATCACTACCTGTTCTTGCTGGAGCAATTACAATACTTTTATCAGATCGAAATTTAAATTCTTCTTTTTTTACCCTATAGGAGGGGGTGACCCAATTTTATACCAACACTTATTTTGATTCTTTGGACATCCAAAAGTTTATATTCTAATTCTTCCAGGATTTGGACTAATCTCACATATTATTTTAAACGAAAGAGGTAAAAAAGCAACATTTGGAAACATAGGAATAGTATACGCAATACTAGGAATTGGTTTTCTAGGATTTATTGTATGAGCACATCACATATTTACTGTTGGAATAGATGTAGATACTCGCGCTTATTTCACATCAGCAACTATAATTACTGCCATTCCCACTGGCATTAAAGTTTTTAGATGACTAGCAACATTCCATGGATCAAAAGCTTACGCAAATCCAACAACTTTATGATCTATGGGATTTATTTTTTTGTTTACAATAGGAGGATTAACAGGAATTATATTATCAAATTCATCTATTCATATTTTACTTCATGATACATACTATGTTGTAGGACATTTTCATTATGTACTTTCAATAGGAGCAGTATTTAGAATTATTGCAAGATTATTTCACTGATATCCTTTAATTACTGGCTTAACACTAAACAAAAAATTTCTTAAAATTCAATTTTATTTTATATTTATTGGAGTAAATATAACATTCTTCCCTCAACATTTTTTAGGATTAATAGGAATACCACGACGATATTCAGATTACCCTGACGCGTATTACTGTTGAAATTTTTTACCTTCACTAGGATCATTAATTTCAATTAATAGAATAATAATATTTATTTTTATTATATTAGAAAGATTTATAGTAAAACGATTAATTTTACTTAAATATTTTCAAAATTCACTCGAATGATTACAAAACTATCCCCCATTTGAACACTCATTTAATGAAATTCCTTTGATTTTTAAAAAAGAAAATAAAAAAAATAAAATTTAATTTTAAACTTATAAAATTTATAAATTAAAAATTAAATTTAATATGGCAGATTAGTGCGATGAATTTAAGCTTCATATATAAAGATATATTTCATTTATTAAGAATTGCTACATGAAATATATTTTCACTTCAAGATCCTAACTCTCCTTTTGCTGATAATTTAGTTGTATTTTATAATATTACTATATATAATATTATCAATAATTATTTCGATAACATTATTTATAATAATAAATATCATTTTAAGAAAATTTAGAAATCGATTTTTATTAGAAAATAATTTAATTGAAATTATTTGAACTATTTTTCCAATAATTGTATTAATAATTATTGCATTTCCATCATTAAAAACTCTTTATTTTGTTGATGAAATATGGACATTCTCATATTTTACAATTAAAGCTATTGGTCATCAATGATATTGAAGATATGAATATCCAGAATTTTATTTAAATTATGATTCTTTTATAATCAATGATTATTCAAATTTAAGATTATTTCGACTATTAGATGTAGATAATCGAATTATTATTCCATTTAAAACCCCAATTCCTTTAATTACAACATCTGTTGATGTAATTCACTCATGAACAATTCCATCCTTAGGAATAAAAATAGATGCAACTCCAGGACGACTTAATGAAATAATATTATTTACATACCGACCAGGATTATTTTTTGGCCAATGTTCAGAAATTTGTGGAACAAATCATAGATTTATACCTATCGTAGTAGAATCAACATCAATAAATGATTTTGGAAATTGATTACTTAGAATAATAACTTTATAAAATCCTAAGATAAAAAATTAGTTAAACATATAACATTAAATTGTCAATTTAAAATTATTAATTTTTTAATATTTTTTATTTATATTTTATTTAACAATAATAATTTAATCATTAGATGTCTGAAATGAAAGAATTGGTCTCTTAAACCATATTATAGTATAAATTCGATATACTTCTAATGACCAATATTTAAATATTTTTTTTATACCACAGATAAAACCAATATTATGATCAATTCTTCTATTTCTCACATTAAGAATTATTTACATTATAATCATTAAACTTCATTATTTATTTATTAATTTTTCTCCATATAAAAATAAAAAGAAAATATTAAAAAATAAGAATAAAAATTTATGAAAGTGAATATGATAAACCTATTATCAATTTTCGACCCATCTACATATATTATACTTATAATAAATTGAATTAGTTTATTACTACCATTAATAATGATACCAATAATATATTGATTTATTCTCTCTCGTTTAAATATATTATGAATTAAACTTATAATAATAATTTACAATGAATTTAAATTACTAATTAGTTACAAATATATATTTAATATAATTATTTTCTTAAGAATACTAATAATAATTATACTTTATAATTTAATAGGATTAATACCATATACTTTCACTCCTACAAGTCACTTATCAATTAATTTATCATTAACAATATCAATATGATTAACACATATATTTTACGGTTGAACTATAAATTGAGAAAAGATGTTAATTCATTTAGTACCACTAAATACACCTTTAATATTAATAAATTTTATAGTATTAATTGAAACAATCAGAAATATTATTCGTCCATGAGCATTATCAATTCGACTAACAGCTAATATATTAGCAGGATATTTACTTTTAACTTTACTAGGATCGTCAATAGAAAGTTCCTGATTAATTATTATGCCATTTATAATCATTATTCAAAATATATTATTTATTCTAGAAATCTCAGTTTTATTTATTCAATCGTATGTAATTTCCATTCTTAGACTTCTATACTTTAATGAATCTAATCATTAAAATCATTAAATTAAAAAAAAATTGTTTATCTTAAATAAACACTAAAACAAATGAAAAATCATCCATTTCATCTAGTAACACCCAGGCCTTGACCAATAATATTATCTATTAATTTAATAAATTTATTAATAAGAGCTATTATAATTTTTCAATTTAAAATTAATTGAATTCTATTTATATCATTAATTACTATATTATTTACTATAGCACAATGATGACGAGATGTAATTCGTGAAAGAACATTTCAAGGAATGCACTCATATATAGTATTAGATTTAATAAAATTAGGAAAGTGTTTGGTGTTGTGGTGCATTATATTTGAAATATTTACAGAGATTTCAAGAAAATATAAGTGTGAAACAAGATAAAACTATCTTTGAATCAAACTGAAGAATTTAAAAATTCATAAAGGTATGTATAAGTTAATAGAGAGACGTGGAATAGACAAAATTATTGGTACGGAGCCAAATAGGTTATGTGAACAGGTGAAACAGGCTAAAGAGATTAGCATAATTAGATATTGAAAGGAACAATTATGCAGTTAATTATAAAATCGTGTTAGAGGATATATTGTATTGTAATTGTGAAAGATTTCCTCACCACCCTAGGGGTATTTATCATGGCGCGTTACCCTTTTTTTATTATAATGGGTGGTTCGCCAATAGTCATGTCATCCCACTTTCTAAAATGAAATTAATTTTAAATAAAACATAGCAAAAACATAATTTTTGTATTCATTATAAAATAAAGTATTACATTTTGAAATAATAATAATAGATAATCTTGAATAATATTAATAAGAAAACATAACAAAACGTACTCTTCAAATACTACCAGTAAAACCTTAAATCTTGTGAAATAGTACATACTAAGCAAATAAATAAAACTCTATTAATGTATTAAAACATATTGAAAAGAATAAGTTGAATATATATACATCAAAATTGATGTTTTAAGAAAAGTGAAATTAAAAGAACATCGTTGAAAATCTAGTTCCTATTAAAAAGTTTTTAATTTTCGATTTTTAGAAGAGATGTCTGCACGCCTTTCCAACTGACTATTATTTACAGTTAATGCAATATACAATAATAAGTAATAATACAATAAATTATATTCTTTCGTTCAGTAAGTGGTGTAAGTTTAATACAACAACAGGAATAATGAATAAACGAGGATAAATATTGATAAATATATATAAAATATAAGTATCATTAAATAATCAGCGGTTTGTTGTTCGTGTTGAGTTTTATTTGGCTTTAGGATAAACATCAGAGTGTCATATATAATTAATCACTTGATAAATTTTACTAAGTAATTTGTAAATGTTTTCATTCAAAATGTCAAAATTGATTCGGAAAGACCCTTTTCAATTTCATTATTAATTTTATACATCGATTTAAGTAAAAAAGTATACCTAATCTTATAAAAATATGATAAAAAATATATTCCTTTCAGGAAAAAGATAAATTTATTAAATAAAAATTTTTGGGGGTGTTTATTAGGATAATAAAATAATAAATAACCAAAATAAATCCGTAATAAATAAATAAATAAAATAAATATTTTATCATAAAAATTCAATAAGATAATGTAAACTTTAAAGATTAGATAAAAAATAAGTATTCCCATAAAAATAACTATAATAAACAAAAAGGAAATACATAAATTAATGTATAAAGATTCATAATATACTCTGTAGGTAACATTTTTAAATTCAAAAGGATAAAAGATTCATAAAACTAAACGAAATGAGTATCTTAGTGTAAACACCATAGATATATAAAATATACAAAATATTGTAATTCTAATATCTCTATTAATAAAGAAATATTCAATAATTATATCCTTAGAGAGAAAACCTGACAAAAAGAAACACCCGCATAGACTTAATTTTCCAATTAATAGAACTATACCATTTAAAGGTATTAAAATTCTCATAGAATTAAAATTTCGAATATCTTGGTTATTATTAGATCTATGAATAAATCTTCTTGCACATATAAATATTATTGATTTAAATAAAGCATGAATAACTAAATGAAAGAAGGCTAAATCCACTAACCCTACAGATAAAATTCTTATTATTAATCCTAACTGACTTAAAGTTGATAGGGCAATAATTTTCTTTAAATCATATTCAAAATTAGCAATAGAACTAGCCATAAATATAGTAAAGATTGAGATAAATAAAATAACGTTATTATTTATTGTAAACACTAAACTGTAATAATGGATTAATAAATAAACCCCTGCAGTAACTAAGGTTGAAGAATGAACTAAAGTAGAAATAGGGGTTGGAGCTATTATAGCTGCAGGTAACCATAAAGAAAAGGGTATTTGAGCTCTTTTAGTTAAAGCGCTTAAAAATATGAAAAATATTATAAATCTATCTATTTCATAAAATATTAAATTTCACGACCCATTTGCGGAATTTGAAACAATCAATATTAAAAATCCAATATCTCCAACCCGATTACATACAATTGTTAAAACTCCAGAATTAAAAGCTCTATATCTTTGATAATAAATAATTAAACCAAAAGAAATTAAACCTAGCCCATCCCATCCTAATAAAATTGATAAAACTCTGGGACTTAAAATTATTAAACATATTGATAGAATAAATAAAATTAATAAATAAAAAAACCGACAAATTCTTTTATCTGACCTTATATATTCAATTCTGTAAATTATTACGCATGAGGAAATAATAGAAACAACTCCGATAAATATTAATCTAATAAAATCCAAATAAATAATTATTCTAAATTTTATACAAAACAAATTTATTAAATCCCATTCTAAAATAATTACATATTTAGATGTATATAAATATAGGCCTAAAAATAGATATAGTATTCCAGAAAATAGTATGAATAAACTAATTAAAAACATTTTTATGATAATTTAAAATATAAATACATATATCATTGACACCACAAGTCAATATTTTAATTAAACTATTTAAATAAAATATATTTAAAATTAATATGAAAAAATAATTAAATTTAAAAATATAAAATTTAGGGGAATTCAATGCATCAATAAAATATAATAATCTAAAATATTAGCATTAAAAATCTTTAAAAAGAAATTTATTTTTCCATGTTGAACATAAATATATAAATATAATGAATAACAAAATCTAAGAAAACAATAAAAAATTAATAAATAAATCAAATATTTGAATCATAAATAAATAATTATTAACAAAAATACCTCACCAACTAAGTTTAATGAAACAGGAGCAGATATATTAGATGTACAAAATATAAATCAAAATATAGATATTGGAGGCATTAACGCTATTATCCCCTTATTTAAAAATATAATCCGTCTCCCTGAAGATTTATAACACAAATTTACTGAATAAAATAAACCCGAAGAACATAATCCATGTGCAATTATAATAATATAACTACCTACAAATCCTAAAAGTATTTCAGTTATTATAGATCTTAATAAAATTCTTATATGAATTACTGAAGAATAAGCTACCAAAATCTTTATATCAATTTGACGTAAACATAGAATTGAAACAATTAACCCCCCAATTAATCTAAATACTAAAATTACCAAATTTACAAAATAAAAATTAGAATAAAAAATATATATAAATCGCAATAAACCATATGTTCCTAATTTTAATAAAATAGCTGCTAAAATTATTGATCCAAACACAGGGGCTTCAACATGAGCTTTTAATAATCATCCATGTAATATAAATATAGGAATTTTCACTAAAAATGAACTTAATATATAAATAAATATAAAAATATTTAAATTATAATCTATTATTTCTATTAAATTTATTAGCGCTAAATTATTCAAATAAATAATAATTAATAAAAAAACCAGTAAGGGAAATGAAAAAAATATTGTATAAAACATCAGATAATAACCAGCTAATAATCGTATGTTACCTGTCCCTCATTTTACAATAATTAAACATATAATAATTAACCTTACCTCAAAAAAGAAATAAAATATTAAAAAATTTATTGTTAAAAATGTAAAATATAAAACAATCAACAAAATCAAATTTAAATTAAAACAAATTCTAGATAAATTTATTAACAAAATCAAATTAAAAATTCATAAATTTAAAATAACTAATATAAATGAAAAAAAATTAAAGCCAAAATTAAACCTAATTGTGTTTCAATATATTTCATTTCTAAAATTGAATAATAATATAAATCTAATAAACATCAAAATAAAAATGTAAATTTTAAAAATTTATTTAAATTATAAAGAAAAAATAATATCAAAATTATTAAAAAAGCTTTTATCATGTTAAATTTAATATTGAAATTCTTTGATTCCCATAAAAATAAGTACAATTAACTAAAATTCTCAAACCAATAACTCTATCGCACACAGAAAATACTATAAAATATATGAAAATTCATTCATTAGAATAAATTTCAAACATAAAGATTATTGATAGTATAGAAATTACAAAAAATTGTATACTAATCAATATTATCAATAAATCACTCTTAAAAACGAAAATCAACATAAAATTTAATAAAATTAAAATAAGTGAATAAGCAATAAAATAAAATCATTATTTTAGTTAAATAGTTTAATCTAAAACATAAATCTTGTAAATTTAAAATATCATATAATAATTTTAACTAATTAACCACAAAATATTTTATTATACAAAATACATAATAATTTTATTTTCAAAAAAAAATTAAATAGATAATTATCATTAATCTCCAAAATTAATATTTAAATTAAACTACTTTTTGAATAAAATAAAATAAAATAAAATGATAATATATATTAAATATATATCAAAATAGCAGAATATTTTGTTGGTGTCGAATTTTGATTTCAAACGAACAACAAATTGAAAATTAGTTTGTAATTTATACGATAGAACCTAATAGATAATAAGAAATAAACTTACGTCAAAGGTTAATAAGGAAGTAACTGGTAAAGTTAGATAAGGTCCATAATTATCTAAAATAATATTTATTTCAATCAATAAAATAAATCATTAATCTTATAATAAAATTAAATTAATCATTAATCATTAAACGCCTTCTGTGTACTAGCAAGATTTCCACCCATTTTGGTAAAGATCAAGGTAAGAAAAGAACTTTATGAAATAAAAGAAAAGGATAATGCTAGAAATAGTAAAATTAAAAATTTAGCCAGAGTAACAAGGAACGATAATAAATTAAGATGTCACAAACCTCGTTATAACGAAGAAGCATACACAGATGAATAATTCAATAAGAAATTAATAGAAAGTTACGTATCTAGCCTTACACAAGGGAAAGGAAAATATGAACAAGACCTGGAAAAAGAAATCAAATTAACTAAGGAGAATGCAATCAAAGAATGGCAAAATATATGAGAGGAATCTAACACAGGAATCTGGACTAAAAGGCTGATTAGAGATATTGAGAAATGGGTCACAAGAAAGCACGGGTATGTAAATTTTTATACCACACAGATACTTACAGGTCATGGTTGCTTCAACCAATATACGAAAAAGAAATAGGTGAATACCAAACGGATCACTGCTGGTACAGCTGTCAAACACAAGATGATGCGCAACCCACTCTGCTTTACTGTAAGAAATGGAAAGATCAAAGGCAAAAATTAACGCACAGTCTAGAAATTAATATTCAATGAGAGCCTAATGAGATAATTGATGCAATTATCCCAGACTAAAATAAATGGAACGCTTTCCAGAGTTTCTGTCCAGAAGTACTGAATAAAAGACAGGCCGATGAAAGAGTAACACAAAAGACTGAAAGAGAGAACACTACAATATGATAATCTATTGTACTGTAAGAATAAGATACATACCATCTATGGGTAACAAATTAAAAGTAAAACCCTCAGGAAGATAATATAATATAATTTAACAGAAGCGAACGCAAACCTGAAACAGGAAAGAAATATTAACCTAATTAAAATATAGATAATAATTTCCACTTAATTAAAAATAGAGAGATTGTAAAACAATAAACGTGATATATTGTATTACAACAATATTAGTACAATAAGAGTCCTTACTAGTGAATGTAATCTAAAGAGGTGCGAAGAGTTTTGGAAGCAATGCAACTAAATTAACTAAAATATAAATAATAGTAAACCGTGAAATTAAATAATAACGTACCAAGAAATGCATAAACTTTGAAGACGCTGTCAAAGCTAAAAACCATAAATAACGAATCTAGTAAATCATTATAACAGAATCCAAACAAATGACAGGTCGACTAGATGGATAACCTAACACCGCACAACCCAGTCTTCAGTTTCAGACGCTGGACAACCAAATTGGACAATTGGGGCCGCAGAAATCGACTTCAGAAGCAAAAAATTCAGAATGAATTTGCAGTTTTTCGATCCTAGGATAGGGTCAGATGCAGTGGACAGCAAAAGAAGGGTTATATTTACGTTCCTGACACCCTAGGCTTCCGTTAGAGGCGCTGCTCAACCAGATCGGACAATTAGGGCCGCTGAAATCGACATGAGAATCATAAGATTGAGAATAAATAAGCAGTTTTTCCATTCTATGGCAGGTTTGGACGCAATAAAAGGCAAAGTAATGTTTATACTTACGTTCCGCACAACCCAGGCTGCAGTTTGAGCCGCTGCTCAGCCATATCGGACAAGTAGGGCCGCTGAAATTGACTCCAGAAGCACAAAATTCGGAATGAATTTGAAGTTTTTCGATCATAGGATAGGTTCAGATGCAATGGAAAGCAAAATAATGTTTATATTTACGTTCCGCACAACCTAGGCTTCAGTTAGAGACGCTACTCAACCAGATCGGACAATTAGGGCCGCAGAAATCCATTTGAGAAGCATAAAATTGAGAACAAGTAAGCAGTTTTTCGATCTTATGATAGATACCGATACAGCGGATGGCAGAATAATGATTGTATTTAGTGTAATAGTAATTTAGTAATAATTTTAATTCCATAAACTTTAAAAATTTATATGCTCATACACTAAAATATAAAGATTTAACAAAAAATTAATCATGATAAAAAATTTTTATTCTTATTTTTCATCTATAATAATTATCTTTTTATCAGTATTTTCTCTCATATTAAACAATATATTTTTCATTTGACTAATTATAGAAATTACTAACTTAATTTTTTTATCATCATTAGCTATTTCAAAAAATATGAAAATTAGAGTTCTTTATTTTTTTATTTCATTTATTAGAAGATCTCTAATTTTAACGGGAATTTTATTTAATAATTTTAATGTATACTCATCAATCCTAATAATAATGGGAACTTCATTAAAATTAGGGATTATTCCATTTAATGCTTGATTTAATTTTATATTTAAATCAATTAATTTCATAAATGCATTCTTATTAATAACATTCATAAAATTAATTCCTTTTATTCTTTTAATAAATTCAATCCCGATAAAAGAATTATTAATTATAATTACTCTAAATTTAATTGTATCACCTCTATTAATATTAAATAAAAATTCTTTAATACTAATAATATCATTTTCTTCAATTTATCAAACTTCATTAATAATAACATTAATATATTTAAATTTGTATATTTTTATTCTTTACTTCATCATATATTCAGTATTATCATATAATATAATCTATTTAATCATAGATATAAAATTAGAAAATAAAATAGAAATAATAATCTTTAACAATAAATCAAAACTTACATTTTCTTATTTATTACTAACATATATATTTATTCCACCAATAGGAGTATTTTCTTTAAAATGATTAGTGTTAGAGAACTTAGTAATTAAACTTAATGGTTTTAATCTTATCCTATCTATCGTTATTGTAATATCAAGACTATTAATAATTTGAAATTATTTAAATTTTATTAATAATAATTTATTCAATAAAAATTACTCAAATATATTCTTAAAATACAAATATATAGATATGTGAATTTTATTAATTATAACTATTATAGTAATTATATTTAGAATCATATACATTTACTTTAAAATCTAATTTCTGAAAAATTATATTTTATTTTTAAATTTGCAATTTAATATTTTGTTTAAATTATAGAAATTATATTAATAGTATTAGAAAATTTTATTTTCATAAATAAATTTACAATTTATTCCTTTTATCAGACATAATACTCTAATACTTTATTTAAAGATTTTAAGTTAATTTTAAACTATTAATCTTCAAAATTAAAAATATAAATTTAATTTTATAAATCTTAATTTCTTCGTGAATGAAAAAATGATTATACTCCACTAATCATAAAAATATTGGCATATTATATTTTATATTCGCTATATGATCAGGAATAATTGGTTCATCAATAAGATTTATTATTCGATTAGAATTAAGAAGACAGGGGCATGAATTAAAAATGATCAGATTTATAATTCAATTGTAACGTCTCATGCTTTTGTTATAATTTTTTTTATGGTTATACCATTCATAATTGGAGATTTTGGGAACTGATTAGTTCCCTTAATGATTGGAGCTCCAGATATGGCATTCCCACGAATAAACAATATAAGATTTTGATTACTACCTCCTTCAATTTTTTCATTATTAATAAGAAATTATTTAAATTCAGGATCAGGCACAGGATGAACAATTTACCCTCCATTATCATCATTTATATACCACCCATCATCATCTACCGATCTAACAATTTTTTCCCTTCATATCGCCGGAGTATCATCAATCATAGGGGCTATTAATTTTTTAGTGACAATTTTCAATATAATAAATTATTCGCTACAATATGATCAAATACCTTTATTCCCATGATCAGTTATAATTACAGCAATTTTACTTTTACTATCACTACCTGTTCTTGCTGGAGCAATTACAATACTTTTATCAGATCGAAATTTAAATTCTTCTTTTTTTACCCTATAGGAGGGGGTGACCCAATTTTATACCAACACTTATTTTGATTCTTTGGACATCCAAAAGTTTATATTCTAATTCTTCCAGGATTTGGACTAATCTCACATATTATTTTAAACGAAAGAGGTAAAAAAGCAACATTTGGAAACATAGGAATAGTATACGCAATACTAGGAATTGGTTTTCTAGGATTTATTGTATGAGCACATCACATATTTACTGTTGGAATAGATGTAGATACTCGCGCTTATTTCACATCAGCAACTATAATTACTGCCATTCCCACTGGCATTAAAGTTTTTAGATGACTAGCAACATTCCATGGATCAAAAGCTTACGCAAATCCAACAACTTTATGATCTATGGGATTTATTTTTTTGTTTACAATAGGAGGATTAACAGGAATTATATTATCAAATTCATCTATTCATATTTTACTTCATGATACATACTATGTTGTAGGACATTTTCATTATGTACTTTCAATAGGAGCAGTATTTAGAATTATTGCAAGATTATTTCACTGATATCCTTTAATTACTGGCTTAACACTAAACAAAAAATTTCTTAAAATTCAATTTTATTTTATATTTATTGGAGTAAATATAACATTCTTCCCTCAACATTTTTTAGGATTAATAGGAATACGACGACGATATTCAGATTACCCTGACGCGTATTACTGTTGAAATTTTTTACCTTCACTAGGATCATTAATTTCAATTAATAGAATAATAATATATATTTTTATTATATTAGAAAGATTTATAGTAAAACGATTAATTTTACTTATATATTTTCAAAATTCACTCGAATGATTACAAAACTATCCCCCATTTGAACACTCATTTAATGAAATTCCTTTGATTTTTAAAAAAGAAAATAAAAAAAATAAAATTTAATTTTAAACTTATAAAATTTATAAATTAAAAATTAAATTTAATATGGCAGATTAGTGCGATGAATTTAAGCTTCATATATAAAGATATATTTCATTTATTAAGAATTGCTACATGAAATATATTTTCACTTCAAGATCCTAACTCTCCTTTTGCTGATAATTTAGTTGTATTTTATAATATTACTATATATAATATTATCAATAATTATTTCGATAACATTATTTATAATAATAAATATCATTTTAAGAAAATTTAGAAATCGATTTTTATTAGAAAATAATTTAATTGAAATTATTTGAACTATTTTTCCAATAATTGTATTAATAATTATTGCATTTCCATCATTAAAAACTCTTTATTTTGTTGATGAAATATGGACATTCTCATATTTTACAATTAAAGCTATTGGTCATCAATGATATTGAAGATATGAATATCCAGAATTTTATTTAAATTATGATTCTTTTATAATCAATGATTATTCAAATTTAAGATTATTTCGACTATTAGATGTAGATAATCGAATTATTATTCCATTTAAAACCCCAATTCCTTTAATTACAACATCTGTTGATGTAATTCACTCATGAACAATTCCATCCTTAGGAATAAAAATAGATGCAACTCCAGGACGACTTAATCAAATAATATTATTTACATACCGACCAGGATTATTTTTTGGCCAATGTTCAGAAATTTGTGGAACAAATCATAGATTTATACCTATCGTAGTAGAATCAACATCAATAAATGATTTTGGAAATTGATTACTTAGAATAATAACTTTATAAAATCCTAAGATAAAAAATTAGTTAAACATATAACATTAAATTGTCAATTTAAAATTATTAATTTTTTAATATTTTTTATTTATATTTTATTTAACAATAATAATTTAATCATTAGATGTCTGAAATGAAAGAATTGGTCTCTTAAACCATATTATAGTATAAATTCGATATACTTCTAATGGCCAATATTTAAATATTTTTTTATACCACAGATAAAACCAATATTATGATCAATTCTTCTATTTTTCACATTAAGAATTATTTACATTATAATCATTAATCTTCATTATTTATTTATTAATTTTTCTCCATATAAAAATAAAAAGAAAATATTAAAAAATAAGAATAAAAATTTATGAAAGTGAATATGATAAACCTATTATCAATTTTCGACCCATCTACATATATTATACTTATAATAAATTGAATTAGTTTATTACTACCATTAATAATGATACCAATAATATATTGATTTATTCTCTCTCGTTTAAATATATTATGAATTAAACTTATAATAATAATTTACAATGAATTTAAATTACTAATTAGTTACAAATATATATTTAATATAATTATTTTCTTAAGAATACTAATAATAATTATACTTTATAATTTAATAGGATTAATACCATATACTTTCACTCCTACAAGTCACTTATCAATTAATTTATCATTAACAATATCAATATGATTAACATATATATTTTACGGTTGAACTATAAATTCAGAAAAGATATTAATTCATTTAGTACCACTAAATACACCTTTAATATTAATAAATTTTATAGTATTAATTGAAACAATCAGAAACATTATTCGTCCATGAGCATTATCAATTCGACTAACAGCTAATATATTAGCAGGATATTTACTTTTAACTTTACTAGGATCGTCAATAGAAAGTTCCTGATTAATTATTATGCCATTTATAATCATTATTCAAAATATATTATTTATTCTAGAAATCTCAGTTTTATTTATTCAATCGTATGTAATTTCCATTCTTAGACTTCTATACTTTAATGAATCTAATCATTAAAATCATTAAATTAAAAAAAAATTGTTTATCTTAAATAAACACTAAAACAAATGAAAAATCATCCATTTCATCTAGTAACACCCAGGCCTTGACCAATAATATTATCTATTAATTTAATAAATTTATTAATAAGAGCTATTATAATTTTTCAATTTAAAATTAATTGAATTCTATTTATATCATTAATTACTATATTATTTACTATAGCACAATGATGACGAGATGTAATTCGTGAAAGAACATTTCAAGGAATGCACTCATATATAGTATTAGATTTAATAAAATTAGGAAAGTGTTTGGTGTTGTGGTGCATTATATTTGAAATATTTACAGAGATTTCAAGAAAATATAAGTGTGAAACAAGATAAAACTATCTTTGAATCAAACTGAAGAATTTAAAAATTCATAAAGGTATGTATAAGTTAATAGAGAGACGTGGAATAGACAAAATTATTGGTACGGAGCCAAATAGGTTATGTGAACAGGTGAAACAGGCTAAAGAGATTAGCATAATTAGATATTGAAAGGAACAATTATGCAGTTAATTATAAAATCGTGTTAGAGGATATATTGTATTGTAATTGTGAAAGATTTCCTCACCACCCTAGGGGTATTTATCATGGCGCGTTACCCTTTTTTTATTATAATGGGTGGTTCGCCAATAGTCATGTCATCCCACTTTCTAAAATGAAATTAATTTTAAATAAAACATAACAAAAACATAATTTTTGTATTCATTATAAAATAAAGTACTACATTTTGAAATAATAATAATAGATAGTCTTGAATAATATTAATAAGAAAACATAACAAAACGTACTCTTCAAATACTACCAGTAAAACCTTAAATCTTGTGAAATAGTACATACTAAGCAAATAAATAAAACTCTATTAATGTATTAAAACATATTGAAAAGAATAAGTTGAATATATATACATCAAAATTGATGTTTTAAGAAAAGTGAAATTAAAAGAACATCGTTGAAAATCTAGTTCCTATTAAAAAGTTTTTAATTTTCGATTTTTAGAAGAGATGTCTGCACGCCTTTCCAACTGACTATTATTTACAGTTAATGCAATATACAATAATAAGTAATAATACAATAAATTATATTCTTTCGTTCAGTAAGTGGTGTAAGTTTAATACAACAACAGGAATAATGAATAAACGAGGATAAATATTGATAAATATATATAAAATATAAGTATCATTAAATAATCAGCGGTTTGTTGTTCGTGTTGAGTTTTATTTGGCTTTAGGATAAACATCAGAGTGTCATATATAATTAATCACTTGATAAATTTTACTAAGTAATTTGTAAATGTTTTCATTCAAAATGTCAAAATTGATTCGGAAAGACCCTTTTCAATTTCATTATTAATTTTATACATCGATTTAAGTAAAAAAGTATACCTAATCTTATAAAAATATGATAAAAAATATATTCCTTTCAGGAAAAAGATAAATTTATTAAATAAAAATTTTTGGGGGTGTTTATTAGGATAATAAAATAATAAATAACCAAAATAAATCCGTAATAAATAAATAAATAAAATAAATATTTTATCATAAAAATTCAATAAGATAATGTAAACTTTAAAGATTAGATAAAAAATAAGTATTCCCATAAAAATAACTATAATAAACAAAAAGGAAATACATAAATTAATGTATAAAGATTCATAATATACTCTGTAGGTAACATTTTTAAATTCAAAAGGATAAAAGATTCATAAAACTAAACGAAATGAGTATCTTAGTGTAAACACCATAGATATATAAAATATACAAAATATTGTAATTCTAATATCTCTATTAATAAAGAAATATTCAATAATTATATCCTTAGAGAGAAAACCTGACAAAAAGAAACACCCGCATAGACTTAATTTTCCAATTAATAGAACTATACCATTTAAAGGTATTAAAATTCTCATAGAATTAAAATTTCGAATATCTTGGTTATTATTAGATCTATGAATAAATCTTCTTGCACATATAAATATTATTGATTTAAATAAAGCATGAATAACTAAATGAAAGAAGGCTAAATCCACTAACCCTACAGATAAAATTCTTATTATTAATCCTAACTGACTTAAAGTTGATAGGGCAATAATTTTCTTTAAATCATATTCAAAATTAGCAATAGAACTAGCCATAAATATAGTAAAGATTGAGATAAATAAAATAACGTTATTATTTATTGTAAACACTAAACTGTAATAATGGATTAATAAATAAACCCCTGCAGTAACTAAGGTTGAAGAATGAACTAAAGTAGAAATAAGGGTTGGAGCTATTATAGCTGCAGGTAACCATAAAGAAAAGGGTATTTGAGCTCTTTTAGTTAAAGCGCTTAAAAATATGAAAAATATTATAAATCTATCTATTTCATAAAATATTAAATTTCACGACCCATTTGCGGAATTTGAAACAATCAATATTAAAAATCCAATATCTCCAACCCGATTACATACAATTGTTAAAACTCCAGAATTAAAAGCTCTATATCTTTGATAATAAATAATTAAACCAAAAGAAATTAAACCTAGCCCATCCCATCCTAATAAAATTGATAAAACTCTGGGACTTAAAATTATTAAACATATTGATAGAATAAATAAAATTAATAAATAAAAAAACCGACAAATTCTTTTATCTGACCTTATATATTCAATTCTGTAAATTATTACGCATGAGGAAATAATAGAAACAACTCCGATAAATATTAATCTAATAAAATCCAAATAAATAATTATTCTAAATTTTATACAAAACAAATTTATTAAATCCCATTCTAAAATAATTACATATTTAGATGTATATAAATATAGGCCTAAAAATAGATATAGTATTCCAGAAAATAGTATGAATAAACTAATTAAAAACATTTTTATGATAATTTAAAATATAAATACATATATCATTGACACCACAAGTCAATATTTTAATTAAACTATTTAAATAAAATATATTTAAAATTAATATGAAAAAATAATTAAATTTAAAAATATAAAATTTAGGGGAATTCAATGCATCAATAAAATATAATAATCTAAAATATTAGCATTAAAAATCTTTAAAAAGAAATTTATTTTTCCATGTTGAACATAAATATATAAATATAATGAATAACAAAATCTAAGAAAACAATAAAAAATTAATAAATAAATCAAATATTTGAATCATAAATAAATAATTATTAACAAAAATACCTCACCAACTAAGTTTAATGAAACAGGAGCAGATATATTAGATGTACAAAATATAAATCAAAATATAGATATTGGAGGCATTAACGCTATTATCCCCTTATTTAAAAATATAATCCGTCTCCCTGAAGATTTATAACACAAATTTACTGAATAAAATAAACCCGAAGAACATAATCCATGAGCAATTATAATAATATAACTACCTACAAATCCTAAAAGTATTTCAGTTATTATAGATCTTAATAAAATTCTTATATGAATTACTGAAGAATAAGCTACCAAAATCTTTATATCAATTTGACGTAAACATAAAATTGAAACAATTAACCCCCCAATTAATCTAAATACTAAAATTACCAAATTTACAAAATAAAAATTAGAATAAAAAATATATATAAATCGCAATAAACCATATGTTCCTAATTTTAATAAAATAGCTGCTAAAATTATTGATCCAAACACAGGGGCTTCAACATGAGCTTTTAATAATCATCCATGTAATATAAATATAGGAATTTTCACTAAAAATGAACTTAATATATAAATAAATATAAAAATATTTAAATTATAATCTATTATTTCTATTAAATTTATTAGCGCTAAATTATTCAAATAAATAATAATTAATAAAAAAACCAGTAAGGGAAATGAAAAAAATATTGTATAAAACATCAGATAATAACCAGCTAATAATCGTATGTTACCTGTCCCTCATTTTACAATAATTAAACATATAATAATTAACCTTACCTCAAAAAAGAAATAAAATATTAAAAAATTTATTGTTAAAAATGCAAATATAAAACAATCAACAAAATCAAATTTAAATTAAAACAAATTCTAGATAAATTTATTAACAAAATCAAATTAAAAATTCATAAATTTAAAATAACTAATATAAATGAAAAAAAATTAAAGCCAAAATTAAACCTAATTGTGTTTCAATATATTTCATTTCTAAAATTGAATAATAATATAAATCTAATAAACATCAAAATAAAAATGTAAATTTTAAAAATTTATTTAAATTATAAAGAAAAAATAATATCAAAATTATTAAAAAAGCTTTTATCATGTTAAATTTAATATTGAAATTCTTTGATTCCCATAAAAATAAGTACAATTAACTAAAATTCTCAAACCAATAACTCTATCGCACACAGAAAATACTATAAAATATATGAAAATTCATTCATTAGAATAAATTCCAAACATAAAGATTATTGATAGTATAGAAATTACAAAAAATTGTATACTAATCAATATTATCAATAAATCACTCTTAAAAACGAAAATCAACATAAAATTTAATAAAATTAAAATAAGTGAATAAGCAATAAAATAAAATCATTATTTTAGTTAAATAGTTTAATCTAAAACATAAATCTTGTAAATTTAAAATATCATATAATAATTTTAACTAATTAACCACAAAATATTTTATTATACAAAATACATAATAATTTTATTTTCAAAAAAAATTAAATAGATAATTATCATTAATCTCCAAAATTAATATTTAAATTAAACTACTTTTTGAATAAAATAAAATAAAATAAAATGATAATATATATTAAATATATATCAAAATAGCAGAATATTTTGTTGGTGTCGAATTTTGATTTCAAACGAACAACAAATTGAAAATTAGTTTGTAATTTATACGATAGAACCTAATAGATAATAAGAAATAAACTTACATCAAAGGTTAATAAGGAAGTAACTAGTAAAGTTAGATAAGGTCCATAATTATCTAAAATAATATTTATTTCAATCAATAAAATAAATCATTAATCTTATAATAAAATTAAATTAATCATTAATCATTAAACGCCTTCTGTGTACTAGCAAGATTTCCACCCATTTTGGTAAAGATCAAAGTAAGAAAAGAACTTTATGAAATAAAAGAAAAGGATAATGCTAGAAATAGTAAAATTAAAAATTTAGCCAGAGTAACAAGGAACGATAATAAATTAAGATGTCACAAACCTCGTTATAACGAAGAAGCATACACAGATGAATAATTCAATAAGAAATTAATAGAAAGTTACGTATCTAGCCTTACACAAGGGAAAGGAAAATATGAACAAGACCTGGAAAAAGAAATCAAATTAACTAAGGAGAATACAATCAAAGAATGGCAAAATATATGAGAGGAATCTAACACAGGAATCTGGACTAAAAGGCTGATTAGAGATATTGAGAAATGGGTCACAAGAAAGCACGGGTATGTAAATTTTTATACCACACAGATACTTACAGGTCATGGTTGCTTCAACCAATATACGAAAAAGAAATAGGTGAATACCAAACGGATCACTGCTGGTACAGCTGTCAAACACAAGATGATGCGCAACCCACTCTGCTTTACTGTAAGAAATGGAAAGATCAAAGGCAAAAATTAACGCACAATCTAGAAATTAATATCCAATGAGAGCCTAATGAGATAATTGATGCAATTATCCCAGACTAAAATAAATGGAACGCTTTCCAAAGTTTCTGTCCAGAAGTACTGAATAAAAGACAGGCCGATGAAAGAGTAACACAAAAGACTGAAAGAGAGAACACTACAATATGATAATCTATTGTACTGTAAGAATAAGATACATACCATCTATGGGTAACAAATTAAAAGTAAAACCCTCAGGAAGATAAATATAATATAATTTAACAGAAGCGAACGCAAACCTGAAACAGGAAAGAAATATTAACCTAATTAAAATATAGATAATAATTTCCACTTAATTAAAAATAGAGAGATTGTAAAACAATAAACGTGATATATTGTATTACAACAATATTAGTACAATAAGAGTCCTTACTAGTGAATGTAATCTAAAGAGGTGCGAAGAGTTTTGGAAGCAATGCAACTAAATTAACTAAAATATAAATAATAGTAAACCGTGAAATTAAATAATAACGTACCAAGAAATGCATAAACTTTGAAGACGCTGTCAAAGCTAAAAACCATAAATAACGAATCTAGTAAATCATTATAACAGAATCCAAACAAATGACAGGTCGACTAGATGGATAACCTAACACCGCACAACCCAGTCTTCAGTTTCAGACGCTGGACAACCAAATTGGACAATTGGGGCCGCAGAAATCGACTTCAGAAGCAAAAAATTCAGAATGAATTTGCAGTTTTTCGATCCTAGGATAGGGTCAGATGCAGTGGACAGCAAAAGAAGGGTTATATTTACGTTCCTGACACCCTAGGCTTCCGTTAGAGGCGCTGCTCAACCAGATCGGACAATTAGGGCCGCTGAAATCGACATGAGAATCATAAGATTGAGAATAAATAAGCAGTTTTTCCATTCTATGGCAGGTTTGGACGCAATAAAAGGCAAAGTAATGTTTATACTTACGTTCCGCACAACCCAGGCTGCAGTTTGAGCCGCTGCTCAGCCATATCGGACAAGTAGGGCCGCTGAAATTGACTCCAGAAGCACAAAATTCGGAATGAATTTGAAGTTTTTCGATCATAGGATAGGTTCAGATGCAATGGAAAGCAAAATAATGTTTATATTTACGTTCCGCACAACCTAGGCTTCAGTTAGAGACGCTACTCAACCAGATCGGACAATTAGGGCCGCAGAAATCCATTTGAGAAGCATAAAATTGAGAACAAGTAAGCAGTTTTTCGATCTTATGATAGATACCGATACAGCGGATGGCAGAATAATGATTGTATTTAGTGTAATAGTAATTTAGTAATAATTTTAATTCCATAAACTTTAAAAATTTATATGCTCATACACTAAAATATAAAGATTTAACAAAAAATTAATCATGATAAAAAATTTTTATTCTTATTTTTCATCTATAATAATTATCTTTTTATCAGTATTTTCTCTCATATTAAACAATATATTTTTCATTTGACTAATTATAGAAATTACTAACTTAATTTTTTTATCATCATTAGCTATTTCAAAAAATATGAAAATTAGAGTTCTTTATTTTTTTATTTCATTTATTAGAAGATCTCTAATTTTAACGGGAATTTTATTTAATAATTTTAATGTATACTCATCAATCCTAATAATAATGGGAACTTCATTAAAATTAGGGATTATTCCATTTAATGCTTGATTTAATTTTATATTTAAATCAATTAATTTCATAAATGCATTCTTATTAATAACATTCATAAAATTAATTCCTTTTATTCTTTTAATAAATTCAATCCCGATAAAAGAATTATTAATTATAATTACTCTAAATTTAATTGTATCACCTCTATTAATATTAAATAAAAATTCTTTAATACTAATAATATCATTTTCTTCAATTTATCAAACTTCATTAATAATAACATTAATATATTTAAATTTGTATATTTTTATTCTTTACTTCATCATATATTCAGTATTATCATATAATATAATCTATTTAATCATAGATATAAAATTAGAAAATAAAATAGAAATAATAATCTTTAACAATAAATCAAAACTTACATTTTCTTATTTATTACTAACATATATATTTATTCCACCAATAGGAGTATTTTCTTTAAAATGATTAGTGTTAGAGAACTTAGTAATTAAACTTAATGGTTTTAATCTTATCCTATCTATCGTTATTGTAATATCAAGACTATTAATAATTTGAAATTATTTAAATTTTATTAATAATAATTTATTCAATAAAAATTACTCAAATATATTCTTAAAATACAAATATATAGATATGTGAATTTTATTAATTATAACTATTATAGTAATTATATTTAGAATCATATACATTTACTTTAAAATCTAATTTCTGAAAAATTATATTTTATTTTTAAATTTGCAATTTAATATTTTGTTTAAATTATAGAAATTATATTAATAGTATTAGAAAATTTTATTTTCATAAATAAATTTACAATTTATTCCTTTTATCAGACATAATACTCTAATACTTTATTTAAAGATTTTAAGTTAATTTTAAACTATTAATCTTCAAAATTAAAAATATAAATTTAATTTTATAAATCTTAATTTCTTCGTGAATGAAAAAATGATTATACTCCACTAATCATAAAAATATTGGCATATTATATTTTATATTCGCTATATGATCAGGAATAATTGGTTCATCAATAAGATTTATTATTCGATTAGAATTAAGAAGACAGGGGCATGAATTAAAAATGATCAGATTTATAATTCAATTGTAACGTCTCATGCTTTTGTTATAATTTTTTTTATGGTTATACCATTCATAATTGGAGATTTTGGGAACTGATTAGTTCCCTTAATGATTGGAGCTCCAGATATGGCATTTCCACGAATAAACAATATAAGATTTTGATTACTACCTCCTTCAATTTTTTCATTATTAACAAGAAATTATTTAAATTCAGGATCAGGCACAGGATGAACAATTTACCCTCCATTATCATCATTTATATACCACCCATCATCATCTACCGATCTAACAATTTTTTCCCTTCATATCGCCGGAGTATCATCAATCATAGGGGCTATTAATTTTTTAGTGACAATTTTCAATATAATAAATTATTCGCTACAATATGATCAAATACCTTTATTCCCATGATCAGTTATAATTACAGCAATTTTACTTTTACTATCACTACCTGTTCTTGCTGGAGCAATTACAATACTTTTATCAGATCGAAATTTAAATTCTTCTTTTTTTACCCTATAGGAGGGGGTGACCCAATTTTATACCAACACTTATTTTGATTCTTTGGACATCCAAAAGTTTATATTCTAATTCTTCCAGGATTTGGACTAATCTCGCATATTATTTTAAACGAAAGAGGTAAAAAAGCAACATTTGGAAACATAGGAATAGTATACGCAATACTAGGAATTGGTTTTCTAGGATTTATTGTATGAGCACATCACATATTTACTGTTGGAATAGATGTAGATACTCGCGCTTATTTCACATCAGCAACTATAATTACTGCCATTCCCACTGGCATTAAAGTTTTTAGATGACTAGCAACATTCCATGGATCAAAAGCTTACGCAAATCCAACAACTTTATGATCTATGGGATTTATTTTTTTGTTTACAATAGGAGGATTAACAGGAATTATATTATCAAATTCATCTATTCATATTTTACTTCATGATACATACTATGTTGTAGGACATTTTCATTATGTACTTCCAATAGGAGCAGTATTTAGAATTATTGCAAGATTATTTCACTGATATCCTTTAATTACTGGCTTAACACTAAACAAAAAATTTCTTAAAATTCAATTTTATTTTATATTTATTGGAGTAAATATAACATTCTTCCCTCAACATTTTTTAGGATTAATAGGAATACCACGACGATATTCAGATTACCCTGACGCGTATTACTGTTGAAATTTTTTACCTTCACTAAGATCATTAATTTCAATTAATAGAATAATAATATTTATTTTTATTATATTAGAAAGATTTATAGTAAAACGATTAATTTTACTTATATATTTTCAAAATTCACTCGAATGATTACAAAACTATCCCCCATTTGAACACTCATTTAATGAAATTCCTTTGATTTTTAAAAAAGAAAATAAAAAAAATAAAATTTAATTTTAAACTTATAAAATTTATAAATTAAAAATTAAATTTAATATGGCAGATTAGTGCGATGAATTTAAGCTTCATATATAAAGATATATTTCATTTATTAAGAATTGCTACATGAAATATATTTTCACTTCAAGATCCTAACTCTCCTTTTGCTGATAATTTAGTTGTATTTTATAATATTACTATATATAATATTATCAATAATTATTTCGATAACATTATTTATAATAATAAATATCATTTTAAGAAAATTTAGAAATCGATTTTTATTAGAAAATAATTTAATTGAAATTATTTGAACTATTTTTCCAATAATTGTATTAATAATTATTGCATTTCCATCATTAAAAACTCTTTATTTTGTTGATGAAATATGGACATTCTCATATTTTACAATTAAAGCTATTGGTCATCAATGATATTGAAGATATGAATATCCAGAATTTTATTTAAATTATGATTCTTTTATAATCAATGATTATTCAAATTTAAGATTATTTCGACTATTAGATGTAGATAATCGAATTATTATTCCATTTAAAACCCCAATTCCTTTAATTACAACATCTGTTGATGTAATTCACTCATGAACAATTCCATCCTTAGGAATAAAAATAGATGCAACTCCAGGACGACTTAATCAAATAATATTATTTACATACCGACCAGGATTATTTTTTGGCCAATGTTCAGAAATTTGTGGAACAAATCATAGATTTATACCTATCGTAGTAGAATAAACATCAATAAATGATTTTGGAAATTGATTACTTAGAATAATAACTTTATAAAATCCTAAGATAAAAAATTAGTTAAACATATAACATTAAATTGTCAATTTAAAATTATTAATTTTTTAATATTTTTTATTTATATTTTATTTAACAATAATAATTTAATCATTAGATGTCTGAAATGAAAGAATTGGTCTCTTAAACCATATTATAGTATAAATTCGATATACTTCTAATGGCCAATATTTAAATATTTTTTTATACCACAGATAAAACCAATATTATGATCAATTCTTCTATTTTTCACATTAAGAATTATTTACATTATAATCATTAATCTTCATTATTTATTTATTAATTTTTCTCCATATAAAAATAAAAAGAAAATATTAAAAAATAAGAATAAAAATTTATGAAAGTGAATATGATAAACCTATTATCAATTTTCGACCCATCTACATATATTATACTTATAATAAATTGAATTAGTTTATTACTACCATTAATAATGATACCAATAATATATTGATTTATTCTCTCTCGTTTAAATATATTATGAATTAAACTTATAATAATAATTTACAATGAATTTAAATTACTAATTAGTTACAAATATATATTTAATATAATTATTTTCTTAAGAATACTAATAATAATTATACTTTATAATTTAATAGGATTAATACCATATACTTTCACTCCTACAAGTCACTTATCAATTAATTTATCATTAACAATATCAATATGATTAACATATATATTTTACGGTTGAACTATAAATTCAGAAAAGATATTAATTCATTTAGTACCACTAAATACACCTTTAATATTAATAAATTTTATAGTATTAATTGAAACAATCAGAAACATTATTCGTCCATGAGCATTATCAATTCGACTAACAGCTAATATATTAGCAGGATATTTACTTTTAACTTTACTAGGATCGTCAATAGAAAGTTCCTGATTAATTATTATTCCATTTATAATCATTATTCAAAATATATTATTTATTCTAGAAATCTCAGTTTTATTTATTCAATCGTATGTAATTTCCATTCTTAGACTTCTATACTTTAATGAATCTAATCATTAAAATCATTAAATTAAAAAAAAATTGTTTATCTTAAATAAACACTAAAACAAATGAAAAATCATCCATTTCATCTAGTAACACCCAGGCCTTGACCAATAATATTATCTATTAATTTAATAAATTTATTAATAAGAGCTATTATAATTTTTCAATTTAAAATTAATTGAATTCTATTTATATCATTAATTACTATATTATTTACTATAGCACAATGATGACGAGATGTAATTCGTGAAAGAACATTTCAAGGAATGCACTCATATATAGTATTAGATTTAATAAAATTAGGAAAGTGTTTGGTGTTGTGGTGCATTATATTTGAAATATTTACAGAGATTTCAAGAAAATATAAGTGTGAAACAAGATAAAACTATCTTTGAATCAACCTGAAGAATTTAAAAATTCATAAAGGTATGTATAAGTTAATAGAGAGACGTGGAATAGACAAAATTATTGGTACGGAGCCAAATAGGTTATGTGAACAGGTGAAACAGGCTAAAGAGATTAGCATAATTAGATATTGAAAGGAACAATTATGCAGTTAATTATAAAATCGTGTTAGAGGATATATTGTATTGTAATTGTGAAAGATTTCCTCACCACCCTAGGGGTATTTATCATGGCGCGTTACCCTTTTTTTATTATAATGGGTGGTTCGCCAATAGTCATGTCATCCCACTTTCTAAAATGAAATTAATTTTAAATAAAACATAACAAAAACATAATTTTTGTATTCATTATAAAATAAAGTATTACATTTTGAAATAATAATAATAGATAATCTTGAATAATATTAATAAGAAAACATAACAAAACGTACTCTTCAAATACTACCAGTAAAACCTTAAATCTTGTGAAATAGTACATACTAAGCAAATAAATAAAACTCTATTAATGTATTAAAACATATTGAAAAGAATAAGTTGAATATATATACATCAAAATTGATGTTTTAAGAAAAGTGAAATTAAAAGAACATCGTTGAAAATCTAGTTCCTATTAAAAAGTTTTTAATTTTCGATTTTTAGAAGAGATGTCTGCACGCCTTTCCAACTGACTATTATTTACAGTTAATGCAATATACAATAATAAGTAATAATACAATAAATTATATTCTTTCGTTCAGTAAGTGGTGTAAGTTTAATACAACAACAGGAATAATGAATAAACGAGGATAAATATTGATAAATATATATAAAATATAAGTATCATTAAATAATCAGCGGTTTGTTGTTCGTGTTGAGTTTTATTTGGCTTTAGGATAAACATCAGAGTGTCATATATAATTAATCACTTGATAAATTTTACTAAGTAATTTGTAAATGTTTTCATTCAAAATGTCAAAATTGATTCGGAAAGACCCTTTTCAATTTCATTATTAATTTTATACATCGATTTAAGTAAAAAAGTATACCTAATCTTATAAAAATATGATAAAAAATATATTCCTTTCAGGAAAAAGATAAATTTATTAAATAAAAATTTTTGGGGGTGTTTATTAGGATAATAAAATAATAAATAACCAAAATAAATCCGTAATAAATAAATAAATAAAATAAATATTTTATCATAAAAATTCAATAAGATAATGTAAACTTTAAAGATTAGATAAAAAATAAGTATTCCCATAAAAATAACTATAATAAACAAAAAGGAAATACATAAATTAATGTATAAAGATTCATAATATACTCTGTAGGTAACATTTTTAAATTCAAAAGGATAAAAGATTCATAAAACTAAACGAAATGAGTATCTTAGTGTAAACACCATAGATATATAAAATATACAAAATATTGTAATTCTAATATCTCTATTAATAAAGAAATATTCAATAATTATATCCTTAGAGAGAAAACCTGACAAAAAGAAACACCCGCATAGACTTAATTTTCCAATTAATAGAACTATACCATTTAAAGGTATTAAAATTCTCATAGAATTAAAATTTCGAATATCTTGGTTATTATTAGATCTATGAATAAATCTTCTTGCACATATAAATATTATTGATTTAAATAAAGCATGAATAACTAAATGAAAGAAGGCTAAATCCACTAACCCTACAGATAAAATTCTTATTATTAATCCTAACTGACTTAAAGTTGATAGGGCAATAATTTTCTTTAAATCATATTCAAAATTAGCAATAGAACTAGCCATAAATATAGTAAAGATTGAGATAAATAAAATAACGTTATTATTTATTGTAAACACTAAACTGTAATAATGGATTAATAAATAAACCCCTGCAGTAACTAAGGTTGAAGAATGAACTAAAGTAGAAATAAGGGTTGGAGCTATTATAGCTGCAGGTAACCATAAAGAAAAGGGTATTTGAGCTCTTTTAGTTAAAGCGCTTAAAAATATGAAAAATATTATAAATCTATCTATTTCATAAAATATTAAATTTCACGACCCATTTGCGGAATTTGAAACAATCAATATTAAAAATCCAATATCTCCAACCCGATTACATACAATTGTTAAAACTCCAGAATTAAAAGCTCTATATCTTTGATAATAAATAATTAAACCAAAAGAAATTAAACCTAGCCCATCCCATCCTAATAAAATTGATAAAACTCTGGGACTTAAAATTATTAAACATATTGATAGAATAAATAAAATTAATAAATAAAAAAACCGACAAATTCTTTTATCTGACCTTATATATTCAATTCTGTAAATTATTACGCATGAGGAAATAATAGAAACAACTCCGATAAATATTAATCTAATAAAATCCAAATAAATAATTATTCTAAATTTTATACAAAACAAATTTATTAAATCCCATTCTAAAATAATTACATATTTAGATGTATATAAATATAGGCCTAAAAATAGATATAGTATTCCAGAAAATAGTATGAATAAACTAATTAAAAACATTTTTATGATAATTTAAAATATAAATACATATATCATTGACACCACAAGTCAATATTTTAATTAAACTATTTAAATAAAATATATTTAAAATTAATATGAAAAAATAATTAAATTTAAAAATATAAAATTTAGGGGAATTCAATGCATCAATAAAATATAATAATCTAAAATATTAGCATTAAAAATCTTTAAAAAGAAATTTATTTTTCCATGTTGAACATAAATATATAAATATAATGAATAACAAAATCTAAGAAAACAATAAAAAATTAATAAATAAATCAAATATTTGAATCATAAATAAATAATTATTAACAAAAATACCTCACCAACTAAGTTTAATGAAACAGGAGCAGATATATTAGATGTACAAAATATAAATCAAAATATAGATATTGGAGGCATTAACGCTATTATCCCCTTATTTAAAAATATAATCCGTCTCCCTGAAGATTTATAACACAAATTTACTGAATAAAATAAACCCGAAGAACATAATCCATGAGCAATTATAATAATATAACTACCTACAAATCCTAAAAGTATTTCAGTTATTATAGATCTTAATAAAATTCTTATATGAATTACTGAAGAATAAGCTACCAAAATCTTTATATCAATTTGACGTAAACATAAAATTGAAACAATTAACCCCCCAATTAATCTAAATACTAAAATTACCAAATTTACAAAATAAAAATTAGAATAAAAAATATATATAAATCGCAATAAACCATATGTTCCTAATTTTAATAAAATAGCTGCTAAAATTATTGATCCAAACACAGGGGCTTCAACATGAGCTTTTAATAATCATCCATGTAATATAAATATAGGAATTTTCACTAAAAATGAACTTAATATATAAATAAATATAAAAATATTTAAATTATAATCTATTATTTCTATTAAATTTATTAGCGCTAAATTATTCAAATAAATAATAATTAATAAAAAAACCAGTAAGGGAAATGAAAAAAATATTGTATAAAACATCAGATAATAACCAGCTAATAATCGTATGTTACCTGTCCCTCATTTTACAATAATTAAACATATAATAATTAACCTTACCTCAAAAAAGAAATAAAATATTAAAAAATTTATTGTTAAAAATGCAAATATAAAACAATCAACAAAATCAAATTTAAATTAAAACAAATTCTAGATAAATTTATTAACAAAATCAAATTAAAAATTCATAAATTTAAAATAACTAATATAAATGAAAAAAAATTAAAGCCAAAATTAAACCTAATTGTGTTTCAATATATTTCATTTCTAAAATTGAATAATAATATAAATCTAATAAACATCAAAATAAAAATGTAAATTTTAAAAATTTATTTAAATTATAAAGAAAAAATAATATCAAAATTATTAAAAAAGCTTTTATCATGTTAAATTTAATATTGAAATTCTTTGATTCCCATAAAAATAAGTACAATTAACTAAAATTCTCAAACCAATAACTCTATCGCACACAGAAAATACTATAAAATATATGAAAATTCATTCATTAGAATAAATTTCAAACATAAAGATTATTGATAGTATAGAAATTACAAAAAATTGTATACTAATCAATATTATCAATAAATCACTCTTAAAAACGAAAATCAACATAAAATTTAATAAAATTAAAATAAGTGAATAAGCAATAAAATAAAATCATTATTTTAGTTAAATAGTTTAATCTAAAACATAAATCTTGTAAATTTAAAATATCATATAATAATTTTAACTAATTAACCACAAAATATTTTATTATACAAAATACATAATAATTTTATTTTCAAAAAAAATTAAATAGATAATTATCATTAATCTCCAAAATTAATATTTAAATTAAACTACTTTTTGAATAAAATAAAATAAAATAAAATGATAATATATATTAAATATATATCAAAATAGCAGAATATTTTGTTGGTGTCGAATTTTGATTTCAAACGAACAACAAATTGAAAATTAGTTTGTAATTTATACGATAGAACCTAATAGATAATAAGAAATAAACTTACATCAAAGGTTAATAAGGAAGTAACTAGTAAAGTTAGATAAGGTCCATAATTATCTAAAATAATATTTATTTCAATCAATAAAATAAATCATTAATCTTATAATAAAATTAAATTAATCATTAATCATTAAACGCCTTCTGTGTACTAGCAAGATTTCCACCCATTTTGGTAAAGATCAAAGTAAGAAAAGAACTTTATGAAATAAAAGAAAAGGATAATGCTAGAAATAGTAAAATTAAAAATTTAGCCAGAGTAACAAGGAACGATAATAAATTAAGATGTCACAAACCTCGTTATAACGAAGAAGCATACACAGATGAATAATTCAATAAGAAATTAATAGAAAGTTACGTATCTAGCCTTACACAAGGGAAAGGAAAATATGAACAAGACCTGGAAAAAGAAATCAAATTAACTAAGGAGAATACAATCAAAGAATGGCAAAATATATGAGAGGAATCTAACACAGGAATCTGGACTAAAAGGCTGATTAGAGATATTGAGAAATGGGTCACAAGAAAGCACGGGTATGTAAATTTTTATACCACACAGATACTTACAGGTCATGGTTGCTTCAACCAATATACGAAAAAGAAATAGGTGAATACCAAACGGATCACTGCTGGTACAGCTGTCAAACACAAGATGATGCGCAACCCACTCTGCTTTACTGTAAGAAATGGAAAGATCAAAGGCAAAAATTAACGCACAATCTAGAAATTAATATCCAATGAGAGCCTAATGAGATAATTGATGCAATTATCCCAGACTAAAATAAATGGAACGCTTTCCAAAGTTTCTGTCCAGAAGTACTGAATAAAAGACAGGCCGATGAAAGAGTAACACAAAAGACTGAAAGAGAGAACACTACAATATGATAATCTATTGTACTGTAAGAATAAGATACATACCATCTATGGGTAACAAATTAAAAGTAAAACCCTCAGGAAGATAAATATAATATAATTTAACAGAAGCGAACGCAAACCTGAAACAGGAAAGAAATATTAACCTAATTAAAATATAGATAATAATTTCCACTTAATTAAAAATAGAGAGATTGTAAAACAATAAACGTGATATATTGTATTACAACAATATTAGTACAATAAGAGTCCTTACTAGTGAATGTAATCTAAAGAGGTGCGAAGAGTTTTGGAAGCAATGCAACTAAATTAACTAAAATATAAATAATAGTAAACCGTGAAATTAAATAATAACGTACCAAGAAATGCATAAACTTTGAAGACGCTGTCAAAGCTAAAAACCATAAATAACGAATCTAGTAAATCATTATAACAGAATCCAAACAAATGACAGGTCGACTAGATGGATAACCTAACACCGCACAACCCAGTCTTCAGTTTCAGACGCTGGACAACCAAATTGGACAATTGGGGCCGCAGAAATCGACTTCAGAAGCAAAAAATTCAGAATGAATTTGCAGTTTTTCGATCCTAGGATAGGGTCAGATGCAGTGGACAGCAAAAGAAGGGTTATATTTACGTTCCTGACACCCTAGGCTTCCGTTAGAGGCGCTGCTCAACCAGATCGGACAATTAGGGCCGCTGAAATCGACATGAGAATCATAAGATTGAGAATAAATAAGCAGTTTTTCCATTCTATGGCAGGTTTGGACGCAATAAAAGGCAAAGTAATGTTTATACTTACGTTCCGCACAACCCAGGCTGCAGTTTGAGCCGCTGCTCAGCCATATCGGACAAGTAGGGCCGCTGAAATTGACTCCAGAAGCACAAAATTCGGAATGAATTTGAAGTTTTTCGATCATAGGATAGGTTCAGATGCAATGGAAAGCAAAATAATGTTTATATTTACGTTCCGCACAACCTAGGCTTCAGTTAGAGACGCTACTCAACCAGATCGGACAATTAGGGCCGCAGAAATCCATTTGAGAAGCATAAAATTGAGAACAAGTAAGCAGTTTTTCGATCTTATGATAGATACCGATACAGCGGATGGCAGAATAATGATTGTATTTAGTGTAATAGTAATTTAGTAATAATTTTAATTCCATAAACTTTAAAAATTTATATGCTCATACACTAAAATATAAAGATTTAACAAAAAATTAATCATGATAAAAAATTTTTATTCTTATTTTTCATCTATAATAATTATCTTTTTATCAGTATTTTCTCTCATATTAAACAATATATTTTTCATTTGACTAATTATAGAAATTACTAACTTAATTTTTTTATCATCATTAGCTATTTCAAAAAATATGAAAATTAGAGTTCTTTATTTTTTTATTTCATTTATTAGAAGATCTCTAATTTTAACGGGAATTTTATTTAATAATTTTAATGTATACTCATCAATCCTAATAATAATGGGAACTTCATTAAAATTAGGGATTATTCCATTTAATGCTTGATTTAATTTTATATTTAAATCAATTAATTTCATAAATGCATTCTTATTAATAACATTCATAAAATTAATTCCTTTTATTCTTTTAATAAATTCAATCCCGATAAAAGAATTATTAATTATAATTACTCTAAATTTAATTGTATCACCTCTATTAATATTAAATAAAAATTCTTTAATACTAATAATATCATTTTCTTCAATTTATCAAACTTCATTAATAATAACATTAATATATTTAAATTTGTATATTTTTATTCTTTACTTCATCATATATTCAGTATTATCATATAATATAATCTATTTAATCATAGATATAAAATTAGAAAATAAAATAGAAATAATAATCTTTAACAATAAATCAAAACTTACATTTTCTTATTTATTACTAACATATATATTTATTCCACCAATAGGAGTATTTTCTTTAAAATGATTAGTGTTAGAGAACTTAGTAATTAAACTTAATGGTTTTAATCTTATCCTATCTATCGTTATTGTAATATCAAGACTATTAATAATTTGAAATTATTTAAATTTTATTAATAATAATTTATTCAATAAAAATTACTCAAATATATTCTTAAAATACAAATATATAGATATGTGAATTTTATTAATTATAACTATTATAGTAATTATATTTAGAATCATATACATTTACTTTAAAATCTAATTTCTGAAAAATTATATTTTATTTTTAAATTTGCAATTTAATATTTTGTTTAAATTATAGAAATTATATTAATAGTATTAGAAAATTTTATTTTCATAAATAAATTTACAATTTATTCCTTTTATCAGACATAATACTCTAATACTTTATTTAAAGATTTTAAGTTAATTTTAAACTATTAATCTTCAAAATTAAAAATATAAATTTAATTTTATAAATCTTAATTTCTTCGTGAATGAAAAAATGATTATACTCCACTAATCATAAAAATATTGGCATATTATATTTTATATTCGCTATATGATCAGGAATAATTGGTTCATCAATAAGATTTATTATTCGATTAGAATTAAGAAGACAGGGGCATGAATTAAAAATGATCAGATTTATAATTCAATTGTAACGTCTCATGCTTTTGTTATAATTTTTTTTATGGTTATACCATTCATAATTGGAGATTTTGGGAACTGATTAGTTCCCTTAATGATTGGAGCTCCAGATATGGCATTTCCACGAATAAACAATATAAGATTTTGATTACTACCTCCTTCAATTTTTTCATTATTAATAAGAAATTATTTAAATTCAGGATCAGGCACAGGATGAACAATTTACCCTCCATTATCATCATTTATATACCACCCATCATCATCTACCGATCTAACAATTTTTTCCCTTCATATCGCCGGAGTATCATCAATCATAGGGGCTATTAATTTTTTAGTGACAATTTTCAATATAATAAATTATTCGCTACAATATGATCAAATACCTTTATTCCCATGATCAGTTATAATTACAGCAATTTTACTTTTACTATCACTACCTGTTCTTGCTGGAGCAATTACAATACTTTTATCAGATCGAAATTTAAATTCTTCTTTTTTTACCCTATAGGAGGGGGTGACCCAATTTTATACCAACACTTATTTTGATTCTTTGGACATCCAAAAGTTTATATTCTAATTCTTCCAGGATTTGGACTAATCTCACATATTATTTTAAACGAAAGAGGTAAAAAAGCAACATTTGGAAACATAGGAATAGTATACGCAATACTAGGAATTGGTTTTCTAGGATTTATTGTATGAGCACATCACATATTTACTGTTGGAATAGATGTAGATACTCGCGCTTATTTCACATCAGCAACTATAATTACTGCCATTCCCACTGGCATTAAAGTTTTTAGATGACTAGCAACATTCCATGGATCAAAAGCTTACGCAAATCCAACAACTTTATGATCTATGGGATTTATTTTTTTGTTTACAATAGGAGGATTAACAGGAATTATATTATCAAATTCATCTATTCATATTTTACTTCATGATACATACTATGTTGTAGGACATTTTCATTATGTACTTTCAATAGGAGCAGTATTTAGAATTATTGCAAGATTATTTCACTGATATCCTTTAATTACTGGCTTAACACTAAACAAAAAATTTCTTAAAATTCAATTTTATTTTATATTTATTGGAGTAAATATAACATTCTTCCCTCAACATTTTTTAGGATTAATAGGAATACCACGACGATATTCAGATTACCCTGACGCGTATTACTGTTGAAATTTTTTACCTTCACTAGGATCATTAATTTCAATTAATAGAATAATAATATTTATTTTTATTATATTAGAAAGATTTATAGTAAAACGATTAATTTTACTTATATATTTTCAAAATTCACTCGAATGATTACAAAACTATCCCCCATTTGAACACTCATTTAATGAAATTCCTTTGATTTTTAAAAAAGAAAATAAAAAAAATAAAATTTAATTTTAAACTTATAAAATTTATAAATTAAAAATTAAATTTAATATGGCAGATTAGTGCGATGAATTTAAGCTTCATATATAAAGATATATTTCATTTATTAAGAATTGCTACATGAAATATATTTTCACTTCAAGATCCTAACTCTCCTTTTGCTGATAATTTAGTTGTATTTTATAATATTACTATATATAATATTATCAATAATTATTTCGATAACATTATTTATAATAATAAATATCATTTTAAGAAAATTTAGAAATCGATTTTTATTAGAAAATAATTTAATTGAAATTATTTGAACTATTTTTCCAATAATTGTATTAATAATTATTGCATTTCCATCATTAAAAACTCTTTATTTTGTTGATGAAATATGGACATTCTCATATTTTACAATTAAAGCTATTGGTCATCAATGATATTGAAGATATGAATATCCAGAATTTTATTTAAATTATGATTCTTTTATAATCAATGATTATTCAAATTTAAGATTATTTCGACTATTAGATGTAGATAATCGAATTATTATTCCATTTAAAACCCCAATTCCTTTAATTACAACATCTGTTGATGTAATTCACTCATGAACAATTCCATCCTTAGGAATAAAAATAGATGCAACTCCAGGACGACTTAATCAAATAATATTATTTACATACCGACCAGGATTATTTTTTGGCCAATGTTCAGAAATTTGTGGAACAAATCATAGATTTATACCTATCGTAGTAGAATAAACATCAATAAATGATTTTGGAAATTGATTACTTAGAATAATAACTTTATAAAATCCTAAGATAAAAAATTAGTTAAACATATAACATTAAATTGTCAATTTAAAATTATTAATTTTTTAATATTTTTTATTTATATTTTATTTAACAATAATAATTTAATCATTAGATGTCTGAAATGAAAGAATTGGTCTCTTAAACCATATTATAGTATAAATTCGATATACTTCTAATGGCCAATATTTAAATATTTTTTTATACCACAGATAAAACCAATATTATGATCAATTCTTCTATTTTTCACATTAAGAATTATTTACATTATAATCATTAATCTTCATTATTTATTTATTAATTTTTCTCCATATAAAAATAAAAAGAAAATATTAAAAAATAAGAATAAAAATTTATGAAAGTGAATATGATAAACCTATTATCAATTTTCGACCCATCTACATATATTATACTTATAATAAATTGAATTAGTTTATTACTACCATTAATAATGATACCAATAATATATTGATTTATTCTCTCTCGTTTAAATATATTATGAATTAAACTTATAATAATAATTTACAATGAATTTAAATTACTAATTAGTTACAAATATATATTTAATATAATTATTTTCTTAAGAATACTAATAATAATTATACTTTATAATTTAATAGGATTAATACCATATACTTTCACTCCTACAAGTCACTTATCAATTAATTTATCATTAACAATATCAATATGATTAACATATATATTTTACGGTTGAACTATAAATTCAGAAAAGATATTAATTCATTTAGTACCACTAAATACACCTTTAATATTAATAAATTTTATAGTATTAATTGAAACAATCAGAAACATTATTCGTCCATGAGCATTATCAATTCGACTAACAGCTAATATATTAGCAGGATATTTACTTTTAACTTTACTAGGATCGTCAATAGAAAGTTCCTGATTAATTATTATTCCATTTATAATCATTATTCAAAATATATTATTTATTCTAGAAATCTCAGTTTTATTTATTCAATCGTATGTAATTTCCATTCTTAGACTTCTATACTTTAATGAATCTAATCATTAAAATCATTAAATTAAAAAAAAATTGTTTATCTTAAATAAACACTAAAACAAATGAAAAATCATCCATTTCATCTAGTAACACCCAGGCCTTGACCAATAATATTATCTATTAATTTAATAAATTTATTAATAAGAGCTATTATAATTTTTCAATTTAAAATTAATTGAATTCTATTTATATCATTAATTACTATATTATTTACTATAGCACAATGATGACGAGATGTAATTCGTGAAAGAACATTTCAAGGAATGCACTCATATATAGTATTAGATTTAATAAAATTAGGAAAGTGTTTGGTGTTGTGGTGCATTATATTTGAAATATTTACAGAGATTTCAAGAAAATATAAGTGTGAAACAAGATAAAACTATCTTTGAATCAACCTGAAGAATTTAAAAATTCATAAAGGTATGTATAAGTTAATAGAGAGACGTGGAATAGACAAAATTATTGGTACGGAGCCAAATAGGTTATGTGAACAGGTGAAACAGGCTAAAGAGATTAGCATAATTAGATATTGAAAGGAACAATTATGCAGTTAATTATAAAATCGTGTTAGAGGATATATTGTATTGTAATTGTGAAAGATTTCCTCACCACCCTAGGGGTATTTATCATGGCGCGTTACCCTTTTTTTATTATAATGGGTGGTTCGCCAATAGTCATGTCATCCCACTTTCTAAAATGAAATTAATTTTAAATAAAACATAACAAAAACATAATTTTTGTATTCATTATAAAATAAAGTATTACATTTTGAAATAATAATAATAGATAATCTTGAATAATATTAATAAGAAAACATAACAAAACGTACTCTTCAAATACTACCAGTAAAACCTTAAATCTTGTGAAATAGTACATACTAAGCAAATAAATAAAACTCTATTAATGTATTAAAACATATTGAAAAGAATAAGTTGAATATATATACATCAAAATTGATGTTTTAAGAAAAGTGAAATTAAAAGAACATCGTTGAAAATCTAGTTCCTATTAAAAAGTTTTTAATTTTCGATTTTTAGAAGAGATGTCTGCACGCCTTTCCAACTGACTATTATTTACAGTTAATGCAATATACAATAATAAGTAATAATACAATAAATTATATTCTTTCGTTCAGTAAGTGGTGCAAGTTTAATACAACAACAGGAATAATGAATAAACGAGGATAAATATTGATAAATATATATAAAATATAAGTATCATTAAATAATCAGCGGTTTGTTGTTCGTGTTGAGTTTTATTTGGCTTTAGGATAAACATCAGAGTGTCATATATAATTAATCACTTGATAAATTTTACTAAGTAATTTGTAAATGTTTTCATTCAAAATGTCAAAATTGATTCGGAAAGACCCTTTTCAATTTCATTATTAATTTTATACATCGATTTAAGTAAAAAAGTATACCTAATCTTATAAAAATATGATAAAAAATATATTCCTTTCAGGAAAAAGATAAATTTATTAAATAAAAATTTTTGGGGGTGTTTATTAGGATAATAAAATAATAAATAACCAAAATAAATCCGTAATAAATAAATAAATAAAATAAATATTTTATCATAAAAATTCAATAAGATAATGTAAACTTTAAAGATTAGATAAAAAATAAGTATTCCCATAAAAATAACTATAATAAACAAAAAGGAAATACATAAATTAATGTATAAAGATTCATAATATACTCTGTAGGTAACATTTTTAAATTCAAAAGGATAAAAGATTCATAAAACTAAACGAAATGAGTATCTTAGTGTAAACACCATAGATATATAAAATATACAAAATATTGTAATTCTAATATCTCTATTAATAAAGAAATATTCAATAATTATATCCTTAGAGAGAAAACCTGACAAAAAGAAACACCCGCATAGACTTAATTTTCCAATTAATAGAACTATACCATTTAAAGGTATTAAAATTCTCATAGAATTAAAATTTCGAATATCTTGGTTATTATTAGATCTATGAATAAATCTTCCTGCACATATAAATATTATTGATTTAAATAAAGCATGAATAACTAAATGAAAGAAGGCTAAATCCACTAACCCTACAGATAAAATTCTTATTATTAATCCTATCTGACTTAAAGTTGATAGGGCAATAATTTTCTTTAAATCATATTCAAAATTAGCAATAGAACTAGCCATAAATATAGTAAAGATTGAGATAAATAAAATAACGTTATTATTTATTGTAAACACTAAACTGTAATAATGGATTAATAAATAAACCCCTGCAGTAACTAAGGTTGAAGAATGAACTAAAGTAGAAATAAGGGTTGGAGCTATTATAGCTGCAGGTAACCATAAAGAAAAGGGTATTTGAGCTCTTTTAGTTAAAGCGCTTAAAAATATGAAAAATATTATAAATCTATCTATTTCATAAAATATTAAATTTCACGACCCATTTGCGGAATTTGAAACAATCAATATTAAAAATCCAATATCTCCAACCCGATTACATACAATTGTTAAAACTCCAGAATTAAAAGCTCTATATCTTTGATAATAAATAATTAAACCAAAAGAAATTAAACCTAGCCCATCCCATCCTAATAAAATTGATAAAACTCTGGGACTTAAAATTATTAAACATATTGATAGAATAAATAAAATTAATAAATAAAAAAACCGACAAATTCTTTTATCTGACCTTATATATTCAATTCTGTAAATTATTACGCATGAGGAAATAATAGAAACAACTCCGATAAATATTAATCTAATAAAATCCAAATAAATAATTATTCTAAATTTTATACAAAACAAATTTATTAAATCCCATTCTAAAATAATTACATATTTAGATGTATATAAATATAGGCCTAAAAATAGATATAGTATTCCAGAAAATAGTATGAATAAACTAATTAAAAACATTTTTATGATAATTTAAAATATAAATACATATATCATTGACACCACAAGTCAATATTTTAATTAAACTATTTAAATAAAATATATTTAAAATTAATATGAAAAAATAATTAAATTTAAAAATATAAAATTTAGGGGAATTCAATGCATCAATAAAATATAATAATCTAAAATATTAGCATTAAAAATCTTTAAAAAGAAATTTATTTTTCCATGTTGAACATAAATATATAAATATAATGAATAACAAAATCTAAGAAAACAATAAAAAATTAATAAATAAATCAAATATTTGAATCATAAATAAATAATTATTAACAAAAATACCTCACCAACTAAGTTTAATGAAACAGGAGCAGATATATTAGATGTACAAAATATAAATCAAAATATAGATATTGGAGGCATTAACGCTATTATCCCCTTATTTAAAAATATAATCCGTCTCCCTGAAGATTTATAACACAAATTTACTGAATAAAATAAACCCGAAGAACATAATCCATGAGCAATTATAATAATATAACTACCTACAAATCCTAAAAGTATTTCAGTTATTATAGATCTTAATAAAATTCTTATATGAATTACTGAAGAATAAGCTACCAAAATCTTTATATCAATTTGACGTAAACATAAAATTGAAACAATTAACCCCCCAATTAATCTAAATACTAAAATTACCAAATTTACAAAATAAAAATTAGAATAAAAAATATATATAAATCGCAATAAACCATATGTTCCTAATTTTAATAAAATAGCTGCTAAAATTATTGATCCAAACACAGGGGCTTCAACATGAGCTTTTAATAATCATCCATGTAATATAAATATAGGAATTTTCACTAAAAATGAACTTAATATATAAATAAATATAAAAATATTTAAATTATAATCTATTATTTCTATTAAATTTATTAGCGCTAAATTATTCAAATAAATAATAATTAATAAAAAAACCAGTAAGGGAAATGAAAAAAATATTGTATAAAACATCAGATAATAACCAGCTAATAATCGTATGTTACCTGTCCCTCATTTTACAATAATTAAACATATAATAATTAACCTTACCTCAAAAAAGAAATAAAATATTAAAAAATTTATTGTTAAAAATGTAAAATATAAAACAATCAACAAAATCAAATTTAAATTAAAACAAATTCTAGATAAATTTATTAACAAAATCAAATTAAAAATTCATAAATTTAAAATAACTAATATAAATGAAAAAAAATTAAAGCCAAAATTAAACCTAATTGTGTTTCAATATATTTCATTTCTAAAATTGAATAATAATATAAATCTAATAAACATCAAAATAAAAATGTAAATTTTAAAAATTTATTTAAATTATAAAGAAAAAATAATATCAAAATTATTAAAAAAGCTTTTATCATGTTAAATTTAATATTGAAATTCTTTGATTCCCATAAAAATAAGTACAATTAACTAAAATTCTCAAACCAATAACTCTATCGCACACAGAAAATACTATAAAATATATGAAAATTCATTCATTAGAATAAATTTCAAACATAAAGATTATTGATAGTATAGAAATTACAAAAAATTGTATACTAATCAATATTATCAATAAATCACTCTTAAAAACGAAAATCAACATAAAATTTAATAAAATTAAAATAAGTGAATAAGCAATAAAATAAAATCATTATTTTAGTTAAATAGTTTAATCTAAAACATAAATCTTGTAAATTTAAAATATCATATAATAATTTTAACTAATTAACCACAAAATATTTTATTATACAAAATACATAATAATTTTATTTTCAAAAAAAATTAAATAGATAATTATCATTAATCTCCAAAATTAATATTTAAATTAAACTACTTTTTGAATAAAATAAAATAAAATAAAATGATAATATATATTAAATATATATCAAAATAGCAGAATATTTTGTTGGTGTCGAATTTTGATTTCAAACGAACAACAAATTGAAAATTAGTTTGTAATTTATACGATAGAACCTAATAGATAATAAGAAATAAACTTACATCAAAGGTTAATAAGGAAGTAACTAGTAAAGTTAGATAAGGTCCATAATTATCTAAAATAATATTTATTTCAATCAATAAAATAAATCATTAATCTTATAATAAAATTAAATTAATCATTAATCATTAAACGCCTTCTGTGTACTAGCAAGATTTCCACCCATTTTGGTAAAGATCAAAGTAAGAAAAGAACTTTATGAAATAAAAGAAAAGGATAATGCTAGAAATAGTAAAATTAAAAATTTAGCCAGAGTAACAAGGAACGATAATAAATTAAGATGTCACAAACCTCGTTATAACGAAGAAGCATACACAGATGAATAATTCAATAAGAAATTAATAGAAAGTTACGTATCTAGCCTTACACAAGGGAAAGGAAAATATGAACAAGACCTGGAAAAAGAAATCAAATTAACTAAGGAGAATACAATCAAAGAATGGCAAAATATATGAGAGGAATCTAACACAGGAATCTGGACTAAAAGGCTGATTAGAGATATTGAGAAATGGGTCACAAGAAAGCACGGGTATGTAAATTTTTATACCACACAGATACTTACAGGTCATGGTTGCTTCAACCAATATACGAAAAAGAAATAGGTGAATACCAAACGGATCACTGCTGGTACAGCTGTCAAACACAAGATGATGCGCAACCCACTCTGCTTTACTGTAAGAAATGGAAAGATCAAAGGCAAAAATTAACGCACAATCTAGAAATTAATATCCAATGAGAGCCTAATGAGATAATTGATGCAATTATCCCAGACTAAAATAAATGGAACGCTTTCCAAAGTTTCTGTCCAGAAGTACTGAATAAAAGACAGGCCGATGAAAGAGTAACACAAAAGACTGAAAGAGAGAACACTACAATATGATAATCTATTGTACTGTAAGAATAAGATACATACCATCTATGGGTAACAAATTAAAAGTAAAACCCTCAGGAAGATAAATATAATATAATTTAACAGAAGCGAACGCAAACCTGAAACAGGAAAGAAATATTAACCTAATTAAAATATAGATAATAATTTCCACTTAATTAAAAATAGAGAGATTGTAAAACAATAAACGTGATATATTGTATTACAACAATATTAGTACAATAAGAGTCCTTACTAGTGAATGTAATCTAAAGAGGTGCGAAGAGTTTTGGAAGCAATGCAACTAAATTAACTAAAATATAAATAATAGTAAACCGTGAAATTAAATAATAACGTACCAAGAAATGCATAAACTTTGAAGACGCTGTCAAAGCTAAAAACCATAAATAACGAATCTAGTAAATCATTATAACAGAATCCAAACAAATGACAGGTCGACTAGATGGATAACCTAACACCGCACAACCCAGTCTTCAGTTTCAGACGCTGGACAACCAAATTGGACAATTGGGGCCGCAGAAATCGACTTCAGAAGCAAAAAATTCAGAATGAATTTGCAGTTTTTCGATCCTAGGATAGGGTCAGATGCAGTGGACAGCAAAAGAAGGGTTATATTTACGTTCCTGACACCCTAGGCTTCCGTTAGAGGCGCTGCTCAACCAGATCGGACAATTAGGGCCGCTGAAATCGACATGAGAATCATAAGATTGAGAATAAATAAGCAGTTTTTCCATTCTATGGCAGGTTTGGACGCAATAAAAGGCAAAGTAATGTTTATACTTACGTTCCGCACAACCCAGGCTGCAGTTTGAGCCGCTGCTCAGCCATATCGGACAAGTAGGGCCGCTGAAATTGACTCCAGAAGCACAAAATTCGGAATGAATTTGAAGTTTTTCGATCATAGGATAGGTTCAGATGCAATGGAAAGCAAAATAATGTTTATATTTACGTTCCGCACAACCTAGGCTTCAGTTAGAGACGCTACTCAACCAGATCGGACAATTAGGGCCGCAGAAATCCATTTGAGAAGCATAAAATTGAGAACAAGTAAGCAGTTTTTCGATCTTATGATAGATACCGATACAGCGGATGGCAGAATAATGATTGTATTTAGTGTAATAGTAATTTAGTAATAATTTTAATTCCATAAACTTTAAAAATTTATATGCTCATACACTAAAATATAAAGATTTAACAAAAAATTAATCATGATAAAAAATTTTTATTCTTATTTTTCATCTATAATAATTATCTTTTTATCAGTATTTTCTCTCATATTAAACAATATATTTTTCATTTGACTAATTATAGAAATTACTAACTTAATTTTTTTATCATCATTAGCTATTTCAAAAAATATGAAAATTAGAGTTCTTTATTTTTTTATTTCATTTATTAGAAGATCTCTAATTTTAACGGGAATTTTATTTAATAATTTTAATGTATACTCATCAATCCTAATAATAATGGGAACTTCATTAAAATTAGGGATTATTCCATTTAATGCTTGATTTAATTTTATATTTAAATCAATTAATTTCATAAATGCATTCTTATTAATAACATTCATAAAATTAATTCCTTTTATTCTTTTAATAAATTCAATCCCGATAAAAGAATTATTAATTATAATTACTCTAAATTTAATTGTATCACCTCTATTAATATTAAATAAAAATTCTTTAATACTAATAATATCATTTTCTTCAATTTATCAAACTTCATTAATAATAACATTAATATATTTAAATTTGTATATTTTTATTCTTTACTTCATCATATATTCAGTATTATCATATAATATAATCTATTTAATCATAGATATAAAATTAGAAAATAAAATAGAAATAATAATCTTTAACAATAAATCAAAACTTACATTTTCTTATTTATTACTAACATATATATTTATTCCACCAATAGGAGTATTTTCTTTAAAATGATTAGTGTTAGAGAACTTAGTAATTAAACTTAATGGTTTTAATCTTATCCTATCTATCGTTATTGTAATATCAAGACTATTAATAATTTGAAATTATTTAAATTTTATTAATAATAATTTATTCAATAAAAATTACTCAAATATATTCTTAAAATACAAATATATAGATATGTGAATTTTATTAATTATAACTATTATAGTAATTATATTTAGAATCATATACATTTACTTTAAAATCTAATTTCTGAAAAATTATATTTTATTTTTAAATTTGCAATTTAATATTTTGTTTAAATTATAGAAATTATATTAATAGTATTAGAAAATTTTATTTTCATAAATAAATTTACAATTTATTCCTTTTATCAGACATAATACTCTAATACTTTATTTAAAGATTTTAAGTTAATTTTAAACTATTAATCTTCAAAATAAAAAATATAAATTTAATTTTATAAATCTTAATTTCTTCGTGAATGAAAAAATGATTATACTCCACTAATCATAAAAATATTGGCATATTATATTTTATATTCGCTATATGATCAGGAATAATTGGTTCATCAATAAGATTTATTATTCGATTAGAATTAAGAAGACAGGGGCATGAATTAAAAATGATCAGATTTATAATTCAATTGTAACGTCTCATGCTTTTGTTATAATTTTTTTTATGGTTATACCATTCATAATTGGAGATTTTGGGAACTGATTAGTTCCCTTAATGATTGGAGCTCCAGATATGGCATTTCCACGAATAAACAATATAAGATTTTGATTACTACCTCCTTCAATTTTTTCATTATTAATAAGAAATTATTTAAATTCAGGATCAGGCACAGGATGAACAATTTACCCTCCATTATCATCATTTATATACCACCCATCATCATCTACCAATCTAACAATTTTTTCCCTTCATATCGCCGGAGTATCATCAATCATAGGGGCTATTAATTTTTTAGTGACAATTTTCAATATAATAAATTATTCGCTACAATATGATCAAATACCTTTATTCCCATGATCAGTTATAATTACAGCAATTTTACTTTTACTATCACTACCTGTTCTTGCTGGAGCAATTACAATACTTTTATCAGATCGAAATTTAAATTCTTCTTTTTTTACCCTATAGGAGGGGGTGACCCAATTTTATACCAACACTTATTTTGATTCTTTGGACATCCAAAAGTTTATATTCTAATTCTTCCAGGATTTGGACTAATCTCACATATTATTTTAAACGAAAGAGGTAAAAAAGCAACATTTGGAAACATAGGAATAGTATACGCAATACTAGGAATTGGTTTTCTAGGATTTATTGTATGAGCACATCACATATTTACTGTTGGAATAGATGTAGATACTCGCGCTTATTTCACATCAGCAACTATAATTACTGCCATTCCCACTGGCATTAAAATTTTTAGATGACTAGCAACATTCCATGGATCAAAAGCTTACGCAAATCCAACAACTTTATGATCTATGGGATTTATTTTTTTGTTTACAATAGGAGGATTAACAGGAATTATATTATCAAATTCATCTATTCATATTTTACTTCATGATACATACTATGTTGTAGGACATTTTCATTATGTACTTTCAATAGGAGCAGTATTTAGAATTATTGCAAGATTATTTCACTGATATCCTTTAATTACTGGCTTAACACTAAACAAAAAATTTCTTAAAATTCAATTTTATTTTATATTTATTGGAGTAAATATAACATTCTTCCCTCAACATTTTTTAGGATTAATAGGAATACCACGACGATATTCAGATTACCCTGACGCGTATTACTGTTGAAATTTTTTACCTTCACTAGGATCATTAATTTCAATTAATAGAATAATAATATTTATTTTTATTATATTAGAAAGATTTATAGTAAAACGATTAATTTTACTTATATATTTTCAAAATTCACTCGAATGATTACAAAACTATCCCCCATTTGAACACTCATTTAATGAAATTCCTTTGATTTTTAAAAAAGAAAATAAAAAAAATAAAATTTAATTTTAAACTTATAAAATTTATAAATTAAAAATTAAATTTAATATGGCAGATTAGTGCGATGAATTTAAGCTTCATATATAAAGATATATTTCATTTATTAAGAATTGCTACATGAAATATATTTTCACTTCAAGATCCTAACTCTCCTTTTGCTGATAATTTAGTTGTATTTTATAATATTACTATATATAATATTATCAATAATTATTTCGATAACATTATTTATAATAATAAATATCATTTTAAGAAAATTTAGAAATCGATTTTTATTAGAAAATAATTTAATTGAAATTATTTGAACTATTTTTCCAATAATTGTATTAATAATTATTGCATTTCCATCATTAAAAACTCTTTATTTTGTTGATGAAATATGGACATTCTCATATTTTACAATTAAAGCTATTGGTCATCAATGATATTGAAGATATGAATATCCAGAATTTTATTTAAATTATGATTCTTTTATAATCAATGATTATTCAAATTTAAGATTATTTCGACTATTAGATGTAGATAATCGAATTATTATTCCATTTAAAACCCCAATTCCTTTAATTACAACATCTGTTGATGTAATTCACTCATGAACAATTCCATCCTTAGGAATAAAAATAGATGCAACTCCAGGACGACTTAATCAAATAATATTATTTACATACCGACCAGGATTATTTTTTGGCCAATGTTCAGAAATTTGTGGAACAAATCATAGATTTATACCTATCGTAGTAGAATAAACATCAATAAATGATTTTGGAAATTGATTACTTAGAATAATAACTTTATAAAATCCTAAGATAAAAAATTAGTTAAACATATAACATTAAATTGTCAATTTAAAATTATTAATTTTTTAATATTTTTTATTTATATTTTATTTAACAATAATAATTTAATCATTAGATGTCTGAAATGAAAGAATTGGTCTCTTAAACCATATTATAGTATAAATTCGATATACTTCTAATGGCCAATATTTAAATATTTTTTTATACCACAGATAAAACCAATATTATGATCAATTCTTCTATTTTTCACATTAAGAATTATTTACATTATAATCATTAATCTTCATTATTTATTTATTAATTTTTCTCCATATAAAAATAAAAAGAAAATATTAAAAAATAAGAATAAAAATTTATGAAAGTGAATATGATAAACCTATTATCAATTTTCGACCCATCTACATATATTATACTTATAATAAATTGAATTAGTTTATTACTACCATTAATAATGATACCAATAATATATTGATTTATTCTCTCTCGTTTAAATATATTATGAATTAAACTTATAATAATAATTTACAATGAATTTAAATTACTAATTAGTTACAAATATATATTTAATATAATTATTTTCTTAAGAATACTAATAATAATTATACTTTATAATTTAATAGGATTAATACCATATACTTTCACTCCTACAAGTCACTTATCAATTAATTTATCATTAACAATATCAATATGATTAACATATATATTTTACGGTTGAACTATAAATTCAGAAAAGATATTAATTCATTTAGTACCACTAAATACACCTTTAATATTAATAAATTTTATAGTATTAATTGAAACAATCAGAAACATTATTCGTCCATGAGCATTATCAATTCGACTAACAGCTAATATATTAGCAGGATATTTACTTTTAACTTTACTAGGATCGTCAATAGAAAGTTCCTGATTAATTATTATTCCATTTATAATCATTATTCAAAATATATTATTTATTCTAGAAATCTCAGTTTTATTTATTCAATCGTATGTAATTTCCATTCTTAGACTTCTATACTTTAATGAATCTAATCATTAAAATCATTAAATTAAAAAAAAATTGTTTATCTTAAATAAACACTAAAACAAATGAAAAATCATCCATTTCATCTAGTAACACCCAGGCCTTGACCAATAATATTATCTATTAATTTAATAAATTTATTAATAAGAGCTATTATAATTTTTCAATTTAAAATTAATTGAATTCTATTTATATCATTAATTACTATATTATTTACTATAGCACAATGATGACGAGATGTAATTCGTGAAAGAACATTTCAAGGAATGCACTCATATATAGTATTAGATTTAATAAAATTAGGAAAGTGTTTGGTGTTGTGGTGCATTATATTTGAAATATTTACAGAGATTTCAAGAAAATATAAGTGTGAAACAAGATAAAACTATCTTTGAATCAACCTGAAGAATTTAAAAATTCATAAAGGTATGTATAAGTTAATAGAGAGACGTGGAATAGACAAAATTATTGGTACGGAGCCAAATAGGTTATGTGAACAGGTGAAACAGGCTAAAGAGATTAGCATAATTAGATATTGAAAGGAACAATTATGCAGTTAATTATAAAATCGTGTTAGAGGATATATTGTATTGTAATTGTGAAAGATTTCCTCACCACCCTAGGGGTATTTATCATGGCGCGTTACCCTTTTTTTATTATAATGGGTGGTTCGCCAATAGTCATGTCATCCCACTTTCTAAAATGAAATTAATTTTAAATAAAACATAACAAAAACATAATTTTTGTATTCATTATAAAATAAAGTATTACATTTTGAAATAATAATAATAGATAATCTTGAATAATATTAATAAGAAAACATAACAAAACGTACTCTTCAAATACTACCAGTAAAACCTTAAATCTTGTGAAATAGTACATACTAAGCAAATAAATAAAACTCTATTAATGTATTAAAACATATTGAAAAGAATAAGTTGAATATATATACATCAAAATTGATGTTTTAAGAAAAGTGAAATTAAAAGATGTTACGGGCGCAGTCCGTAACTCCGTTCGTTCGTATCGCTTCTCTTACGAACAGAATTCGTAACTCCGTCCGTCACATAAACAATCACCCCACAGGTTAGTCATGGGAGGTATTTTTATAGAGAAAAATATACTTCTATGCGTTCTAACGTCTAGTCCGAGCCACTACTCTGTCTGTGAATTAAATGTGCCGAGACAGTGCGAAATGGTAGTGTGGTCGCGATAACAGAGCGGCTGTGAAAAGGAAGCTCGGCCACGATGCGCGAGTATATCTAAACTTCTATTAATGAAATATCCAAGGAGGATAAAGGTAAATGGGTTAGGAAACCATCTAGTCCCATACGGGCCCCGCTATGCGTGATCGATTTTCCCGAGAGGTGGAGGCTTATGCTAATACTGCATTTGGAAAGGTGAAGTAATCAGCACAAAGTATATATGAAGACAAAAGGAAAAAAATAAATATATTATAGTCTCTGAGATTGTAACAAGTTGTTGTTGAATTAACAACAAGATTAACAATAGATAATCGTATGTATAAACAAAGAAAATTGAAGAGGAAAGAATTGAAATGCACCACGGTGAATGAGCACACAACCGTAAAATAATTATAATAAGTATTATATAATATAATAAGATATTAATTACAATTATATGACGTTAATAAATGCACGCATCGTATAAAAGAAAGAAAAGGAAATATTCACATATGTGATCGCAACCGAGATATTAAACCGTGCTGTGCACGTGGACTATCCCGCGCCAAGGTGGCCGTAAGGACACCAAGGTAAATCCACGATATCGACTGGCGATATCGATGTCCCTCAAACCACGTGGCGAAACAAAAGGCGATAATTCATGTACAACAATGAGAAATTAATATATATAATCAATACACAAAGAATATGAAACAATTCCAGACAATTATATATATATATATCAAAATCAGACAATATTCAAAAGACTCACGCAGTTGAAGAAATCAACGTAATCAATCCTTTTCCAAATAACAAATCCAATAATAAGCCAAGTCAAATCCTTAAGGTGTGCCAGTTCGGTTGTAAGATGCAGTACGATACAATGTAGCTATGAATGATGATAATACTGTAAAGAAAAAGAGAGCACACGCGGAATGGTTAGAGAATTGAATTTTATATCGAACTATGGTTTTCTGAACGAATTGCCGAATTTTACGTGGGCGATTGAGTCCATTCACTTCCGTGAATCTACGCTCGAAACAATTAATAATTGAGAAAAGAACAAAAAAGATAGACGGAAAGAAAGAAATAGAATATAATTAAACCCACGGTCTCCCGTCACGCACCTCGCGACTTGTCGACGAAGAGTGATCGATCACGGAAATCAGGATAGGCAGGATCCTTCGAGGATCACCAATACAGTGATCTTCTGCCGTATCCGTGAGAGGTCCTGACGAATCAGGTGAGGCAGCGTGCGGGAGCCGTCGCGCGATTTGTCAACTCGCATTTCGATATATCGCGTGTGCTCTATTTCCGGTTTTCTTCACAATTCACAGGTTGCTCAATATTTTGCGCAATGCTACACATGAACAACATCCTCTATTACTCCTTACAATTAACGACGGTCAATAATTATTAAATTTGTTGTAATAATTTACACAAGTTTTTCACACTTTCGCGGGAAACGCTCGGCGTTTTCGTCGCGTGGTATCGTCGCTCGCGCGTCGCGTCGTGTCGCGCGCTGTATACAGTTTTTGTGCGAATTCCAAAACCAAACGCGAAAGGTTCTCATTCCAAATTCTTGACACGCCGTCTCATTACAAAGTTTTCCGCGATTACTCGCAACCGTCCCAATTCATGCAAGATACAGGTGCATTGGAACCCTATGAACAATTTGCAATTAGCTCCAACAGGCATCACGGACAACAAGATGCTTGACTTGCGACAGAAGGTGTTGACCACACTCTCGGTGCACACTCATTCAAGCGCATGAGAACCCGCAATTCCAAACATCGTAATGTAACGATAGTTGTTACGGCTAAGGTGTTCATGCTCACCTTCTCGAGGCTTCAGAAGAACACACACACGCACACATACATCCCCACAACTCTCACAAATTCACACACACTCGCGTCGCCGGCTTTCGACGACGATTCCAAGGAGAGCGTATAATACAATCACAACAATTATAATTTAGAATTTTGAACGTCAAAGGCCAGAATGTGCAGGACTAGGAAATTCCATAATGACAAAGCATTGTCGTGACACACCCCGGCCGACGTAATGGCCGAAAGTCAAAAATCCGAAAAATTTCCTGTTCGGAACGTAACAGTCCTCCCTCCTTAGAATCGTCGTCGTCCCTGACGACAATCGCTATGCGGATATCACCGCCCCCGGACGGGAAGAGCGTCGAACCCGCTGAAGTCGTTGTTACCGAATATTCCTTTGCGACGGCACCCCGACATGCAACTAGGAAAGTCCATAATGCCTGAGCATTGTTGCAAGGCAGGGCACTCGCTACTCGTCTACTTGGAAGTACGTTGGCCGTCCTATCCTCTCATAATATACTCGGTTGTAAAATGTCGCTCGCTGTCTTTTCGCGGGTCTGGCTCGAGTCCCCCCCAGATACATGTACAGGATCTGACCCCGCACCGGCACGGTCTCGCTGGCCACCCCCACGGTCAAGTTACCGATGCCCTGGCAGCCCTCGAGATTCAGCAGGCCCAATTGTGCTGCGGCTCTGAGCAATCCACAGATGTCATCATCGGTGACCGAATTGTTATCCCGACAGGTCAGCGTCGTAAGCGCAATCATGCGGCTCAAAAATCCCCCCCGGACTGTCTCGAACAGGGCGTCCATTTGTAATTCCCGGCAGGCAGACAGGTTGCTCAAAGGTTCCAAGTCCTCCCCTCTCAAGGACATACACCCAGATATGTTGAGCCTCTCTAAGCTTCTGAGTGATCTACCCACTGCCGCGATTACTCGTCCGTCTACCCAGCGGCAGAAACTGACGTCTAATGTTCTTAGATTCTGAAAAGAGTCCATCAGAGCTACTGCCCTTCTCGTCACCTCCGGCTCCAGTATCGGTACCTCAGGCTCGTCTATGTCGCCAATAATGGGCGCTGGATAAAAATTAACTAAGTGGATGATCAGCTCAGTTAAACATATTTGCAGCTGCCTATTCCCTATTAGGGCATCGAGTGGTTTGGCATCCACTATCTGGTAACACCCGCCAATCTCGAGGGCCGCCAGGCGCTCGGCAGACGCTAACGCGGACGCGAGGCACTCACTCCGCATCCGTTGGCATCGACGGAGACGAAGCGTACCGACGCGAATCCCGTCCCTAATGGCCGAACCCGTGAATGAATTGCCCACCAGTGTGAGAGTCTGCAATGCGGTATTGTTGTCGAGAAGCTCTTTTAATTCCGGGTCTACGGGACCAGTGCACCTCCCTACGGTAAGGGACTCAAGCCCGCGTAAGGTCTTCAGTTCCCTCAAGACCGGAGGACGTATACTGACACTCAGCAAGTCGACATCCCTCAAACGCCCGCAGTGGGCGGCGGCGATAGACAACGCCTGCGGCCGAAGCGCTGATACCAGACGCGAGTCGTCCAGCCTCAGTGAGGTGATATATCTGCCGCCGCGGAGAATCGCCCAACGGAAGGCCTCAGTGCTTAATGGGTTTTTCTCCCATGTACAGTTCCACGAATTTCCCCAGCGCCAGTCGTTAGGGTCGAAAGCCGTCACCCCCTGATGCGACCAAAGGCTCCCCTCTCGCCAGCGATGAGAGACCTGCTCCATACGCGCCCGGTCACGGTACTCCAAGTATACGCCTATATGCGCGAGACACTCAACGGGGAGGGCCGCTGCCTTGGAAGGCGGCAAGATCAGGCCATCGAAGGGATCCACTGCTGGTTCCCTGACCGGGACGTCCTCTCCTCGCGAATGCCAGCTGTCAGCCGGTAGGACACCCAGTTTGCGTTTGTGGCAAAAGAAAGGATGCACCCCCGCTTCCTCGACGACTCGGCTCGCCTGTTCCGCAGTCTCGAAGGTCACGAATGCGGTGTTTCCCGTTGCCTTCCTCTGGACTACGGCTTCCCGAGCGCCCCAGCTACCGAAGACCTTCATCAGGTCCTTTTTCTTGGTGTAGGGCGCCAACCTCGCCACGTACACCCGACGCTCCGCCTCAACCACCCGGTACCCGCTAGTGCCTGCCATCCTAGTGTAGCATGTAAATCACAAGACTATAAGTAAGTTAATATTCAAATATATAAAATAGCCCCTTTTGTTCGACGTTCTGTGGTGGAAAGAAGGACACCGGAATCGCCCCGAGGCAATCAGGTGGACATAGCGTCCCATCCAGAGGTGTTCCCCCGAAGCCCCGAAAATGACCCATTCGCGACAAGTCACGGGCTTGGATTCTAACAACCCGATTCATAGGCTTTCAATCCGCCGATTTCCCCAACCACGGTAAATTCTGGACTCTAAATTAATTTCAATTTGTCTGGATGTTTAGTAAGAAGGTTGCCTTGCTCATCCCTTAGTATAATTCCCCTTCCTTCCAGTGTTCCAACAATTACGTAAGGACCGCGGTAACGCTCATGAAACTTTCCCTTTTTGGGTTCGACCAAGACATGTACCACGTCTCCTACCTTTCCCTGGAATGATCTTGCTTTCCTATCATACTGCGCCTTAGAGGTTTCCTTAGCCTTGATTAGATTCTTTCCCGCCAACGTTTGCATTTCTGTCAACCGTATTATTAGATCTTGCAAGTAAGCGTTATAGGTTGGAAGTTTTTGATCTGGCTCAAAGCTATTTGGACATCGCGCTATTTTACCGAATACTAATTCATGCGGCGTGAAGTTAGTCGCCTCGTGTACTGAAGTGTTATATGAGAACATCGCGAAAGGTATCAGACGATCCCAATCGTCGAAGTCGCTTACATAATGACTAAGGTACTCGGTTAGAACGATGTGGCTCCTTTCCAATGCCCCATTCGTTTGTGGACGGTAACCTGAAGTTGTAACGTGATGTATTCGCAGTATACGTGTCAAACTTCGAATGAGGCTGCTCATAAAGCTAGTTCCTCTGTCTGTTAGGATTATACGAGGTGCACCATACTGCAATATCAGATGTGTAACCATAGCATGCGCTATCGTTTCTGCTCTTATGTCAGGCAAGGGAACGGCTATGCAGTATTTCGTCAAGTTGTCCTGCATTGTCAGAATGTAACGGTTTCCCAATGGTGTGGTAGGTAAAGGTCCCACTGTATCTAAGGATACCTTTTCAAAAGCTTCAATTGGAGTATCAGTTATTAACATGGGTTCCCTGGTTTTGGCTCTAACCAATTTATGGCTATGACAATCCTTACAGTTACGAATAAAATTTTGAACATCGTTTCGTAAACCTGGCCAATAGAATTTCTCTCTAATTCTACGGTATGTTTTCGTCACACCCTTCTGTCCGCCAATTAATCCACTATGAAATTCCGAAATGATCTCAGCGCGTACTGATTTTGGAGGTACTCGTATATTACCATAGCAAATTGTGATTTCAATGCCACTACTTTCAAAAATATAGGTTAATAAAGGTGCAAGCATATTATGAGGAAGCTCGTCTGTGAAATCACCCGAATGGGATATTCTAAAAGATGAAATGTTTGATTTTAAAAGTATATGTTTTAAATTTGATAGTCCATTTATTAAGTTGTGTATACTAAGACGATCTGAATGAAAAGCTTTTACGACTATGCTGAAGATTTTATATTTTCCTCGACTAGTAATTAATACTTGACCTATTGTTGGTTTTACTGATTTCATATGCTCAAAATTTACTATGTGTAAGTCAGATAGCAATTTGCTAGTTGAAGTTATTGGTTCGCAATCAGCTGACACAAAATGCACGTAATGCGATCGGGAATAAGTAAGATTTTCTCTGGTGTTGGATATGAATTCAGTAGCCTTATGCTGAAGTTCAGGGAAATCCAGCGGTCTTGCTGCTTCCAAGTCGGGTGGAATGTCTTCGGTCATTAGGGTTTGTGAACCCCTTTGGTTCCCTAATAGACGTCTAGGCCAATGTACAGATGAAATCTTTCCTCCCTCCTTAGAAATTTGAGTGGATAAAGGTTTTGGAAATGGTGTTGAAAGAGCTAAGGGTTGCGTTAACGGAGCGGGTGTTGGGAAAATGGATTGATACGAAGGTTTAATGATTATAGAGTTATTGGTTTCATTTAGTTCAGTGTCTTCAGGAATATCTCTAAGTGCAGGTGGTTTGGAAAGGGCTCTGCTACTTGAAGGTTGAAAGAGAGAAGGAATAGTTGTCGATTTCTGGATTAATTCCTCAACTCGTTGACTCATGACGTCTTCAGATTCATCGTCGTTTATGTCTGTCTCATCTACACCGTCTGTTGGTGTATCTTCGTCTCCTGAATCAATTAATTTAACTAAATCCTCTCCCTCATCATCAAGAGCAAACCCTCGCTCTTGCAAAGACTGATCGAATTTCTTAAAAGATTCCTGGAGTTCTTGGATATCCATTGGAGTGATGGGTGAATGAACAGGCTCTATTATGTCGTCATCCGTAACTGTGTCGCAGGATTCTGGCAACTCAATTGCAATGCCTTGTAAATTTGGTAGATCCTCTGATTCTGTGTGTTTTGATGGGTTTTCATTGCTGGAGGTACCTTTCTCTGGAATTCTAGGTACATCCACTATCCGTTTCTCAGGATAAAATTCCAGGTTAGGGAGAACACTCCGTCGTTGTCTCAAAATTGGAGGATCGTTAGAAGGTGAGTCTTCATCCAAAGAGGTCCGTGGAACTGTAGTAACGGGTGACTGTGAAGAATTTGGTGATTCGGAAACCTTTGAAGATCCTGCCATGGGTTGTGTTGATTTTCCTGGCACCTGAGAGCGAGTTCTAGTAGCTATTGCACTTCGATCCTGCGCAGGTGGTGGTTTTGGTTTGGTTTTTGATCCTAATGGTCTTCCTACCCTTAGCTTTACTGAAGGATCTGTTGACTGTTTCGAAGGTCCAGAAGTTCTACTAGAAGGTTTAGGTTTCTGTATCGGTAGTAAAATATGACTGCCCAGATTTGATTCTGCGTCAGACTCCTCAGAAGATAATTCCATGGATACATCAGATTCGTCAGAGGATGTTAGTTGACTTCCATCTACTGGATTTCTAGATAGTGCATCTGCATTAGTGTTTAACTTGCCTGATTTATGAACGAAATCGTATTCATAATCGCGAAGTTTCAATCTCCAACGAATCAGTCGCTGTCCTGGATCCTTAACCGAATTTATCCATCTAAGGGGTTCATGATCGCTGACCAAAGTAAACTTTCTTCCATAAAGGTAGGGTCGAAAATGTAGAACCGCATATAACACTGCAAGACACTCTTTCTCAGTGGTAAAGTAATTCTGTTCTGGTTTCGTTAACATTCTAGACAAGTATGCTACAGGTAGATCATAACCGTTATTTTCTTGACTAAGGACAGCTCCTATTGCATAATCTGATGCGTCGGTTGTCAGTGTAAATGGCTTATTAAAATCGGGATATTGCAATATGGGTCGTTTACAGAGTGCATTTCTTAACTCTATGAAACTTCGTTTCTGTTCTTTACCCCAAACGAACTGAGCATTTTTCTTTAATAAATCCGTTAGAGGCTTAGCTTTCGCGGAAAAATCTTTTATAAAACGCCGATAATAACCTGCAAGACCCAAGAACTGTCGGATGTTTCTAGGGTTTTGTGGACGGGGAAAATTTCTCACGGCCCCGATCTTGTTCGGATCGGGCTTTACTCCATTACGACCAATGATGTGTCCCAAATAAGTGACCTCAGTTTTTAGAAATTCACATTTGTCCGGTTGAAGAGTCAATTTCGCGTCTGCTAACCTGTTAAATAATCTGCGAATTTTTCTGCCGTGTTCTTCCAAAGACTTCGCGTAAACCACGATATCATCTAAATAAACGAAAACTTCTATTCCTTGCAATCCGCGTAATACCTGATCCATTAACCGTTGAAATGTAGCTGGTGCATTTTTAAGACCTTCGGGCATGCGAATATATTCATAATGGCCATTAGGTGTTGTAAATGCAGTTTTCTGCCTATCAGCTGGATCCATTTCGATTTGTTGGAATCCACTGGCCAAATCAAAAATCGAAAAATATTGCGCATCTCCTAGGTGATCTAAAATGTCGGCAATATTAGGTAACGGATACGCGTCGCCGATCGTTTTCTCGTTTAGTTTACGAAAATCTATTACCATTCGCCACCTCGGATTACCCTTAGAATCTGGTTTCTTTGGGACAATCCAGAGTGGAGAATTATACGGAGAATTCGACGGTGTTATTATACCATTACTTAATTTAGCGAAAATTTGACGTTGTATCTCATCCTTATGAACCGGAGGAAATCTGTATTGTCGCGTATTAATTGGAACATCATCGGACGTAGGAATTTTATGCGTAATGCATGGAGTAGCTTCTAATGTATCTCCCGGTAGATGAAATCTATCAGGAAATTCCTCTACAAGATCAAGGACGTGTTCCACCTCCTCGTCGTTTAAATGATCTAATCGCAAACGTTTTACTATTTCATCTATTCTATTAAGTTGAATACTAGCGTTTGTGGAATCTGAATCATTGTCCTCTTCCTGTAAACTATGATATTCAAAAGGAATCAAATTCTGTGGTTCGATTTCTATTTCAATGTCTTCCTCTAAGGTGTTTATGGCGAGAACATGGCACCTGCCTTGGTCATTTACAGAAACAGCGGCTTCGCCAATGTAGACTCCATCTTGTGCATTCAATTTTGGTAAATACCCCTCTTTTAAGTCGCTATTCGTGACGTCAATGGCAATGATTTGTCTGGTTCTAGCATTTATTCTAAGAATTCGCGATTTCGGTACTGGACGAGTATTTAATGGTTCCTCTCCTACAAAATGCATGGGTCTGATAGGATCTGATTGAGTAACTAAGGTGTTATGGGCAAAAGAAATTTCTGCTTGTTCCTGCCTTAGGAATTCCTTTCCTAAAATACCATCGCTATTCAATGGGAATGGTGATTTTATGACATGGAATCTGACTGGATTATTTTGTAATGTAATGATTGTGGTACCTAAAGTTTCTAATTTATCCGGAGTAATACCTGTGAGTATAGCTGATTCGTCAAGTGCTACTTCGACATCCTCGTGTAATGCATCTAATTTAATTATGTTAATGTCCGCCCCTGTATCTACTAAAAAGTGTGCACAACCTGATTGTAATTCTGTAGCGAACATTTTAACTACAGGAGATTCATGTTTTACTGGAAGAACTATTGGGTTTGTTTCAACTTTTTCGCTGTGATGCGACGCTCTGTCGGAAAGAGACTCGTCGTCGCGTCCGTTCGACGAGTCGGTAGGGAGTTTAAAGAATCATTTTCTATTGGTTGGCTAGGTTTATTAGGATGCGGTGATGATGGTCTACTAGATGTAGGAGTGGATGAGTTGGATGATCGACGGTTGTATGTATCTGGATTGTACATTGGATACGGTGGATAATATGGAGGAAAGAACATAGGAGGATACATAGGATAAGGAGGGTAGTATGGTTGACCATGGTGATTCGGATTCATATTAGGAATGTTTGGATAATTTGGAAGATTCGTATAATTTGGATAATTATGCGTTGAGCTCGCGTATCTAGGAGGAGAATCCTTCCCTCGCAGTGGAGTTCTCGCAAAACTAGGAGAAGGTGATCGAGATTGACGTTCTTCGCGTCTCGTAACCGAATAATTTTGATAATGACTCGACATGTTACGATAATTAGAGTTTGGAGAAAATGGAGACGTTGGTCGAGACGTTAATGGTTGATTATCGTCTGCAAATGTTACTCGCGAAGTTTCTCCCGATGGTATTATTCCTGATCTAATCCTAGTTTCAGTTCTAGTTGCAAATTTTAAAGCCTCATCCAAATCTTTCGGATCACGCACGTCTACTACTCTAGCGATTTCATCTGGCAAGCCTCGAATGAATGCTTCCAATGCTACTTCTTTGACGGGCTCTAACATCTGTCCTGAATTCTCACCGTATTTATCTTCTAGTGCAGATTTTGCGCCATTCAATAATATATTCAACCGATCGTAGAAATCATTTACTGTTTCACCGCGTTTCATCCTAATATTTTCTATCTCGTGATGATAATGCGGGTAGGTTTTATCTGAAGCGAATCTAGATTTCAAATGTTTAGTCAATTCATTGACACTGTTAAACGTTTTACCCCAAGTACTGTCTCTAGCAGCTCCTTGTAATTTACCCTGTACTGCTCTTAAAAATGAAGATTCTAACGCAGGAGGAACGAATACTGAGCCATTTTGTACATCTTGTAAAAAGTTCTTTAAAGGAATATTTTTCCCGTCGAAAAACGGAATATTCAAGATACTATGTTGTAAAGTGAAACACTCAGCCATAGAAGTCATCATAGCATTACTCGCGTTTAAAGTATTATTATCTTCCGCGTTACCGATGGGGTTTGGATTTGGAGTCGACATTGTGAACCGTGTATAAAATCAAATGGAATGTAATACAAAAAAGAATATCAATTATCAACACAATATAAACAATATGAGTAAACCAAATCAATAATAGGTCATATAAATCAAATCAATGGTAATGCAAATAGTAATGTAACACAATATATATATAGAAATATAGAAATATGCAGATATTAAAGTTCAAATAAGAATCAAGTGAAAATTCCTGAGCGCTACGAATATGACATAAACATATATAACAAGAATCATAAATTTAGCAAAATAACGTATCAAGGTAAATAACATAAATAATATAATAAAATAAAATGCAAATAATTGTTGGAACAAAATACCACTTACTTGATTGCTCAAACAGAATCAGATGTCGTAATTTGAACAACCAAACAAATGCAAAAATTTGAAAATGCAATAATAAACAAAATATAAATTCTCAAAATATTTCCAATTACAATATTAGCCTCTCTATAGAAAAAGAATCACGCTAGACACGATGAATTCGGCGGAAAAATTTCCTATCCCACCGCTGCCACCAGTTCTGTTACGGGCGCAGTCCGTAACTCCGTTCGTTCGTATCGCTTCTCTTACGAACAGAATTCGTAACTCCGTCCGTCACATAAACAATCACCCCACAGGTTAGTCATGGGAGGTATTTTTATAGAGAAAAATATACTTCTATGCGTTCTAACGTCTAGTCCGAGCCACTACTCTGTCTGTGAATTAAATGTGCCGAGACAGTGCGAAATGGTAGTGTGGTCGCGATAACAGAGCGGCTGTGAAAAGGAAGCTCGGCCACGATGCGCGAGTATATCTAAACTTCTATTAATGAAATATCCAAGGAGGATAAAGGTAAATGGGTTAGGAAACCATCTAGTCCCATACGGGCCCCGCTATGCGTGATCGATTTTCCCGAGAGGTGGAGGCTTATGCTAATACTGCATTTGGAAAGGTGAAGTAATCAGCACAAAGTATATATGAAGACAAAAGGAAAAAAATAAATATATTATAGTCTCTGAGATTGTAACAAGTTGTTGTTGAATTAACAACAAGATTAACAATAGATAATCGTATGTATAAACAAAGAAAATTGAAGAGGAAAGAATTGAAATGCACCACGGTGAATGAGCACACAACCGTAAAATAATTATAATAAGTATTATATAATATAATAAGATATTAATTACAATTATATGACGTTAATAAATGCACGCATCGTATAAAAGAAAGAAAAGGAAATATTCACATATGTGATCGCAACCGAGATATTAAACCGTGCTGTGCACGTGGACTATCCCGCGCCAAGGTGGCCGTAAGGACACCAAGGTAAATCCACGATATCGACTGGCGATATCGATGTCCCTCAAACCACGTGGCGAAACAAAAGGCGATAATTCATGTACAACAATGAGAAATTAATATATATAATCAATACACAAAGAATATGAAACAATTCCAGACAATTATATATATATATATCAAAATCAGACAATATTCAAAAGACTCACGCAGTTGAAGAAATCAACGTAATCAATCCTTTTCCAAATAACAAATCCAATAATAAGCCAAGTCAAATCCTTAAGGTGTGCCAGTTCGGTTGTAAGATGCAGTACGATACAATGTAGCTATGAATGATGATAATACTGTAAAGAAAAAGAGAGCACACGCGGAATGGTTAGAGAATTGAATTTTATATCGAACTATGGTTTTCTGAACGAATTGCCGAATTTTACGTGGGCGATTGAGTCCATTCACTTCCGTGAATCTACGCTCGAAACAATTAATAATTGAGAAAAGAACAAAAAAGATAGACGGAAAGAAAGAAATAGAATATAATTAAACCCACGGTCTCCCGTCACGCACCTCGCGACTTGTCGACGAAGAGTGATCGATCACGGAAATCAGGATAGGCAGGATCCTTCGAGGATCACCAATACAGTGATCTTCTGCCGTATCCGTGAGAGGTCCTGACGAATCAGGTGAGGCAGCGTGCGGGAGCCGTCGCGCGATTTGTCAACTCGCATTTCGATATATCGCGTGTGCTCTATTTCCGGTTTTCTTCACAATTCACAGGTTGCTCAATATTTTGCGCAATGCTACACATGAACAACATCCTCTATTACTCCTTACAATTAACGACGGTCAATAATTATTAAATTTGTTGTAATAATTTACACAAGTTTTTCACACTTTCGCGGGAAACGCTCGGCGTTTTCGTCGCGTGGTATCGTCGCTCGCGCGTCGCGTCGTGTCGCGCGCTGTATACAGTTTTTGTGCGAATTCCAAAACCAAACGCGAAAGGTTCTCATTCCAAATTCTTGACACGCCGTCTCATTACAAAGTTTTCCGCGATTACTCGCAACCGTCCCAATTCATGCAAGATACAGGTGCATTGGAACCCTATGAACAATTTGCAATTAGCTCCAACAGGCATCACGGACAACAAGATGCTTGACTTGCGACAGAAGGTGTTGACCACACTCTCGGTGCACACTCATTCAAGCGCATGAGAACCCGCAATTCCAAACATCGTAATGTAACGATAGTTGTTACGGCTAAGGTGTTCATGCTCACCTTCTCGAGGCTTCAGAAGAACACACACACGCACACATACATCCCCACAACTCTCACAAATTCACACACACTCGCGTCGCCGACTTTCGACGACGATTCCAAGGAGAGCGTATAATACAATCACAACAATTATAATTTAGAATTTTGAACGTCAAAGGCCAGAATGTGCAGGACTAGGAAATTCCATAATGACAAAGCATTGTCGTGACACACCCCGGCCGACGTAATGGCCGAAAGTCAAAAATCCGAAAAATTTCCTGTTCGGAACGTAACAGTCCTCCCTCCTTAGAATCGTCGTCGTCCCTGACGACAATCGCTATGCGGATATCACCGCCCCCGGACGGGAAGAGCGTCGAACCCGCTGAAGTCGTTGTTACCGAATATTCCTTTGCGACGGCACCCCGACATGCAACTAGGAAAGTCCATAATGCCTGAGCATTGTTGCAAGGCAGGGCACTCGCTACTCGTCTACTTGGAAGTACGTTGGCCGTCCTATCCTCTCATAATATACTCGGTTGTAAAATGTCGCTCGCTGTCTTTTCGCGGGTCTGGCTCGAGTCCCCCCCAGATACATGTACAGGATCTGACCCCGCACCGGCACGGTCTCGCTGGCCACCCCCACGGTCAAGTTACCGATGCCCTGGCAGCCCTCGAGATTCAGCAGGCCCAATTGTGCTGCGGCTCTGAGCAATCCACAGATGTCATCATCGGTGACCGAATTGTTATCCCGACAGGTCAGCGTCGTAAGCGCAATCATGCGGCTCAAAAATCCCCCCCGGACTGTCTCGAACAGGGCGTCCATTTGTAATTCCCGGCAGGCAGACAGGTTGCTCAAAGGTTCCAAGTCCTCCCCTCTCAAGGACATACACCCAGATATGTTGAGCCTCTCTAAGCTTCTGAGTGATCTACCCACTGCCGCGATTACTCGTCCGTCTACCCAGCGGCAGAAACTGACGTCTAATGTTCTTAGATTCTGAAAAGAGTCCATCAGAGCTACTGCCCTTCTCGTCACCTCCGGCTCCAGTATCGGTACCTCAGGCTCGTCTATGTCGCCAATAATGGGCGCTGGATAAAAATTAACTAAGTGGATGATCAGCTCAGTTAAACATATTTGCAGCTGCCTATTCCCTATTAGGGCATCGAGTGGTTTGGCATCCACTATCTGGTAACACCCGCCAATCTCGAGGGCCGCCAGGCGCTCGGCAGACGCTAACGCGGACGCGAGGCACTCACTCCGCATCCGTTGGCATCGACGGAGACGAAGCGTACCGACGCGAATCCCGTCCCTAATGGCCGAACCCGTGAATGAATTGCCCACCAGTGTGAGAGTCTGCAATGCGGTATTGTTGTCGAGAAGCTCTTTTAATTCCGGGTCTACGGGACCAGTGCACCTCCCTACGGTAAGGGACTCAAGCCCGCGTAAGGTCTTCAGTTCCCTCAAGACCGGAGGACGTATACTGACACTCAGCAAGTCGACATCCCTCAAACGCCCGCAGTGGGCGGCGGCGATAGACAACGCCTGCGGCCGAAGCGCTGATACCAGACGCGAGTCGTCCAGCCTCAGTGAGGTGATATATCTGCCGCCGCGGAGAATCGCCCAACGGAAGGCCTCAGTGCTTAATGGGTTTTTCTCCCATGTACAGTTCCACGAATTTCCCCAGCGCCAGTCGTTAGGGTCGAAAGCCGTCACCCCCTGATGCGACCAAAGGCTCCCCTCTCGCCAGCGATGAGAGACCTGCTCCATACGCGCCCGGTCACGGTACTCCAAGTATACGCCTATATGCGCGAGACACTCAACGGGGAGGGCCGCTGCCTTGGAAGGCGGCAAGATCAGGCCATCGAAGGGATCCACTGCTGGTTCCCTGACCGGGACGTCCTCTCCTCGCGAATGCCAGCTGTCAGCCGGTAGGACACCCAGTTTGCGTTTGTGGCAAAAGAAAGGATGCACCCCCGCTTCCTCGACGACTCGGCTCGCCTGTTCCGCAGTCTCGAAGGTCACGAATGCGGTGTTTCCCGTTGCCTTCCTCTGGACTACGGCTTCCCGAGCGCCCCAGCTACCGAAGACCTTCATCAGGTCCTTTTTCTTGGTGTAGGGCGCCAACCTCGCCACGTACACCCGACGCTCCGCCTCAACCACCCGGTACCCGCTAGTGCCTGCCATCCTAGTGTAGCATGTAAATCACAAGACTATAAGTAAGTTAATATTCAAATATATAAAATAGCCCCTTTTGTTCGACGTTCTGTGGTGGAAAGAAGGACACCGGAATCGCCCCGAGGCAATCAGGTGGACATAGCGTCCCATCCAGAGGTGTTCCCCCGAAGCCCCGAAAATGACCCATTCGCGACAAGTCACGGGCTTGGATTCTAACAACCCGATTCATAGGCTTTCAATCCGCCGATTTCCCCAACCACGGTAAATTCTGGACTCTAAATTAATTTCAATTTGTCTGGATGTTTAGTAAGAAGGTTGCCTTGCTCATCCCTTAGTATAATTCCCCTTCCTTCCAGTGTTCCAACAATTACGTAAGGACCGCGGTAACGCTCATGAAACTTTCCCTTTTTGGGTTCGACCAAGACATGTACCACGTCTCCTACCTTTCCCTGGAATGATCTTGCTTTCCTATCATACTGCGCCTTAGAGGTTTCCTTAGCCTTGATTAGATTCTTTCCCGCCAACGTTTGCATTTCTGTCAACCGTATTATTAGATCTTGCAAGTAAGCGTTATAGGTTGGAAGTTTTTGATCTGGCTCAAAGCTATTTGGACATCGCGCTATTTTACCGAATACTAATTCATGCGGCGTGAAGTTAGTCGCCTCGTGTACTGAAGTGTTATATGAGAACATCGCGAAAGGTATCAGACGATCCCAATCGTCGAAGTCGCTTACATAATGACTAAGGTACTCGGTTAGAACGATGTGGCTCCTTTCCAATGCCCCATTCGTTTGTGGACGGTAACCTGAAGTTGTAACGTGATGTATTCGCAGTATACGTGTCAAACTTCGAATGAGGCTGCTCATAAAGCTAGTTCCTCTGTCTGTTAGGATTATACGAGGTGCACCATACTGCAATATCAGATGTGTAACCATAGCATGCGCTATCGTTTCTGCTCTTATGTCAGGCAAGGGAACGGCTATGCAGTATTTCGTCAAGTTGTCCTGCATTGTCAGAATGTAACGGTTTCCCAATGGTGTGGTAGGTAAAGGTCCCACTGTATCTAAGGATACCTTTTCAAAAGCTTCAATTGGAGTATCAGTTATTAACATGGGTTCCCTGGTTTTGGCTCTAACCAATTTATGGCTATGACAATCCTTACAGTTACGAATAAAATTTTGAACATCGTTTCGTAAACCTGGCCAATAGAATTTCTCTCTAATTCTACGGTATGTTTTCGTCACACCCTTCTGTCCGCCAATTAATCCACTATGAAATTCCGAAATGATCTCAGCGCGTACTGATTTTGGAGGTACTCGTATATTACCATAGCAAATTGTGATTTCAATGCCACTACTTTCAAAAATATAGGTTAATAAAGGTGCAAGCATATTATGAGGAAGCTCGTCTGTGAAATCACCCGAATGGGATATTCTAAAAGATGAAATGTTTGATTTTAAAAGTATATGTTTTAAATTTGATAGTCCATTTATTAAGTTGTGTATACTAAGACGATCTGAATGAAAAGCTTTTACGACTATGCTGAAGATTTTATATTTTCCTCGACTAGTAATTAATACTTGACCTATTGTTGGTTTTACTGATTTCATATGCTCAAAATTTACTATGTGTAAGTCAGATAGCAATTTGCTAGTTGAAGTTATTGGTTCGCAATCAGCTGACACAAAATGCACGTAATGCGATCGGGAATAAGTAAGATTTTCTCTGGTGTTGGATATGAATTCAGTAGCCTTATGCTGAAGTTCAGGGAAATCCAGCGGTCTTGCTGCTTCCAAGTCGGGTGGAATGTCTTCGGTCATTAGGGTTTGTGAACCCCTTTGGTTCCCTAATAGACGTCTAGGCCAATGTACAGATGAAATCTTTCCTCCCTCCTTAGAAATTTGAGTGGATAAAGGTTTTGGAAATGGTGTTGAAAGAGCTAAGGGTTGCGTTAACGGAGCGGGTGTTGGGAAAATGGATTGATACGAAGGTTTAATGATTATAGAGTTATTGGTTTCATTTAGTTCAGTGTCTTCAGGAATATCTCTAAGTGCAGGTGGTTTGGAAAGGGCTCTGCTACTTGAAGGTTGAAAGAGAGAAGGAATAGTTGTCGATTTCTGGATTAATTCCTCAACTCGTTGACTCATGACGTCTTCAGATTCATCGTCGTTTATGTCTGTCTCATCTACACCGTCTGTTGGTGTATCTTCGTCTCCTGAATCAATTAATTTAACTAAATCCTCTCCCTCATCATCAAGAGCAAACCCTCGCTCTTGCAAAGACTGATCGAATTTCTTAAAAGATTCCTGGAGTTCTTGGATATCCATTGGAGTGATGGGTGAATGAACAGGCTCTATTATGTCGTCATCCGTAACTGTGTCGCAGGATTCTGGCAACTCAATTGCAATGCCTTGTAAATTTGGTAGATCCTCTGATTCTGTGTGTTTTGATGGGTTTTCATTGCTGGAGGTACCTTTCTCTGGAATTCTAGGTACATCCACTATCCGTTTCTCAGGATAAAATTCCAGGTTAGGGAGAACACTCCGTCGTTGTCTCAAAATTGGAGGATCGTTAGAAGGTGAGTCTTCATCCAAAGAGGTCCGTGGAACTGTAGTAACGGGTGACTGTGAAGAATTTGGTGATTCGGAAACCTTTGAAGATCCTGCCATGGGTTGTGTTGATTTTCCTGGCACCTGAGAGCGAGTTCTAGTAGCTATTGCACTTCGATCCTGCGCAGGTGGTGGTTTTGGTTTGGTTTTTGATCCTAATGGTCTTCCTACCCTTAGCTTTACTGAAGGATCTGTTGACTGTTTCGAAGGTCCAGAAGTTCTACTAGAAGGTTTAGGTTTCTGTATCGGTAGTAAAATATGACTGCCCAGATTTGATTCTGCGTCAGACTCCTCAGAAGATAATTCCATGGATACATCAGATTCGTCAGAGGATGTTAGTTGACTTCCATCTACTGGATTTCTAGATAGTGCATCTGCATTAGTGTTTAACTTGCCTGATTTATGAACGAAATCGTATTCATAATCGCGAAGTTTCAATCTCCAACGAATCAGTCGCTGTCCTGGATCCTTAACCGAATTTATCCATCTAAGGGGTTCATGATCGCTGACCAAAGTAAACTTTCTTCCATAAAGGTAGGGTCGAAAATGTAGAACCGCATATAACACTGCAAGACACTCTTTCTCAGTGGTAAAGTAATTCTGTTCTGGTTTCGTTAACATTCTAGACAAGTATGCTACAGGTAGATCATAACCGTTATTTTCTTGACTAAGGACAGCTCCTATTGCATAATCTGATGCGTCGGTTGTCAGTGTAAATGGCTTATTAAAATCGGGATATTGCAATATGGGTCGTTTACAGAGTGCATTTCTTAACTCTATGAAACTTCGTTTCTGTTCTTTACCCCAAACGAACTGAGCATTTTTCTTTAATAAATCCGTTAGAGGCTTAGCTTTCGCGGAAAAATCTTTTATAAAACGCCGATAATAACCTGCAAGACCCAAGAACTGTCGGATGTTTCTAGGGTTTTGTGGACGGGGAAAATTTCTCACGGCCCCGATCTTGTTCGGATCGGGCTTTACTCCATTACGACCAATGATGTGTCCCAAATAAGTGACCTCAGTTTTTAGAAATTCACATTTGTCCGGTTGAAGAGTCAATTTCGCGTCTGCTAACCTGTTAAATAATCTGCGAATTTTTCTGCCGTGTTCTTCCAAAGACTTCGCGTAAACCACGATATCATCTAAATAAACGAAAACTTCTATTCCTTGCAATCCGCGTAATACCTGATCCATTAACCGTTGAAATGTAGCTGGTGCATTTTTAAGACCTTCGGGCATGCGAATATATTCATAATGGCCATTAGGTGTTGTAAATGCAGTTTTCTGCCTATCAGCTGGATCCATTTCGATTTGTTGGAATCCACTGGCCAAATCAAAAATCGAAAAATATTGCGCATCTCCTAGGTGATCTAAAATGTCGGCAATATTAGGTAACGGATACGCGTCGCCGATCGTTTTCTCGTTTAGTTTACGAAAATCTATTACCATTCGCCACCTCGGATTACCCTTAGAATCTGGTTTCTTTGGGACAATCCAGAGTGGAGAATTATACGGAGAATTCGACGGTGTTATTATACCATTACTTAATTTAGCGAAAATTTGACGTTGTATCTCATCCTTATGAACCGGAGGAAATCTGTATTGTCGCGTATTAATTGGAACATCATCGGACGTAGGAATTTTATGCGTAATGCATGGAGTAGCTTCTAATGTATCTCCCGGTAGATGAAATCTATCAGGAAATTCCTCTACAAGATCAAGGACGTGTTCCACCTCCTCGTCGTTTAAATGATCTAATCGCAAACGTTTTACTATTTCATCTATTCTATTAAGTTGAATACTAGCGTTTGTGGAATCTGAATCATTGTCCTCTTCCTGTAAACTATGATATTCAAAAGGAATCAAATTCTGTGGTTCGATTTCTATTTCAATGTCTTCCTCTAAGGTGTTTATGGCGAGAACATGGCACCTGCCTTGGTCATTTACAGAAACAGCGGCTTCGCCAATGTAGACTCCATCTTGTGCATTCAATTTTGGTAAATACCCCTCTTTTAAGTCGCTATTCGTGACGTCAATGGCAATGATTTGTCTGGTTCTAGCATTTATTCTAAGAATTCGCGATTTCGGTACTGGACGAGTATTTAATGGTTCCTCTCCTACAAAATGCATGGGTCTGATAGGATCTGATTGAGTAACTAAGGTGTTATGGGCAAAAGAAATTTCTGCTTGTTCCTGCCTTAGGAATTCCTTTCCTAAAATACCATCGCTATTCAATGGGAATGGTGATTTTATGACATGGAATCTGACTGGATTATTTTGTAATGTAATGATTGTGGTACCTAAAGTTTCTAATTTATCCGGAGTAATACCTGTGAGTATAGCTGATTCGTCAAGTGCTACTTCGACATCCTCGTGTAATGCATCTAATTTAATTATGTTAATGTCCGCCCCTGTATCTACTAAAAAGTGTGCACAACCTGATTGTAATTCTGTAGCGAACATTTTAACTACAGGAGATTCATGTTTTACTGGAAGAACTATTGGGTTTGTTTCAACTTTTTCGCTGTGATGCGACGCTCTGTCGGAAAGAGACTCGTCGTCGCGTCCGTTCGACGAGTCGGTAGGGAGTTTAAAGAATCATTTTCTATTGGTTGGCTAGGTTTATTAGGATGCGGTGATGATGGTCTACTAGATGTAGGAGTGGATGAGTTGGATGATCGACGGTTGTATGTATCTGGATTGTACATTGGATACGGTGGATAATATGGAGGAAAGAACATAGGAGGATACATAGGATAAGGAGGGTAGTATGGTTGACCATGGTGATTCGGATTCATATTAGGAATGTTTGGATAATTTGGAAGATTCGTATAATTTGGATAATTATGCGTTGAGCTCGCGTATCTAGGAGGAGAATCCTTCCCTCGCAGTGGAGTTCTCGCAAAACTAGGAGAAGGTGATCGAGATTGACGTTCTTCGCGTCTCGTAACCGAATAATTTTGATAATGACTCGACATGTTACGATAATTAGAGTTTGGAGAAAATGGAGACGTTGGTCGAGACGTTAATGGTTGATTATCGTCTGCAAATGTTACTCGCGAAGTTTCTCCCGATGGTATTATTCCTGATCTAATCCTAGTTTCAGTTCTAGTTGCAAATTTTAAAGCCTCATCCAAATCTTTCGGATCACGCACGTCTACTACTCTAGCGATTTCATCTGGCAAGCCTCGAATGAATGCTTCCAATGCTACTTCTTTGACGGGCTCTAACATCTGTCCTGAATTCTCACCGTATTTATCTTCTAGTGCAGATTTTGCGCCATTCAATAATATATTCAACCGATCGTAGAAATCATTTACTGTTTCACCGCGTTTCATCCTAATATTTTCTATCTCGTGATGATAATGCGGGTAGGTTTTATCTGAAGCGAATCTAGATTTCAAATGTTTAGTCAATTCATTGACACTGTTAAACGTTTTACCCCAAGTACTGTCTCTAGCAGCTCCTTGTAATTTACCCTGTACTGCTCTTAAAAATGAAGATTCTAACGCAGGAGGAACGAATACTGAGCCATTTTGTACATCTTGTAAAAAGTTCTTTAAAGGAATATTTTTCCCGTCGAAAAACGGAATATTCAAGATACTATGTTGTAAAGTGAAACACTCAGCCATAGAAGTCATCATAGCATTACTCGCGTTTAAAGTATTATTATCTTCCGCGTTACCGATGGGGTTTGGATTTGGAGTCGACATTGTGAACCGTGTATAAAATCAAATGGAATGTAATACAAAAAAGAATATCAATTATCAACACAATATAAACAATATGAGTAAACCAAATCAATAATAGGTCATATAAATCAAATCAATGGTAATGCAAATAGTAATGTAACACAATATATATATAGAAATATAGAAATATGCAGATATTAAAGTTCAAATAAGAATCAAGTGAAAATTCCTGAGCGCTACGAATATGACATAAACATATATAACAAGAATCATAAATTTAGCAAAATAACGTATCAAGGTAAATAACATAAATAATATAATAAAATAAAATGCAAATAATTGTTGGAACAAAATACCACTTACTTGATTGCTCAAACAGAATCAGATGTCGTAATTTGAACAACCAAACAAATGCAAAAATTTGAAAATGCAATAATAAACAAAATATAAATTCTCAAAATATTTCCAATTACAATATTAGCCTCTCTATAGAAAAAGAATCACGCTAGACACGATGAATTCGGCGGAAAAATTTCCTATCCCACCGCTGCCACCAGTTCTGTTACGGGCGCAGTCCGTAACTCCGTTCGTTCGTATCGCTTCTCTTACGAACAGAATTCGTAACTCCGTCCGTCACATAAACAATCACCCCACAGGTTAGTCATGGGAGGTATTTTTATAGAGAAAAATATACTTCTATGCGTTCTAACGTCTAGTCCGAGCCACTACTCTGTCTGTGAATTAAATGTGCCGAGACAGTGCGAAATGGTAGTGTGGTCGCGATAACAGAGCGGCTGTGAAAAGGAAGCTCGGCCACGATGCGCGAGTATATCTAAACTTCTATTAATGAAATATCCAAGGAGGATAAAGGTAAATGGGTTAGGAAACCATCTAGTCCCATACGGGCCCCGCTATGCGTGATCGATTTTCCCGAGAGGTGGAGGCTTATGCTAATACTGCATTTGGAAAGGTGAAGTAATCAGCACAAAGTATATATGAAGACAAAAGGAAAAAAATAAATATATTATAGTCTCTGAGATTGTAACAAGTTGTTGTTGAATTAACAACAAGATTAACAATAGATAATCGTATGTATAAACAAAGAAAATTGAAGAGGAAAGAATTGAAATGCACCACGGTGAATGAGCACACAACCGTAAAATAATTATAATAAGTATTATATAATATAATAAGATATTAATTACAATTATATGACGTTAATAAATGCACGCATCGTATAAAAGAAAGAAAAGGAAATATTCACATATGTGATCGCAACCGAGATATTAAACCGTGCTGTGCACGTGGACTATCCCGCGCCAAGGTGGCCGTAAGGACACCAAGGTAAATCCACGATATCGACTGGCGATATCGATGTCCCTCAAACCACGTGGCGAAACAAAAGGCGATAATTCATGTACAACAATGAGAAATTAATATATATAATCAATACACAAAGAATATGAAACAATTCCAGACAATTATATATATATATATCAAAATCAGACAATATTCAAAAGACTCACGCAGTTGAAGAAATCAACGTAATCAATCCTTTTCCAAATAACAAATCCAATAATAAGCCAAGTCAAATCCTTAAGGTGTGCCAGTTCGGTTGTAAGATGCAGTACGATACAATGTAGCTATGAATGATGATAATACTGTAAAGAAAAAGAGAGCACACGCGGAATGGTTAGAGAATTGAATTTTATATCGAACTATGGTTTTCTGAACGAATTGCCGAATTTTACGTGGGCGATTGAGTCCATTCACTCCCGTGAATCTACGCTCGAAACAATTAATAATTGAGAAAAGAACAAAAAAGATAGACGGAAAGAAAGAAATAGAATATAATTAAACCCACGGTCTCCCGTCACGCACCTCGCGACTTGTCGACGAAGAGTGATCGATCACGGAAATCAGGATAGGCAGGATCCTTCGAGGATCACCAATACAGTGATCTTCTGCCGTATCCGTGAGAGGTCCTGACGAATCAGGTGAGGCAGCGTGCGGGAGCCGTCGCGCGATTTGTCAACTCGCATTTCGATATATCGCGTGTGCTCTATTTCCGGTTTTCTTCACAATTCACAGGTTGCTCAATATTTTGCGCAATGCTACACATGAACAACATCCTCTATTACTCCTTACAATTAACGACGGTCAATAATTATTAAATTTGTTGTAATAATTTACACAAGTTTTTCACACTTTCGCGGGAAACGCTCGGCGTTTTCGTCGCGTGGTATCGTCGCTCGCGCGTCGCGTCGTGTCGCGCGCTGTATACAGTTTTTGTGCGAATTCCAAAACCAAACGCGAAAGGTTCTCATTCCAAATTCTTGACACGCCGTCTCATTACAAAGTTTTCCGCGATTACTCGCAACCGTCCCAATTCATGCAAGATACAGGTGCATTGGAACCCTATGAACAATTTGCAATTAGCTCCAACAGGCATCACGGACAACAAGATGCTTGACTTGCGACAGAAGGTGTTGACCACACTCTCGGTGCACACTCATTCAAGCGCATGAGAACCCGCAATTCCAAACATCGTAATGTAACGATAGTTGTTACGGCTAAGGTGTTCATGCTCACCTTCTCGAGGCTTCAGAAGAACACACACACGCACACATACATCCCCACAACTCTCACAAATTCACACACACTCGCGTCGCCGACTTTCGACGACGATTCCAAGGAGAGCGTATAATACAATCACAACAATTATAATTTAGAATTTTGAACGTCAAAGGCCAGAATGTGCCAGACTAGGAAATTCCATAATGACAAAGCATTGTCGTGACACACCCCGGCCGACGTAATGGCCGAAAGTCAAAAATCCGAAAAATTTCCTGTTCGGAACGTAACAAAGAACATCGTTGAAAATCTAGTTCCTATTAAAAAGTTTTTAATTTTCGATTTTTAGAAGAGATGTCTGCACGCCTTTCCAACTGACTATTATTTACAGTTAATGCAATATACAATAATAAGTAATAATACAATAAATTATATTCTTTCGTTCAGTAAGTGGTGTAAGTTTAATACAACAACAGGAATAATGAATAAACGAGGATAAATATTGATAAATATATATAAAATATAAGTATCATTAAATAATCAGCGGTTTGTTGTTCGTGTTGAGTTTTATTTGGCTTTAGGATAAACATCAGAGTGTCATATATAATTAATCACTTGATAAATTTTACTAAGTAATTTGTAAATGTTTTCATTCAAAATGTCAAAATTGATTCGGAAAGACCCTTTTCAATTTCATTATTAATTTTATACATCGATTTAAGTAAAAAAGTATACCTAATCTTATAAAAATATGATAAAAAATATATTCCTTTCAGGAAAAAGATAAATTTATTAAATAAAAATTTTTGGGGGTGTTTATTAGGATAATAAAATAATAAATAACCAAAATAAATCCGTAATAAATAAATAAATAAAATAAATATTTTATCATAAAAATTCAATAAGATAATGTAAACTTTAAAGATTAGATAAAAAATAAGTATTCCCATAAAAATAACTATAATAAACAAAAAGGAAATACATAAATTAATGTATAAAGATTCATAATATACTCTGTAGGTAACATTTTTAAATTCAAAAGGATAAAAGATTCATAAAACTAAACGAAATGAGTATCTTAGTGTAAACACCATAGATATATAAAATATACAAAATATTGTAATTCTAATATCTCTATTAATAAAGAAATATTCAATAATTATATCCTTAGAGAGAAAACCTGACAAAAAGAAACACCCGCATAGACTTAATTTTCCAATTAATAGAACTATACCATTTAAAGGTATTAAAATTCTCATAGAATTAAAATTTCGAATATCTTGGTTATTATTAGATCTATGAATAAATCTTCTTGCACATATAAATATTATTGATTTAAATAAAGCATGAATAACTAAATGAAAGAAGGCTAAATCCACTAACCCTACAGATAAAATTCTTATTATTAATCCTAACTGACTTAAAGTTGATAGGGCAATAATTTTCTTTAAATCATATTCAAAATTAGCAATAGAACTAGCCATAAATATAGTAAAGATTGAGATAAATAAAATAACGTTATTATTTATTGTAAACACTAAACTGTAATAATGGATTAATAAATAAACCCCTGCAGTAACTAAGGTTGAAGAATGAACTAAAGTAGAAATAAGGGTTGGAGCTATTATAGCTGCAGGTAACCATAAAGAAAAGGGTATTTGAGCTCTTTTAGTTAAAGCGCTTAAAAATATGAAAAATATTATAAATCTATCTATTTCATAAAATATTAAATTTCACGACCCATTTGCGGAATTTGAAACAATCAATATTAAAAATCCAATATCTCCAACCCGATTACATACAATTGTTAAAACTCCAGAATTAAAAGCTCTATATCTTTGATAATAAATAATTAAACCAAAAGAAATTAAACCTAGCCCATCCCATCCTAATAAAATTGATAAAACTCTGGGACTTAAAATTATTAAACATATTGATAGAATAAATAAAATTAATAAATAAAAAAACCGACAAATTCTTTTATCTGACCTTATATATTCAATTCTGTAAATTATTACGCATGAGGAAATAATAGAAACAACTCCGATAAATATTAATCTAATAAAATCCAAATAAATAATTATTCTAAATTTTATACAAAACAAATTTATTAAATCCCATTCTAAAATAATTACATATTTAGATGTATATAAATATAGGCCTAAAAATAGATATAGTATTCCAGAAAATAGTATGAATAAACTAATTAAAAACATTTTTATGATAATTTAAAATATAAATACATATATCATTGACACCACAAGTCAATATTTTAATTAAACTATTTAAATAAAATATATTTAAAATTAATATGAAAAAATAATTAAATTTAAAAATATAAAATTTAGGGGAATTCAATGCATCAATAAAATATAATAATCTAAAATATTAGCATTAAAAATCTTTAAAAAGAAATTTATTTTTCCATGTTGAACATAAATATATAAATATAATGAATAACAAAATCTAAGAAAACAATAAAAAATTAATAAATAAATCAAATATTTGAATCATAAATAAATAATTATTAACAAAAATACCTCACCAACTAAGTTTAATGAAACAGGAGCAGATATATTAGATGTACAAAATATAAATCAAAATATAGATATTGGAGGCATTAACGCTATTATCCCCTTATTTAAAAATATAATCCGTCTCCCTGAAGATTTATAACACAAATTTACTGAATAAAATAAACCCGAAGAACATAATCCATGAGCAATTATAATAATATAACTACCTACAAATCCTAAAAGTATTTCAGTTATTATAGATCTTAATAAAATTCTTATATGAATTACTGAAGAATAAGCTACCAAAATCTTTATATCAATTTGACGTAAACATAAAATTGAAACAATTAACCCCCCAATTAATCTAAATACTAAAATTACCAAATTTACAAAATAAAAATTAGAATAAAAAATATATATAAATCGCAATAAACCATATGTTCCTAATTTTAATAAAATAGCTGCTAAAATTATTGATCCAAACACAGGGGCTTCAACATGAGCTTTTAATAATCATCCATGTAATATAAATATAGGAATTTTCACTAAAAATGAACTTAATATATAAATAAATATAAAAATATTTAAATTATAATCTATTATTTCTATTAAATTTATTAGCGCTAAATTATTCAAATAAATAATAATTAATAAAAAAACCAGTAAGGGAAATGAAAAAAATATTGTATAAAACATCAGATAATAACCAGCTAATAATCGTATGTTACCTGTCCCTCATTTTACAATAATTAAACATATAATAATTAACCTTACCTCAAAAAAGAAATAAAATATTAAAAAATTTATTGTTAAAAATGTAAAATATAAAACAATCAACAAAATCAAATTTAAATTAAAACAAATTCTAGATAAATTTATTAACAAAATCAAATTAAAAATTCATAAATTTAAAATAACTAATATAAATGAAAAAAAATTAAAGCCAAAATTAAACCTAATTGTGTTTCAATATATTTCATTTCTAAAATTGAATAATAATATAAATCTAATAAACATCAAAATAAAAATGTAAATTTTAAAAATTTATTTAAATTATAAAGAAAAAATAATATCAAAATTATTAAAAAAGCTTTTATCATGTTAAATTTAATATTGAAATTCTTTGATTCCCATAAAAATAAGTACAATTAACTAAAATTCTCAAACCAATAACTCTATCGCACACAGAAAATACTATAAAATATATGAAAATTCATTCATTAGAATAAATTTCAAACATAAAGATTATTGATAGTATAGAAATTACAAAAAATTGTATACTAATCAATATTATCAATAAATCACTCTTAAAAACGAAAATCAACATAAAATTTAATAAAATTAAAATAAGTGAATAAGCAATAAAATAAAATCATTATTTTAGTTAAATAGTTTAATCTAAAACATAAATCTTGTAAATTTAAAATATCATATAATAATTTTAACTAATTAACCACAAAATATTTTATTATACAAAATACATAATAATTTTATTTTCAAAAAAAATTAAATAGATAATTATCATTAATCTCCAAAATTAATATTTAAATTAAACTACTTTTTGAATAAAATAAAATAAAATAAAATGATAATATATATTAAATATATATCAAAATAGCAGAATATTTTGTTGGTGTCGAATTTTGATTTCAAACGAACAACAAATTGAAAATTAGTTTGTAATTTATACGATAGAACCTAATAGATAATAAGAAATAAACTTACATCAAAGGTTAATAAGGAAGTAACTAGTAAAGTTAGATAAGGTCCATAATTATCTAAAATAATATTTATTTCAATCAATAAAATAAATCATTAATCTTATAATAAAATTAAATTAATCATTAATCATTAAACGCCTTCTGTGTACTAGCAAGATTTCCACCCATTTTGGTAAAGATCAAAGTAAGAAAAGAACTTTATGAAATAAAAGAAAAGGATAATGCTAGAAATAGTAAAATTAAAAATTTAGCCAGAGTAACAAGGAACGATAATAAATTAAGATGTCACAAACCTCGTTATAACGAAGAAGCATACACAGATGAATAATTCAATAAGAAATTAATAGAAAGTTACGTATCTAGCCTTACACAAGGGAAAGGAAAATATGAACAAGACCTGGAAAAAGAAATCAAATTAACTAAGGAGAATACAATCAAAGAATGGCAAAATATATGAGAGGAATCTAACACAGGAATCTGGACTAAAAGGCTGATTAGAGATATTGAGAAATGGGTCACAAGAAAGCACGGGTATGTAAATTTTTATACCACACAGATACTTACAGGTCATGGTTGCTTCAACCAATATACGAAAAAGAAATAGGTGAATACCAAACGGATCACTGCTGGTACAGCTGTCAAACACAAGATGATGCGCAACCCACTCTGCTTTACTGTAAGAAATGGAAAGATCAAAGGCAAAAATTAACGCACAATCTAGAAATTAATATCCAATGAGAGCCTAATGAGATAATTGATGCAATTATCCCAGACTAAAATAAATGGAACGCTTTCCAAAGTTTCTGTCCAGAAGTACTGAATAAAAGACAGGCCGATGAAAGAGTAACACAAAAGACTGAAAGAGAGAACACTACAATATGATAATCTATTGTACTGTAAGAATAAGATACATACCATCTATGGGTAACAAATTAAAAGTAAAACCCTCAGGAAGATAAATATAATATAATTTAACAGAAGCGAACGCAAACCTGAAACAGGAAAGAAATATTAACCTAATTAAAATATAGATAATAATTTCCACTTAATTAAAAATAGAGAGATTGTAAAACAATAAACGTGATATATTGTATTACAACAATATTAGTACAATAAGAGTCCTTACTAGTGAATGTAATCTAAAGAGGTGCGAAGAGTTTTGGAAGCAATGCAACTAAATTAACTAAAATATAAATAATAGTAAACCGTGAAATTAAATAATAACGTACCAAGAAATGCATAAACTTTGAAGACGCTGTCAAAGCTAAAAACCATAAATAACGAATCTAGTAAATCATTATAACAGAATCCAAACAAATGACAGGTCGACTAGATGGATAACCTAACACCGCACAACCCAGTCTTCAGTTTCAGACGCTGGACAACCAAATTGGACAATTGGGGCCGCAGAAATCGACTTCAGAAGCAAAAAATTCAGAATGAATTTGCAGTTTTTCGATCCTAGGATAGGGTCAGATGCAGTGGACAGCAAAAGAAGGGTTATATTTACGTTCCTGACACCCTAGGCTTCCGTTAGAGGCGCTGCTCAACCAGATCGGACAATTAGGGCCGCTGAAATCGACATGAGAATCATAAGATTGAGAATAAATAAGCAGTTTTTCCATTCTATGGCAGGTTTGGACGCAATAAAAGGCAAAGTAATGTTTATACTTACGTTCCGCACAACCCAGGCTGCAGTTTGAGCCGCTGCTCAGCCATATCGGACAAGTAGGGCCGCTGAAATTGACTCCAGAAGCACAAAATTCGGAATGAATTTGAAGTTTTTCGATCATAGGATAGGTTCAGATGCAATGGAAAGCAAAATAATGTTTATATTTACGTTCCGCACAACCTAGGCTTCAGTTAGAGACGCTACTCAACCAGATCGGACAATTAGGGCCGCAGAAATCCATTTGAGAAGCATAAAATTGAGAACAAGTAAGCAGTTTTTCGATCTTATGATAGATACCGATACAGCGGATGGCAGAATAATGATTGTATTTAGTGTAATAGTAATTTAGTAATAATTTTAATTCCATAAACTTTAAAAATTTATATGCTCATACACTAAAATATAAAGATTTAACAAAAAATTAATCATGATAAAAAATTTTTATTCTTATTTTTCATCTATAATAATTATCTTTTTATCAGTATTTTCTCTCATATTAAACAATATATTTTTCATTTGACTAATTATAGAAATTACTAACTTAATTTTTTTATCATCATTAGCTATTTCAAAAAATATGAAAATTAGAGTTCTTTATTTTTTTATTTCATTTATTAGAAGATCTCTAATTTTAACGGGAATTTTATTTAATAATTTTAATGTATACTCATCAATCCTAATAATAATGGGAACTTCATTAAAATTAGGGATTATTCCATTTAATGCTTGATTTAATTTTATATTTAAATCAATTAATTTCATAAATGCATTCTTATTAATAACATTCATAAAATTAATTCCTTTTATTCTTTTAATAAATTCAATCCCGATAAAAGAATTATTAATTATAATTACTCTAAATTTAATTGTATCACCTCTATTAATATTAAATAAAAATTCTTTAATACTAATAATATCATTTTCTTCAATTTATCAAACTTCATTAATAATAACATTAATATATTTAAATTTGTATATTTTTATTCTTTACTTCATCATATATTCAGTATTATCATATAATATAATCTATTTAATCATAGATATAAAATTAGAAAATAAAATAGAAATAATAATCTTTAACAATAAATCAAAACTTACATTTTCTTATTTATTACTAACATATATATTTATTCCACCAATAGGAGTATTTTCTTTAAAATGATTAGTGTTAGAGAACTTAGTAATTAAACTTAATGGTTTTAATCTTATCCTATCTATCGTTATTGTAATATCAAGACTATTAATAATTTGAAATTATTTAAATTTTATTAATAATAATTTATTCAATAAAAATTACTCAAATATATTCTTAAAATACAAATATATAGATATGTGAATTTTATTAATTATAACTATTATAGTAATTATATTTAGAATCATATACATTTACTTTAAAATCTAATTTCTGAAAAATTATATTTTATTTTTAAATTTGCAATTTAATATTTTGTTTAAATTATAGAAATTATATTAATAGTATTAGAAAATTTTATTTTCATAAATAAATTTACAATTTATTCCTTTTATCAGACATAATACTCTAATACTTTATTTAAAGATTTTAAGTTAATTTTAAACTATTAATCTTCAAAATTAAAAATATAAATTTAATTTTATAAATCTTAATTTCTTCGTGAATGAAAAAATGATTATACTCCACTAATCATAAAAATATTGGCATATTATATTTTATATTCGCTATATGATCAGGAATAATTGGTTCATCAATAAGATTTATTATTCGATTAGAATTAAGAAGACAGGGGCATGAATTAAAAATGATCAGATTTATAATTCAATTGTAACGTCTCATGCTTTTGTTATAATTTTTTTTATGGTTATACCATTCATAATTGGAGATTTTGGGAACTGATTAGTTCCCTTAATGATTGGAGCTCCAGATATGGCATTCCCACGAATAAACAATATAAGATTTTGATTACTACCTCCTTCAATTTTTTCATTATTAATAAGAAATTATTTAAATTCAGGATCAGGCACAGGATGAACAATTTACCCTCCATTATCATCATTTATATACCACCCATCATCATCTACCGATCTAACAATTTTTTCCCTTCATATCGCCGGAGTATCATCAATCATAGGGGCTATTAATTTTTTAGTGACAATTTTCAATATAATAAATTATTCGCTACAATATGATCAAATACCTTTATTCCCATGATCAGTTATAATTACAGCAATTTTACTTTTACTATCACTACCTGTTCTTGCTGGAGCAATTACAATACTTTTATCAGATCGAAATTTAAATTCTTCTTTTTTTACCCTATAGGAGGGGGTGACCCAATTTTATACCAACACTTATTTTGATTCTTTGGACATCCAAAAGTTTATATTCTAATTCTTCCAGGATTTGGACTAATCTCACATATTATTTTAAACGAAAGAGGTAAAAAAGCAACATTTGGAAACATAGGAATAGTATACGCAATACTAGGAATTGGTTTTCTAGGATTTATTGTATGAGCACATCACATATTTACTGTTGGAATAGATGTAGATACTCGCGCTTATTTCACATCAGCAACTATAATTACTGCCATTCCCACTGGCATTAAAGTTTTTAGATGACTAGCAACATTCCATGGATCAAAAGCTTACGCAAATCCAACAACTTTATGATCTATGGGATTTATTTTTTTGTTTACAATAGGAGGATTAACAGGAATTATATTATCAAATTCATCTATTCATATTTTACTTCATGATACATACTATGTTGTAGGACATTTTCATTATGTACTTTCAATAGGAGCAGTATTTAGAATTATTGCAAGATTATTTCACTGATATCCTTTAATTACTGGCTTAACACTAAACAAAAAATTTCTTAAAATTCAATTTTATTTAATATTTATTGGAGTAAATATAACATTCTTCCCTCAACATTTTTTAGGATTAATAGGAATACCACGACGATATTCAGATTACCCTGACGCGTATTACTGTTGAAATTTTTTACCTTCACTAGGATCATTAATTTCAATTAATAGAATAATAATATTTATTTTTATTATATTAGAAAGATTTATAGTAAAACGATTAATTTTACTTATATATTTTCAAAATTCACTCGAATGATTACAAAACTATCCCCCATTTGAACACTCATTTAATGAAATTCCTTTGATTTTTAAAAAAGAAAATAAAAAAAATAAAATTTAATTTTAAACTTATAAAATTTATAAATTAAAAATTAAATTTAATATGGCAGATTAGTGCGATGAATTTAAGCTTCATATATAAAGATATATTTCATTTATTAAGAATTGCTACATGAAATATATTTTCACTTCAAGATCCTAACTCTCCTTTTGCTGATAATTTAGTTGTATTTTATAATATTACTATATATAATATTATCAATAATTATTTCGATAACATTATTTATAATAATAAATATCATTTTAAGAAAATTTAGAAATCGATTTTTATTAGAAAATAATTTAATTGAAATTATTTGAACTATTTTTCCAATAATTGTATTAATAATTATTGCATTTCCATCATTAAAAACTCTTTATTTTGTTGATGAAATATGGACATTCTCATATTTTACAATTAAAGCTATTGGTCATCAATGATATTGAAGATATGAATATCCAGAATTTTATTTAAATTATGATTCTTTTATAATCAATGATTATTCAAATTTAAGATTATTTCGACTATTAGATGTAGATAATCGAATTATTATTCCATTTAAAACCCCAATTCCTTTAATTACAACATCTGTTGATGTAATTCACTCATGAACAATTCCATCCTTAGGAATAAAAATAGATGCAACTCCAGGACGACTTAATCAAATAATATTATTTACATACCGACCAGGATTATTTTTTGGCCAATGTTCAGAAATTTGTGGAACAAATCATAGATTTATACCTATCGTAGTAGAATCAACATCAATAAATGATTTTGGAAATTGATTACTTAGAATAATAACTTTATAAAATCCTAAGATAAAAAATTAGTTAAACATATAACATTAAATTGTCAATTTAAAATTATTAATTTTTTAATATTTTTTATTTATATTTTATTTAACAATAATAATTTAATCATTAGATGTCTGAAATGAAAGAATTGGTCTCTTAAACCATATTATAGTATAAATTCGATATACTTCTAATGGCCAATATTTAAATATTTTTTTATACCACAGATAAAACCAATATTATGATCAATTCTTCTATTTTTCACATTAAGAATTATTTACATTATAATCATTAATCTTCATTATTTATTTATTAATTTTTCTCCATATAAAAATAAAAAGAAAATATTAAAAAATAAGAATAAAAATTTATGAAAGTGAATATGATAAACCTATTATCAATTTTCGACCCATCTACATATATTATACTTATAATAAATTGAATTAGTTTATTACTACCATTAATAATGATACCAATAATATATTGATTTATTCTCTCTCGTTTAAATATATTATGAATTTAAACTTATAATAATAATTTACAATGAATTTAAATTACTAATTAGTTACAAATATATATTTAATATAATTATTTTCTTAAGAATACTAATAATAATTATACTTTATAATTTAATAGGATTAATACCATATACTTTCACTCCTACAAGTCACTTATCAATTAATTTATCATTAACAATATCAATATGATTAACATATATATTTTACGGTTGAACTATAAATTCAGAAAAGATATTAATTCATTTAGTACCACTAAATACACCTTTAATATTAATAAATTTTATAGTATTAATTGAAACAATCAGAAACATTATTCGTCCATGAGCATTATCAATTCGACTAACAGCTAATATATTAGCAGGATATTTACTTTTAACTTTACTAGGATCGTCAATAGAAAGTTCCTGATTAATTATTATTCCATTTATAATCATTATTCAAAATATATTATTTATTCTAGAAATCTCAGTTTTATTTATTCAATCGTATGTAATTTCCATTCTTAGACTTCTATACTTTAATGAATCTAATCATTAAAATCATTAAATTAAAAAAAAATTGTTTATCTTAAATAAACACTAAAACAAATGAAAAATCATCCATTTCATCTAGTAACACCCAGGCCTTGACCAATAATATTATCTATTAATTTAATAAATTTATTAATAAGAGCTATTATAATTTTTCAATTTAAAATTAATTGAATTCTATTTATATCATTAATTACTATATTATTTACTATAGCACAATGATGACGAGATGTAATTCGTGAAAGAACATTTCAAGGAATGCACTCATATATAGTATTAGATTTAATAAAATTAGGAAAGTGTTTGGTGTTGTGGTGCATTATATTTGAAATATTTACAGAGATTTCAAGAAAATATAAGTGTGAAACAAGATAAAACTATCTTTGAATCAAACTGAAGAATTTAAAAATTCATAAAGGTATGTATAAGTTAATAGAGAGACGTGGAATAGACAAAATTATTGGTACGGAGCCAAATAGGTTATGTGAACAGGTGAAACAGGCTAAAGAGATTAGCATAATTAGATATTGAAAGGAACAATTATGCAGTTAATTATAAAATCGTGTTAGAGGATATATTGTATTGTAATTGTGAAAGATTTCCTCACCACCCTAGGGGTATTTATCATGGCGCGTTACCCTTTTTTTATTATAATGGGTGGTTCGCCAATAGTCATGTCATCCCACTTTCTAAAATGAAATTAATTTTAAATAAAACATAACAAAAACATAATTTTTGTATTCATTATAAAATAAAGTATTACATTTTGAAATAATAATAATAGATAATCTTGAATAATATTAATAAGAAAACATAACAAAACGTACTCTTCAAATACTACCAGTAAAACCTTAAATCTTGTGAAATAGTACATACTAAGCAAATAAATAAAACTCTATTAATGTATTAAAACATATTGAAAAGAATAAGTTGAATATATATACATCAAAATTGATGTTTTAAGAAAAGTGAAATTAAAAGATGTTACGGGCGCAGTCCGTAACTCCGTTCGTTCGTATCGCTTCTCTTACGAACAGAATTCGTAACTCCGTCCGTCACATAAACAATCACCCCACAGGTTAGTCATGGGAGGTATTTTTATAGAGAAAAATATACTTCTATGCGTTCTAACGTCTAGTCCGAGCCACTACTCTGTCTGTGAATTAAATGTGCCGAGACAGTGCGAAATGGTAGTGTGGTCGCGATAACAGAGCGGCTGTGAAAAGGAAGCTCGGCCACGATGCGCGAGTATATCTAAACTTCTATTAATGAAATATCCAAGGAGGATAAAGGTAAATGGGTTAGGAAACCATCTAGTCCCATACGGGCCCCGCTATGCGTGATCGATTTTCCCGAGAGGTGGAGGCTTATGCTAATACTGCATTTGGAAAGGTGAAGTAATCAGCACAAAGTATATATGAAGACAAAAGGAAAAAAATAAATATATTATAGTCTCTGAGATTGTAACAAGTTGTTGTTGAATTAACAACAAGATTAACAATAGATAATCGTATGTATAAACAAAGAAAATTGAAGAGGAAAGAATTGAAATGCACCACGGTGAATGAGCACACAACCGTAAAATAATTATAATAAGTATTATATAATATAATAAGATATTAATTACAATTATATGACGTTAATAAATGCACGCATCGTATAAAAGAAAGAAAAGGAAATATTCACATATGTGATCGCAACCGAGATATTAAACCGTGCTGTGCACGTGGACTATCCCGCGCCAAGGTGGCCGTAAGGACACCAAGGTAAATCCACGATATCGACTGGCGATATCGATGTCCCTCAAACCACGTGGCGAAACAAAAGGCGATAATTCATGTACAACAATGAGAAATTAATATATATAATCAATACACAAAGAATATGAAACAATTCCAGACAATTATATATATATATATCAAAATCAGACAATATTCAAAAGACTCACGCAGTTGAAGAAATCAACGTAATCAATCCTTTTCCAAATAACAAATCCAATAATAAGCCAAGTCAAATCCTTAAGGTGTGCCAGTTCGGTTGTAAGATGCAGTACGATACAATGTAGCTATGAATGATGATAATACTGTAAAGAAAAAGAGAGCACACGCGGAATGGTTAGAGAATTGAATTTTATATCGAACTATGGTTTTCTGAACGAATTGCCGAATTTTACGTGGGCGATTGAGTCCATTCACTTCCGTGAATCTACGCTCGAAACAATTAATAATTGAGAAAAGAACAAAAAAGATAGACGGAAAGAAAGAAATAGAATATAATTAAACCCACGGTCTCCCGTCACGCACCTCGCGACTTGTCGACGAAGAGTGATCGATCACGGAAATCAGGATAGGCAGGATCCTTCGAGGATCACCAATACAGTGATCTTCTGCCGTATCCGTGAGAGGTCCTGACGAATCAGGTGAGGCAGCGTGCGGGAGCCGTCGCGCGATTTGTCAACTCGCATTTCGATATATCGCGTGTGCTCTATTTCCGGTTTTCTTCACAATTCACAGGTTGCTCAATATTTTGCGCAATGCTACACATGAACAACATCCTCTATTACTCCTTACAATTAACGACGGTCAATAATTATTAAATTTGTTGTAATAATTTACACAAGTTTTTCACACTTTCGCGGGAAACGCTCGGCGTTTTCGTCGCGTGGTATCGTCGCTCGCACGTCGCGTCGTGTCGCGCGCTGTATACAGTTTTTGTGCGAATTCCAAAACCAAACGCGAAAGGTTCTCATTCCAAATTCTTGACACGCCGTCTCATTACAAAGTTTTCCGCGATTACTCGCAACCGTCCCAATTCATGCAAGATACAGGTGCATTGGAACCCTATGAACAATTTGCAATTAGCTCCAACAGGCATCACGGACAACAAGATGCTTGACTTGCGACAGAAGGTGTTGACCACACTCTCGGTGCACACTCATTCAAGCGCATGAGAACCCGCAATTCCAAACATCGTAATGTAACGATAGTTGTTACGGCTAAGGTGTTCATGCTCACCTTCTCGAGGCTTCAGAAGAACACACACACGCACACATACATCCCCACAACTCTCACAAATTCACACACACTCGCGTCGCCGACTTTCGACGACGATTCCAAGGAGAGCGTATAATACAATCACAACAATTATAATTTAGAATTTTGAACGTCAAAGGCCAGAATGTGCAGGACTAGGAAATTCCATAATGACAAAGCATTGTCGTGACACACCCCGGCCGACGTAATGGCCGAAAGTCAAAAATCCGAAAAATTTCCTGTTCGGAACGTAACAGTCCTCCCTCCTTAGAATCGTCGTCGTCCCTGACGACAATCGCTATGCGGATATCACCGCCCCCGGACGGGAAGAGCGTCGAACCCGCTGAAGTCGTTGTTACCGAATATTCCTTTGCGACGGCACCCCGACATGCAACTAGGAAAGTCCATAATGCCTGAGCATTGTTGCAAGGCAGGGCACTCGCTACTCGTCTACTTGGAAGTACGTTGGCCGTCCTATCCTCTCATAATATACTCGGTTGTAAAATGTCGCTCGCTGTCTTTTCGCGGGTCTGGCTCGAGTCCCCCCCAGATACATGTACAGGATCTGACCCCGCACCGGCACGGTCTCGCTGGCCACCCCCACGGTCAAGTTACCGATGCCCTGGCAGCCCTCGAGATTCAGCAGGCCCAATTGTGCTGCGGCTCTGAGCAATCCACAGATGTCATCATCGGTGACCGAATTGTTATCCCGACAGGTCAGCGTCGTAAGCGCAATCATGCGGCTCAAAAATCCCCCCCGGACTGTCTCGAACAGGGCGTCCATTTGTAATTCCCGGCAGGCAGACAGGTTGCTCAAAGGTTCCAAGTCCTCCCCTCTCAAGGACATACACCCAGATATGTTGAGCCTCTCTAAGCTTCTGAGTGATCTACCCACTGCCGCGATTACTCGTCCGTCTACCCAGCGGCAGAAACTGACGTCTAATGTTCTTAGATTCTGAAAAGAGTCCATCAGAGCTACTGCCCTTCTCGTCACCTCCGGCTCCAGTATCGGTACCTCAGGCTCGTCTATGTCGCCAATAATGGGCGCTGGATAAAAATTAACTAAGTGGATGATCAGCTCAGTTAAACATATTTGCAGCTGCCTATTCCCTATTAGGGCATCGAGTGGTTTGGCATCCACTATCTGGTAACACCCGCCAATCTCGAGGGCCGCCAGGCGCTCGGCAGACGCTAACGCGGACGCGAGGCACTCACTCCGCATCCGTTGGCATCGACGGAGACGAAGCGTACCGACGCGAATCCCGTCCCTAATGGCCGAACCCGTGAATGAATTGCCCACCAGTGTGAGAGTCTGCAATGCGGTATTGTTGTCGAGAAGCTCTTTTAATTCCGGGTCTACGGGACCAGTGCACCTCCCTACGGTAAGGGACTCAAGCCCGCGTAAGGTCTTCAGTTCCCTCAAGACCGGAGGACGTATACTGACACTCAGCAAGTCGACATCCCTCAAACGCCCGCAGTGGGCGGCGGCGATAGACAACGCCTGCGGCCGAAGCGCTGATACCAGACGCGAGTCGTCCAGCCTCAGTGAGGTGATATATCTGCCGCCGCGGAGAATCGCCCAACGGAAGGCCTCAGTGCTTAATGGGTTTTTCTCCCATGTACAGTTCCACGAATTTCCCCAGCGCCAGTCGTTAGGGTCGAAAGCCGTCACCCCCTGATGCGACCAAAGGCTCCCCTCTCGCCAGCGATGAGAGACCTGCTCCATACGCGCCCGGTCACGGTACTCCAAGTATACGCCTATATGCGCGAGACACTCAACGGGGAGGGCCGCTGCCTTGGAAGGCGGCAAGATCAGGCCATCGAAGGGATCCACTGCTGGTTCCCTGACCGGGACGTCCTCTCCTCGCGAATGCCAGCTGTCAGCCGGTAGGACACCCAGTTTGCGTTTGTGGCAAAAGAAAGGATGCACCCCCGCTTCCTCGACGACTCGGCTCGCCTGTTCCGCAGTCTCGAAGGTCACGAATGCGGTGTTTCCCGTTGCCTTCCTCTGGACTACGGCTTCCCGAGCGCCCCAGCTACCGAAGACCTTCATCAGGTCCTTTTTCTTGGTGTAGGGCGCCAACCTCGCCACGTACACCCGACGCTCCGCCTCAACCACCCGGTACCCGCTAGTGCCTGCCATCCTAGTGTAGCATGTAAATCACAAGACTATAAGTAAGTTAATATTCAAATATATAAAATAGCCCCTTTTGTTCGACGTTCTGTGGTGGAAAGAAGGACACCGGAATCGCCCCGAGGCAATCAGGTGGACATAGCGTCCCATCCAGAGGTGTTCCCCCGAAGCCCCGAAAATGACCCATTCGCGACAAGTCACGGGCTTGGATTCTAACAACCCGATTCATAGGCTTTCAATCCGCCGATTTCCCCAACCACGGTAAATTCTGGACTCTAAATTAATTTCAATTTGTCTGGATGTTTAGTAAGAAGGTTGCCTTGCTCATCCCTTAGTATAATTCCCCTTCCTTCCAGTGTTCCAACAATTACGTAAGGACCGCGGTAACGCTCATGAAACTTTCCCTTTTTGGGTTCGACCAAGACATGTACCACGTCTCCTACCTTTCCCTGGAATGATCTTGCTTTCCTATCATACTGCGCCTTAGAGGTTTCCTTAGCCTTGATTAGATTCTTTCCCGCCAACGTTTGCATTTCTGTCAACCGTATTATTAGATCTTGCAAGTAAGCGTTATAGGTTGGAAGTTTTTGATCTGGCTCAAAGCTATTTGGACATCGCGCTATTTTACCGAATACTAATTCATGCGGCGTGAAGTTAGTCGCCTCGTGTACTGAAGTGTTATATGAGAACATCGCGAAAGGTATCAGACGATCCCAATCGTCGAAGTCGCTTACATAATGACTAAGGTACTCGGTTAGAACGATGTGGCTCCTTTCCAATGCCCCATTCGTTTGTGGACGGTAACCTGAAGTTGTAACGTGATGTATTCGCAGTATACGTGTCAAACTTCGAATGAGGCTGCTCATAAAGCTAGTTCCTCTGTCTGTTAGGATTATACGAGGTGCACCATACTGCAATATCAGATGTGTAACCATAGCATGCGCTATCGTTTCTGCTCTTATGTCAGGCAAGGGAACGGCTATGCAGTATTTCGTCAAGTTGTCCTGCATTGTCAGAATGTAACGGTTTCCCAATGGTGTGGTAGGTAAAGGTCCCACTGTATCTAAGGATACCTTTTCAAAAGCTTCAATTGGAGTATCAGTTATTAACATGGGTTCCCTGGTTTTGGCTCTAACCAATTTATGGCTATGACAATCCTTACAGTTACGAATAAAATTTTGAACATCGTTTCGTAAACCTGGCCAATAGAATTTCTCTCTAATTCTACGGTATGTTTTCGTCACACCCTTCTGTCCGCCAATTAATCCACTATGAAATTCCGAAATGATCTCAGCGCGTACTGATTTTGGAGGTACTCGTATATTACCATAGCAAATTGTGATTTCAATGCCACTACTTTCAAAAATATAGGTTAATAAAGGTGCAAGCATATTATGAGGAAGCTCGTCTGTGAAATCACCCGAATGGGATATTCTAAAAGATGAAATGTTTGATTTTAAAAGTATATGTTTTAAATTTGATAGTCCATTTATTAAGTTGTGTATACTAAGACGATCTGAATGAAAAGCTTTTACGACTATGCTGAAGATTTTATATTTTCCTCGACTAGTAATTAATACTTGACCTATTGTTGGTTTTACTGATTTCATATGCTCAAAATTTACTATGTGTAAGTCAGATAGCAATTTGCTAGTTGAAGTTATTGGTTCGCAATCAGCTGACACAAAATGCACGTAATGCGATCGGGAATAAGTAAGATTTTCTCTGGTGTTGGATATGAATTCAGTAGCCTTATGCTGAAGTTCAGGGAAATCCAGCGGTCTTGCTGCTTCCAAGTCGGGTGGAATGTCTTCGGTCATTAGGGTTTGTGAACCCCTTTGGTTCCCTAATAGACGTCTAGGCCAATGTACAGATGAAATCTTTCCTCCCTCCTTAGAAATTTGAGTGGATAAAGGTTTTGGAAATGGTGTTGAAAGAGCTAAGGGTTGCGTTAACGGAGCGGGTGTTGGGAAAATGGATTGATACGAAGGTTTAATGATTATAGAGTTATTGGTTTCATTTAGTTCAGTGTCTTCAGGAATATCTCTAAGTGCAGGTGGTTTGGAAAGGGCTCTGCTACTTGAAGGTTGAAAGAGAGAAGGAATAGTTGTCGATTTCTGGATTAATTCCTCAACTCGTTGACTCATGACGTCTTCAGATTCATCGTCGTTTATGTCTGTCTCATCTACACCGTCTGTTGGTGTATCTTCGTCTCCTGAATCAATTAATTTAACTAAATCCTCTCCCTCATCATCAAGAGCAAACCCTCGCTCTTGCAAAGACTGATCGAATTTCTTAAAAGATTCCTGGAGTTCTTGGATATCCATTGGAGTGATGGGTGAATGAACAGGCTCTATTATGTCGTCATCCGTAACTGTGTCGCAGGATTCTGGCAACTCAATTGCAATGCCTTGTAAATTTGGTAGATCCTCTGATTCTGTGTGTTTTGATGGGTTTTCATTGCTGGAGGTACCTTTCTCTGGAATTCTAGGTACATCCACTATCCGTTTCTCAGGATAAAATTCCAGGTTAGGGAGAACACTCCGTCGTTGTCTCAAAATTGGAGGATCGTTAGAAGGTGAGTCTTCATCCAAAGAGGTCCGTGGAACTGTAGTAACGGGTGACTGTGAAGAATTTGGTGATTCGGAAACCTTTGAAGATCCTGCCATGGGTTGTGTTGATTTTCCTGGCACCTGAGAGCGAGTTCTAGTAGCTATTGCACTTCGATCCTGCGCAGGTGGTGGTTTTGGTTTGGTTTTTGATCCTAATGGTCTTCCTACCCTTAGCTTTACTGAAGGATCTGTTGACTGTTTCGAAGGTCCAGAAGTTCTACTAGAAGGTTTAGGTTTCTGTATCGGTAGTAAAATATGACTGCCCAGATTTGATTCTGCGTCAGACTCCTCAGAAGATAATTCCATGGATACATCAGATTCGTCAGAGGATGTTAGTTGACTTCCATCTACTGGATTTCTAGATAGTGCATCTGCATTAGTGTTTAACTTGCCTGATTTATGAACGAAATCGTATTCATAATCGCGAAGTTTCAATCTCCAACGAATCAGTCGCTGTCCTGGATCCTTAACCGAATTTATCCATCTAAGGGGTTCATGATCGCTGACCAAAGTAAACTTTCTTCCATAAAGGTAGGGTCGAAAATGTAGAACCGCATATAACACTGCAAGACACTCTTTCTCAGTGGTAAAGTAATTCTGTTCTGGTTTCGTTAACATTCTAGACAAGTATGCTACAGGTAGATCATAACCGTTATTTTCTTGACTAAGGACAGCTCCTATTGCATAATCTGATGCGTCGGTTGTCAGTGTAAATGGCTTATTAAAATCGGGATATTGCAATATGGGTCGTTTACAGAGTGCATTTCTTAACTCTATGAAACTTCGTTTCTGTTCTTTACCCCAAACGAACTGAGCATTTTTCTTTAATAAATCCGTTAGAGGCTTAGCTTTCGCGGAAAAATCTTTTATAAAACGCCGATAATAACCTGCAAGACCCAAGAACTGTCGGATGTTTCTAGGGTTTTGTGGACGGGGAAAATTTCTCACGGCCCCGATCTTGTTCGGATCGGGCTTTACTCCATTACGACCAATGATGTGTCCCAAATAAGTGACCTCAGTTTTTAGAAATTCACATTTGTCCGGTTGAAGAGTCAATTTCGCGTCTGCTAACCTGTTAAATAATCTGCGAATTTTTCTGCCGTGTTCTTCCAAAGACTTCGCGTAAACCACGATATCATCTAAATAAACGAAAACTTCTATTCCTTGCAATCCGCGTAATACCTGATCCATTAACCGTTGAAATGTAGCTGGTGCATTTTTAAGACCTTCGGGCATGCGAATATATTCATAATGGCCATTAGGTGTTGTAAATGCAGTTTTCTGCCTATCAGCTGGATCCATTTCGATTTGTTGGAATCCACTGGCCAAATCAAAAATCGAAAAATATTGCGCATCTCCTAGGTGATCTAAAATGTCGGCAATATTAGGTAACGGATACGCGTCGCCGATCGTTTTCTCGTTTAGTTTACGAAAATCTATTACCATTCGCCACCTCGGATTACCCTTAGAATCTGGTTTCTTTGGGACAATCCAGAGTGGAGAATTATACGGAGAATTCGACGGTGTTATTATACCATTACTTAATTTAGCGAAAATTTGACGTTGTATCTCATCCTTATGAACCGGAGGAAATCTGTATTGTCGCGTATTAATTGGAACATCATCGGACGTAGGAATTTTATGCGTAATGCATGGAGTAGCTTCTAATGTATCTCCCGGTAGATGAAATCTATCAGGAAATTCCTCTACAAGATCAAGGACGTGTTCCACCTCCTCGTCGTTTAAATGATCTAATCGCAAACGTTTTACTATTTCATCTATTCTATTAAGTTGAATACTAGCGTTTGTGGAATCTGAATCATTGTCCTCTTCCTGTAAACTATGATATTCAAAAGGAATCAAATTCTGTGGTTCGATTTCTATTTCAATGTCTTCCTCTAAGGTGTTTATGGCGAGAACATGGCACCTGCCTTGGTCATTTACAGAAACAGCGGCTTCGCCAATGTAGACTCCATCTTGTGCATTCAATTTTGGTAAATACCCCTCTTTTAAGTCGCTATTCGTGACGTCAATGGCAATGATTTGTCTGGTTCTAGCATTTATTCTAAGAATTCGCGATTTCGGTACTGGACGAGTATTTAATGGTTCCTCTCCTACAAAATGCATGGGTCTGATAGGATCTGATTGAGTAACTAAGGTGTTATGGGCAAAAGAAATTTCTGCTTGTTCCTGCCTTAGGAATTCCTTTCCTAAAATACCATCGCTATTCAATGGGAATGGTGATTTTATGACATGGAATCTGACTGGATTATTTTGTAATGTAATGATTGTGGTACCTAAAGTTTCTAATTTATCCGGAGTAATACCTGTGAGTATAGCTGATTCGTCAAGTGCTACTTCGACATCCTCGTGTAATGCATCTAATTTAATTATGTTAATGTCCGCCCCTGTATCTACTAAAAAGTGTGCACAACCTGATTGTAATTCTGTAGCGAACATTTTAACTACAGGAGATTCATGTTTTACTGGAAGAACTATTGGGTTTGTTTCAACTTTTTCGCTGTGATGCGACGCTCTGTCGGAAAGAGACTCGTCGTCGCGTCCGTTCGACGAGTCGGTAGGGAGTTTAAAGAATCATTTTCTATTGGTTGGCTAGGTTTATTAGGATGCGGTGATGATGGTCTACTAGATGTAGGAGTGGATGAGTTGGATGATCGACGGTTGTATGTATCTGGATTGTACATTGGATACGGTGGATAATATGGAGGAAAGAACATAGGAGGATACATAGGATAAGGAGGGTAGTATGGTTGACCATGGTGATTCGGATTCATATTAGGAATGTTTGGATAATTTGGAAGATTCGTATAATTTGGATAATTATGCGTTGAGCTCGCGTATCTAGGAGGAGAATCCTTCCCTCGCAGTGGAGTTCTCGCAAAACTAGGAGAAGGTGATCGAGATTGACGTTCTTCGCGTCTCGTAACCGAATAATTTTGATAATGACTCGACATGTTACGATAATTAGAGTTTGGAGAAAATGGAGACGTTGGTCGAGACGTTAATGGTTGATTATCGTCTGCAAATGTTACTCGCGAAGTTTCTCCCGATGGTATTATTCCTGATCTAATCCTAGTTTCAGTTCTAGTTGCAAATTTTAAAGCCTCATCCAAATCTTTCGGATCACGCACGTCTACTACTCTAGCGATTTCATCTGGCAAGCCTCGAATGAATGCTTCCAATGCTACTTCTTTGACGGGCTCTAACATCTGTCCTGAATTCTCACCGTATTTATCTTCTAGTGCAGATTTTGCGCCATTCAATAATATATTCAACCGATCGTAGAAATCATTTACTGTTTCACCGCGTTTCATCCTAATATTTTCTATCTCGTGATGATAATGCGGGTAGGTTTTATCTGAAGCGAATCTAGATTTCAAATGTTTAGTCAATTCATTGACACTGTTAAACGTTTTACCCCAAGTACTGTCTCTAGCAGCTCCTTGTAATTTACCCTGTACTGCTCTTAAAAATGAAGATTCTAACGCAGGAGGAACGAATACTGAGCCATTTTGTACATCTTGTAAAAAGTTCTTTAAAGGAATATTTTTCCCGTCGAAAAACGGAATATTCAAGATACTATGTTGTAAAGTGAAACACTCAGCCATAGAAGTCATCATAGCATTACTCGCGTTTAAAGTATTATTATCTTCCGCGTTACCGATGGGGTTTGGATTTGGAGTCGACATTGTGAACCGTGTATAAAATCAAATGGAATGTAATACAAAAAAGAATATCAATTATCAACACAATATAAACAATATGAGTAAACCAAATCAATAATAGGTCATATAAATCAAATCAATGGTAATGCAAATAGTAATGTAACACAATATATATATAGAAATATAGAAATATGCAGATATTAAAGTTCAAATAAGAATCAAGTGAAAATTCCTGAGCGCTACGAATATGACATAAACATATATAACAAGAATCATAAATTTAGCAAAATAACGTATCAAGGTAAATAACATAAATAATATAATAAAATAAAATGCAAATAATTGTTGGAACAAAATACCACTTACTTGATTGCTCAAACAGAATCAGATGTCGTAATTTGAACAACCAAACAAATGCAAAAATTTGAAAATGCAATAATAAACAAAATATAAATTCTCAAAATATTTCCAATTACAATATTAGCCTCTCTATAGAAAAAGAATCACGCTAGACACGATGAATTCGGCGGAAAAATTTCCTATCCCACCGCTGCCACCAGTTCTGTTACGGGCGCAGTCCGTAACTCCGTTCGTTCGTATCGCTTCTCTTACGAACAGAATTCGTAACTCCGTCCGTCACATAAACAATCACCCCACAGGTTAGTCATGGGAGGTATTTTTATAGAGAAAAATATACTTCTATGCGTTCTAACGTCTAGTCCGAGCCACTACTCTGTCTGTGAATTAAATGTGCCGAGACAGTGCGAAATGGTAGTGTGGTCGCGATAACAGAGCGGCTGTGAAAAGGAAGCTCGGCCACGATGCGCGAGTATATCTAAACTTCTATTAATGAAATATCCAAGGAGGATAAAGGTAAATGGGTTAGGAAACCATCTAGTCCCATACGGGCCCCGCTATGCGTGATCGATTTTCCCGAGAGGTGGAGGCTTATGCTAATACTGCATTTGGAAAGGTGAAGTAATCAGCACAAAGTATATATGAAGACAAAAGGAAAAAAATAAATATATTATAGTCTCTGAGATTGTAACAAGTTGTTGTTGAATTAACAACAAGATTAACAATAGATAATCGTATGTATAAACAAAGAAAATTGAAGAGGAAAGAATTGAAATGCACCACGGTGAATGAGCACACAACCGTAAAATAATTATAATAAGTATTATATAATATAATAAGATATTAATTACAATTATATGACGTTAATAAATGCACGCATCGTATAAAAGAAAGAAAAGGAAATATTCACATATGTGATCGCAACCGAGATATTAAACCGTGCTGTGCACGTGGACTATCCCGCGCCAAGGTGGCCGTAAGGACACCAAGGTAAATCCACGATATCGACTGGCGATATCGATGTCCCTCAAACCACGTGGCGAAACAAAAGGCGATAATTCATGTACAACAATGAGAAATTAATATATATAATCAATACACAAAGAATATGAAACAATTCCAGACAATTATATATATATATATCAAAATCAGACAATATTCAAAAGACTCACGCAGTTGAAGAAATCAACGTAATCAATCCTTTTCCAAATAACAAATCCAATAATAAGCCAAGTCAAATCCTTAAGGTGTGCCAGTTCGGTTGTAAGATGCAGTACGATACAATGTAGCTATGAATGATGATAATACTGTAAAGAAAAAGAGAGCACACGCGGAATGGTTAGAGAATTGAATTTTATATCGAACTATGGTTTTCTGAACGAATTGCCGAATTTTACGTGGGCGATTGAGTCCATTCACTCCCGTGAATCTACGCTCGAAACAATTAATAATTGAGAAAAGAACAAAAAAGATAGACGGAAAGAAAGAAATAGAATATAATTAAACCCACGGTCTCCCGTCACGCACCTCGCGACTTGTCGACGAAGAGTGATCGATCACGGAAATCAGGATAGGCAGGATCCTTCGAGGATCACCAATACAGTGATCTTCTGCCGTATCCGTGAGAGGTCCTGACGAATCAGGTGAGGCAGCGTGCGGGAGCCGTCGCGCGATTTGTCAACTCGCATTTCGATATATCGCGTGTGCTCTATTTCCGGTTTTCTTCACAATTCACAGGTTGCTCAATATTTTGCGCAATGCTACACATGAACAACATCCTCTATTACTCCTTACAATTAACGACGGTCAATAATTATTAAATTTGTTGTAATAATTTACACAAGTTTTTCACACTTTCGCGGGAAACGCTCGGCGTTTTCGTCGCGTGGTATCGTCGCTCGCGCGTCGCGTCGTGTCGCGCGCTGTATACAGTTTTTGTGCGAATTCCAAAACCAAACGCGAAAGGTTCTCATTCCAAATTCTTGACACGCCGTCTCATTACAAAGTTTTCCGCGATTACTCGCAACCGTCCCAATTCATGCAAGATACAGGTGCATTGGAACCCTATGAACAATTTGCAATTAGCTCCAACAGGCATCACGGACAACAAGATGCTTGACTTGCGACAGAAGGTGTTGACCACACTCTCGGTGCACACTCATTCAAGCGCATGAGAACCCGCAATTCCAAACATCGTAATGTAACGATAGTTGTTACGGCTAAGGTGTTCATGCTCACCTTCTCGAGGCTTCAGAAGAACACACACACGCACACATACATCCCCACAACTCTCACAAATTCACACACACTCGCGTCGCCGACTTTCGACGACGATTCCAAGGAGAGCGTATAATACAATCACAACAATTATAATTTAGAATTTTGAACGTCAAAGGCCAGAATGTGCCAGACTAGGAAATTCCATAACGACAAAGCATTGTCGTGACACACCCCGGCCGACGTAATGGCCGAAAGTCAAAAATCCGAAAAATTTCCTGTTCGGAACGTAACAAAGAACATCGTTGAAAATCTAGTTCCTATTAAAAAGTTTTTAATTTTCGATTTTTAGAAGAGATGTCTGCACGCCTTTCCAACTGACTATTATTTACAGTTAATGCAATATACAATAATAAGTAATAATACAATAAATTATATTCTTTCGTTCAGTAAGTGGTGTAAGTTTAATACAACAACAGGAATAATGAATAAACGAGGATAAATATTGATAAATATATATAAAATATAAGTATCATTAAATAATCAGCGGTTTGTTGTTCGTGTTGAGTTTTATTTGGCTTTAGGATAAACATCAGAGTGTCATATATAATTAATCACTTGATAAATTTTACTAAGTAATTTGTAAATGTTTTCATTCAAAATGTCAAAATTGATTCGGAAAGACCCTTTTCAATTTCATTATTAATTTTATACATCGATTTAAGTAAAAAAGTATACCTAATCTTATAAAAATATGATAAAAAATATATTCCTTTCAGGAAAAAGATAAATTTATTAAATAAAAATTTTTGGGGGTGTTTATTAGGATAATAAAATAATAAATAACCAAAATAAATCCGTAATAAATAAATAAATAAAATAAATATTTTATCATAAAAATTCAATAAGATAATGTAAACTTTAAAGATTAGATAAAAAATAAGTATTCCCATAAAAATAACTATAATAAACAAAAAGGAAATACATAAATTAATGTATAAAGATTCATAATATACTCTGTAGGTAACATTTTTAAATTCAAAAGGATAAAAGATTCATAAAACTAAACGAAATGAGTATCTTAGTGTAAACACCATAGATATATAAAATATACAAAATATTGTAATTCTAATATCTCTATTAATAAAGAAATATTCAATAATTATATCCTTAGAGAGAAAACCTGACAAAAAGAAACACCCGCATAGACTTAATTTTCCAATTAATAGAACTATACCATTTAAAGGTATTAAAATTCTCATAGAATTAAAATTTCGAATATCTTGGTTATTATTAGATCTATGAATAAATCTTCTTGCACATATAAATATTATTGATTTAAATAAAGCATGAATAACTAAATGAAAGAAGGCTAAATCCACTAACCCTACAGATAAAATTCTTATTATTAATCCTAACTGACTTAAAGTTGATAGGGCAATAATTTTCTTTAAATCATATTCAAAATTAGCAATAGAACTAGCCATAAATATAGTAAAGATTGAGATAAATAAAATAACGTTATTATTTATTGTAAACACTAAACTGTAATAATGGATTAATAAATAAACCCCTGCAGTAACTAAGGTTGAAGAATGAACTAAAGTAGAAATAAGGGTTGGAGCTATTATAGCTGCAGGTAACCATAAAGAAAAGGGTATTTGAGCTCTTTTAGTTAAAGCGCTTAAAAATATGAAAAATATTATAAATCTATCTATTTCATAAAATATTAAATTTCACGACCCATTTGCGGAATTTGAAACAATCAATATTAAAAATCCAATATCTCCAACCCGATTACATACAATTGTTAAAACTCCAGAATTAAAAGCTCTATATCTTTGATAATAAATAATTAAACCAAAAGAAATTAAACCTAGCCCATCCCATCCTAATAAAATTGATAAAACTCTGGGACTTAAAATTATTAAACATATTGATAGAATAAATAAAATTAATAAATAAAAAAACCGACAAATTCTTTTATCTGACCTTATATATTCAATTCTGTAAATTATTACGCATGAGGAAATAATAGAAACAACTCCGATAAATATTAATCTAATAAAATCCAAATAAATAATTATTCTAAATTTTATACAAAACAAATTTATTAAATCCCATTCTAAAATAATTACATATTTAGATGTATATAAATATAGGCCTAAAAATAGATATAGTATTCCAGAAAATAGTATGAATAAACTAATTAAAAACATTTTTATGATAATTTAAAATATAAATACATATATCATTGACACCACAAGTCAATATTTTAATTAAACTATTTAAATAAAATATATTTAAAATTAATATGAAAAAATAATTAAATTTAAAAATATAAAATTTAGGGGAATTCAATGCATCAATAAAATATAATAATCTAAAATATTAGCATTAAAAATCTTTAAAAAGAAATTTATTTTTCCATGTTGAACATAAATATATAAATATAATGAATAACAAAATCTAAGAAAACAATAAAAAATTAATAAATAAATCAAATATTTGAATCATAAATAAATAATTATTAACAAAAATACCTCACCAACTAAGTTTAATGAAACAGGAGCAGATATATTAGATGTACAAAATATAAATCAAAATATAGATATTGGAGGCATTAACGCTATTATCCCCTTATTTAAAAATATAATCCGTCTCCCTGAAGATTTATAACACAAATTTACTGAATAAAATAAACCCGAAGAACATAATCCATGAGCAATTATAATAATATAACTACCTACAAATCCTAAAAGTATTTCAGTTATTATAGATCTTAATAAAATTCTTATATGAATTACTGAAGAATAAGCTACCAAAATCTTTATATCAATTTGACGTAAACATAAAATTGAAACAATTAACCCCCCAATTAATCTAAATACTAAAATTACCAAATTTACAAAATAAAAATTAGAATAAAAAATATATATAAATCGCAATAAACCATATGTTCCTAATTTTAATAAAATAGCTGCTAAAATTATTGATCCAAACACAGGGGCTTCAACATGAGCTTTTAATAATCATCCATGTAATATAAATATAGGAATTTTCACTAAAAATGAACTTAATATATAAATAAATATAAAAATATTTAAATTATAATCTATTATTTCTATTAAATTTATTAGCGCTAAATTATTCAAATAAATAATAATTAATAAAAAAACCAGTAAGGGAAATGAAAAAAATATTGTATAAAACATCAGATAATAACCAGCTAATAATCGTATGTTACCTGTCCCTCATTTTACAATAATTAAACATATAATAATTAACCTTACCTCAAAAAAGAAATAAAATATTAAAAAATTTATTGTTAAAAATGTAAAATATAAAACAATCAACAAAATCAAATTTAAATTAAAACAAATTCTAGATAAATTTATTAACAAAATCAAATTAAAAATTCATAAATTTAAAATAACTAATATAAATGAAAAAAAATTAAAGCCAAAATTAAACCTAATTGTGTTTCAATATATTTCATTTCTAAAATTGAATAATAATATAAATCTAATAAACATCAAAATAAAAATGTAAATTTTAAAAATTTATTTAAATTATAAAGAAAAAATAATATCAAAATTATTAAAAAAGCTTTTATCATGTTAAATTTAATATTGAAATTCTTTGATTCCCATAAAAATAAGTACAATTAACTAAAATTCTCAAACCAATAACTCTATCGCACACAGAAAATACTATAAAATATATGAAAATTCATTCATTAGAATAAATTTCAAACATAAAGATTATTGATAGTATAGAAATTACAAAAAATTGTATACTAATCAATATTATCAATAAATCACTCTTAAAAACGAAAATCAACATAAAATTTAATAAAATTAAAATAAGTGAATAAGCAATAAAATAAAATCATTATTTTAGTTAAATAGTTTAATCTAAAACATAAATCTTGTAAATTTAAAATATCATATAATAATTTTAACTAATTAACCACAAAATATTTTATTATACAAAATACATAATAATTTTATTTTCAAAAAAAATTAAATAGATAATTATCATTAATCTCCAAAATTAATATTTAAATTAAACTACTTTTTGAATAAAATAAAATAAAATAAAATGATAATATATATTAAATATATATCAAAATAGCAGAATATTTTGTTGGTGTCGAATTTTGATTTCAAACGAACAACAAATTGAAAATTAGTTTGTAATTTATACGATAGAACCTAATAGATAATAAGAAATAAACTTACATCAAAGGTTAATAAGGAAGTAACTAGTAAAGTTAGATAAGGTCCATAATTATCTAAAATAATATTTATTTCAATCAATAAAATAAATCATTAATCTTATAATAAAATTAAATTAATCATTAATCATTAAACGCCTTCTGTGTACTAGCAAGATTTCCACCCATTTTGGTAAAGATCAAAGTAAGAAAAGAACTTTATGAAATAAAAGAAAAGGATAATGCTAGAAATAGTAAAATTAAAAATTTAGCCAGAGTAACAAGGAACGATAATAAATTAAGATGTCACAAACCTCGTTATAACGAAGAAGCATACACAGATGAATAATTCAATAAGAAATTAATAGAAAGTTACGTATCTAGCCTTACACAAGGGAAAGGAAAATATGAACAAGACCTGGAAAAAGAAATCAAATTAACTAAGGAGAATACAATCAAAGAATGGCAAAATATATGAGAGGAATCTAACACAGGAATCTGGACTAAAAGGCTGATTAGAGATATTGAGAAATGGGTCACAAGAAAGCACGGGTATGTAAATTTTTATACCACACAGATACTTACAGGTCATGGTTGCTTCAACCAATATACGAAAAAGAAATAGGTGAATACCAAACGGATCACTGCTGGTACAGCTGTCAAACACAAGATGATGCGCAACCCACTCTGCTTTACTGTAAGAAATGGAAAGATCAAAGGCAAAAATTAACGCACAATCTAGAAATTAATATCCAATGAGAGCCTAATGAGATAATTGATGCAATTATCCCAGACTAAAATAAATGGAACGCTTTCCAAAGTTTCTGTCCAGAAGTACTGAATAAAAGACAGGCCGATGAAAGAGTAACACAAAAGACTGAAAGAGAGAACACTACAATATGATAATCTATTGTACTGTAAGAATAAGATACATACCATCTATGGGTAACAAATTAAAAGTAAAACCCTCAGGAAGATAAATATAATATAATTTAACAGAAGCGAACGCAAACCTGAAACAGGAAAGAAATATTAACCTAATTAAAATATAGATAATAATTTCCACTTAATTAAAAATAGAGAGATTGTAAAACAATAAACGTGATATATTGTATTACAACAATATTAGTACAATAAGAGTCCTTACTAGTGAATGTAATCTAAAGAGGTGCGAAGAGTTTTGGAAGCAATGCAACTAAATTAACTAAAATATAAATAATAGTAAACCGTGAAATTAAATAATAACGTACCAAGAAATGCATAAACTTTGAAGACGCTGTCAAAGCTAAAAACCATAAATAACGAATCTAGTAAATCATTATAACAGAATCCAAACAAATGACAGGTCGACTAGATGGATAACCTAACACCGCACAACCCAGTCTTCAGTTTCAGACGCTGGACAACCAAATTGGACAATTGGGGCCGCAGAAATCGACTTCAGAAGCAAAAAATTCAGAATGAATTTGCACTTTTTCGATCCTAGGATAGGGTCAGATGCAGTGGACAGCAAAAGAAGGGTTATATTTACGTTCCTGACACCCTAGGCTTCCGTTAGAGGCGCTGCTCAACCAGATCGGACAATTAGGGCCGCTGAAATCGACATGAGAATCATAAGATTGAGAATAAATAAGCAGTTTTTCCATTCTATGGCAGGTTTGGACGCAATAAAAGGCAAAGTAATGTTTATACTTACGTTCCGCACAACCCAGGCTGCAGTTTGAGCCGCTGCTCAGCCATATCGGACAAGTAGGGCCGCTGAAATTGACTCCAGAAGCACAAAATTCGGAATGAATTTGAAGTTTTTCGATCATAGGATAGGTTCAGATGCAATGGAAAGCAAAATAATGTTTATATTTACGTTCCGCACAACCTAGGCTTCAGTTAGAGACGCTACTCAACCAGATCGGACAATTAGGGCCGCAGAAATCCATTTGAGAAGCATAAAATTGAGAACAAGTAAGCAGTTTTTCGATCTTATGATAGATACCGATACAGCGGATGGCAGAATAATGATTGTATTTAGTGTAATAGTAATTTAGTAATAATTTTAATTCCATAAACTTTAAAAATTTATATGCTCATACACTAAAATATAAAGATTTAACAAAAAATTAATCATGATAAAAAATTTTTATTCTTATTTTTCATCTATAATAATTATCTTTTTATCAGTATTTTCTCTCATATTAAACAATATATTTTTCATTTGACTAATTATAGAAATTACTAACTTAATTTTTTTATCATCATTAGCTATTTCAAAAAATATGAAAATTAGAGTTCTTTATTTTTTTATTTCATTTATTAGAAGATCTCTAATTTTAACGGGAATTTTATTTAATAATTTTAATGTATACTCATCAATCCTAATAATAATGGGAACTTCATTAAAATTAGGGATTATTCCATTTAATGCTTGATTTAATTTTATATTTAAATCAATTAATTTCATAAATGCATTCTTATTAATAACATTCATAAAATTAATTCCTTTTATTCTTTTAATAAATTCAATCCCGATAAAAGAATTATTAATTATAATTACTCTAAATTTAATTGTATCACCTCTATTAATATTAAATAAAAATTCTTTAATACTAATAATATCATTTTCTTCAATTTATCAAACTTCATTAATAATAACATTAATATATTTAAATTTGTATATTTTTATTCTTTACTTCATCATATATTCAGTATTATCATATAATATAATCTATTTAATCATAGATATAAAATTAGAAAATAAAATAGAAATAATAATCTTTAACAATAAATCAAAACTTACATTTTCTTATTTATTACTAACATATATATTTATTCCACCAATAGGAGTATTTTCTTTAAAATGATTAGTGTTAGAGAACTTAGTAATTAAACTTAATGGTTTTAATCTTATCCTATCTATCGTTATTGTAATATCAAGACTATTAATAATTTGAAATTATTTAAATTTTATTAATAATAATTTATTCAATAAAAATTACTCAAATATATTCTTAAAATACAAATATATAGATATGTGAATTTTATTAATTATAACTATTATAGTAATTATATTTAGAATCATATACATTTACTTTAAAATCTAATTTCTGAAAAATTATATTTTATTTTTAAATTTGCAATTTAATATTTTGTTTAAATTATAGAAATTATATTAATAGTATTAGAAAATTTTATTTTCATAAATAAATTTACAATTTATTCCTTTTATCAGACATAATACTCTAATACTTTATTTAAAGATTTTAAGTTAATTTTAAACTATTAATCTTCAAAATTAAAAATATAAATTTAATTTTATAAATCTTAATTTCTTCGTGAATGAAAAAATGATTATACTCCACTAATCATAAAAATATTGGCATATTATATTTTATATTCGCTATATGATCAGGAATAATTGGTTCATCAATAAGATTTATTATTCGATTAGAATTAAGAAGACAGGGGCATGAATTAAAAATGATCAGATTTATAATTCAATTGTAACGTCTCATGCTTTTGTTATAATTTTTTTTATGGTTATACCATTCATAATTGGAGATTTTGGGAACTGATTAGTTCCCTTAATGATTGGAGCTCCAGATATGGCATTTCCACGAATAAACAATATAAGATTTTGATTACTACCTCCTTCAATTTTTTCATTATTAACAAGAAATTATTTAAATTCAGGATCAGGCACAGGATGAACAATTTACCCTCCATTATCATCATTTATATACCACCCATCATCATCTACCGATCTAACAATTTTTTCCCTTCATATCGCCGGAGTATCATCAATCATAGGGGCTATTAATTTTTTAGTGACAATTTTCAATATAATAAATTATTCGCTACAATATGATCAAATACCTTTATTCCCATGATCAGTTATAATTACAGCAATTTTACTTTTACTATCACTACCTGTTCTTGCTGGAGCAATTACAATACTTTTATCAGATCGAAATTTAAATTCTTCTTTTTTTACCCTATAGGAGGGGGTGACCCAATTTTATACCAACACTTATTTTGATTCTTTGGACATCCAAAAGTTTATATTCTAATTCTTCCAGGATTTGGACTAATCTCGCATATTATTTTAAACGAAAGAGGTAAAAAAGCAACATTTGGAAACATAGGAATAGTATACGCAATACTAGGAATTGGTTTTCTAGGATTTATTGTATGAGCACATCACATATTTACTGTTGGAATAGATGTAGATACTCGCGCTTATTTCACATCAGCAACTATAATTACTGCCATTCCCACTGGCATTAAAGTTTTTAGATGACTAGCAACATTCCATGGATCAAAAGCTTACGCAAATCCAACAACTTTATGATCTATGGGATTTATTTTTTTGTTTACAATAGGAGGATTAACAGGAATTATATTATCAAATTCATCTATTCATATTTTACTTCATGATACATACTATGTTGTAGGACATTTTCATTATGTACTTCCAATAGGAGCAGTATTTAGAATTATTGCAAGATTATTTCACTGATATCCTTTAATTACTGGCTTAACACTAAACAAAAAATTTCTTAAAATTCAATTTTATTTTATATTTATTGGAGTAAATATAACATTCTTCCCTCAACATTTTTTAGGATTAATAGGAATACCACGACGATATTCAGATTACCCTGACGCGTATTACTGTTGAAATTTTTTACCTTCACTAAGATCATTAATTTCAATTAATAGAATAATAATATTTATTTTTATTATATTAGAAAGATTTATAGTAAAACGATTAATTTTACTTATATATTTTCAAAATTCACTCGAATGATTACAAAACTATCCCCCATTTGAACACTCATTTAATGAAATTCCTTTGATTTTTAAAAAAGAAAATAAAAAAAATAAAATTTAATTTTAAACTTATAAAATTTATAAATTAAAAATTAAATTTAATATGGCAGATTAGTGCGATGAATTTAAGCTTCATATATAAAGATATATTTCATTTATTAAGAATTGCTACATGAAATATATTTTCACTTCAAGATCCTAACTCTCCTTTTGCTGATAATTTAGTTGTATTTTATAATATTACTATATATAATATTATCAATAATTATTTCGATAACATTATTTATAATAATAAATATCATTTTAAGAAAATTTAGAAATCGATTTTTATTAGAAAATAATTTAATTGAAATTATTTGAACTATTTTTCCAATAATTGTATTAATAATTATTGCATTTCCATCATTAAAAACTCTTTATTTTGTTGATGAAATATGGACATTCTCATATTTTACAATTAAAGCTATTGGTCATCAATGATATTGAAGATATGAATATCCAGAATTTTATTTAAATTATGATTCTTTTATAATCAATGATTATTCAAATTTAAGATTATTTCGACTATTAGATGTAGATAATCGAATTATTATTCCATTTAAAACCCCAATTCCTTTAATTACAACATCTGTTGATGTAATTCACTCATGAACAATTCCATCCTTAGGAATAAAAATAGATGCAACTCCAGGACGACTTAATCAAATAATATTATTTACATACCGACCAGGATTATTTTTTGGCCAATGTTCAGAAATTTGTGGAACAAATCATAGATTTATACCTATCGTAGTAGAATCAACATCAATAAATGATTTTGGAAATTGATTACTTAGAATAATAACTTTATAAAATCCTAAGATAAAAAATTAGTTAAACATATAACATTAAATTGTCAATTTAAAATTATTAATTTTTTAATATTTTTTATTTATATTTTATTTAACAATAATAATTTAATCATTAGATGTCTGAAATGAAAGAATTGGTCTCTTAAACCATATTATAGTATAAATTCGATATACTTCTAATGGCCAATATTTAAATATTTTTTTATACCACAGATAAAACCAATATTATGATCAATTCTTCTATTTTTCACATTAAGAATTATTTACATTATAATCATTAATCTTCATTATTTATTTATTAATTTTTCTCCATATAAAAATAAAAAGAAAATATTAAAAAATAAGAATAAAAATTTATGAAAGTGAATATGATAAACCTATTATCAATTTTCGACCCATCTACATATATTATACTTATAATAAATTGAATTAGTTTATTACTACCATTAATAATGATACAAATAATATATTGATTTATTCTCTCTCGTTTAAATATATTATGAATTAAACTTATAATAATAATTTACAATGAATTTAAATTACTAATTAGTTACAAATATATATTTAATATAATTATTTTCTTAAGAATACTAATAATAATTATACTTTATAATTTAATAGGATTAATACCATATACTTTCACTCCTACAAGTCACTTATCAATTAATTTATCATTAACAATATCAATATGATTAACATATATATTTTACGGTTGAACTATAAATTCAGAAAAGATATTAATTCATTTAGTACCACTAAATACACCTTTAATATTAATAAATTTTATAGTATTAATTGAAACAATCAGAAACATTATTCGTCCATGAGCATTATCAATTCGACTAACAGCTAATATATTAGCAGGATATTTACTTTTAACTTTACTAGGATCGTCAATAGAAAGTTCCTGATTAATTATTATTCCATTTATAATCATTATTCAAAATATATTATTTATTCTAGAAATCTCAGTTTTATTTATTCAATCGTATGTAATTTCCATTCTTAGACTTCTATACTTTAATGAATCTAATCATTAAAATCATTAAATTAAAAAAAAATTGTTTATCTTAAATAAACACTAAAACAAATGAAAAATCATCCATTTCATCTAGTAACACCCAGGCCTTGACCAATAATATTATCTATTAATTTAATAAATTTATTAATAAGAGCTATTATAATTTTTCAATTTAAAATTAATTGAATTCTATTTATATCATTAATTACTATATTATTTACTATAGCACAATGATGACGAGATGTAATTCGTGAAAGAACATTTCAAGGAATGCACTCATATATAGTATTAGATTTAATAAAATTAGGAAAGTGTTTGGTGTTGTGGTGCATTATATTTGAAATATTTACAGAGATTTCAAGAAAATATAAGTGTGAAACAAGATAAAACTATCTTTGAATCAAACTGAAGAATTTAAAAATTCATAAAGGTATGTATAAGTTAATAGAGAGACGTGGAATAGACAAAATTATTGGTACGGAGCCAAATAGGTTATGTGAACAGGTGAAACAGGCTAAAGAGATTAGCATAATTAGATATTGAAAGGAACAATTATGCAGTTAATTATAAAATCGTGTTAGAGGATATATTGTATTGTAATTGTGAAAGATTTCCTCACCACCCTAGGGGTATTTATCATGGCGCGTTACCCTTTTTTTATTATAATGGGTGGTTCGCCAATAGTCATGTCATCCCACTTTCTAAAATGAAATTAATTTTAAATAAAACATAACAAAAACATAATTTTTGTATTCATTATAAAATAAAGTACTACATTTTGAAATAATAATAATAGATAGTCTTGAATAATATTAATAAGAAAACATAACAAAATGTACTCTTCAAATACTACCAGTAAAACCTTAAATCTTGTGAAATAGTACATACTAAGCAAATAAATAAAACTCTATTAATGTATTAAAACATATTGAAAAGAATAAGTTGAATATATATACATCAAAATTGATGTTTTACGAAAAGTGAAATTAAAAGAACATCGTTGAATATCTGGTTCCTATTAAAAAGTTTTTAATTTTCGATTTTTAGAAGAGATGTCTGCACGCCTTTCCAACTGACTATTATTTACAGTTAATGCAATATACAATAATAAGTAATAATACAATAAATTATATTCTTTCGTTCAGTAAGTGGTGTAAGTTTAATACAACAACAGGAATAATGAATAAACGAGGATAAATATTGATAAATATATATAAAATATAAGTATCATTAAATAATCAGCGGTTTGTTGTTCGTGTTGAGTTTTATTTGGCTTTAGGATAAACATCAGAGTGTCATATATAATTAATCACTTGATAAATTTTACTAAGTAATTTGTAAATGTTTTCATTCAAAATGTCAAAATTGATTCGGAAAGACCCTTTTCAAATTCATTATTAATTTTATACATCGATTTAAGTAAAAAAGTATACCTAATCTTATAAAAATATGATAAAAAATATATTCCTTTCAGAAAAAAGATAAATTTATTAAATAAAAATTTTTGGGGGTGTTTATTAGGATAATAAAATAATAAATAACCAAAATAAATCCGTAATAAATAAATAAATAAAATAAATATTTTATCATAAAAATTCAATAAGATAATGTAAACTTTAAAGATTAGATAAAAAATAAGTATTCCCATAAAAATAACTATAATAAACAAAAAGGAAATACATAAATTAATGTATAAAGATTCATAATATACTCTGTAGGTAACATTTTTAAATTCAAAAGGATAAAAGATTCATAAAACTAAACGAAATGAGTATCTTAGTGTAAACACCATAGATATATAAAATATACAAAATATTGTAATTCTAATATCTCTATTAATAAAGAAATATTCAATAATTATATCCTTAGAGAGAAAACCTGACAAAAAGAAACACCCGCATAGACTTAATTTTCCAATTAATAGAACTATACCATTTAAAGGTATTAAAATTCTCATAGAATTAAAATTTCGAATATCTTGGTTATTATTAGATCTATGAATAAATCTTCCTGCACATATAAATATTATTGATTTAAATAAAGCATGAATAACTAAATGAAAGAAGGCTAAATCCACTAACCCTACAGATAAAATTCTTATTATTAATCCTAACTGACTTAAAGTTGATAGGGCAATAATTTTCTTTAAATCATATTCAAAATTAGCAATAGAACTAGCCATAAATATAGTAAAGATTGAGATAAATAAAATAACGTTATTATTTATTGTAAACACTAAACTGTAATAATGGATTAATAAATAAACCCCTGCAGTAACTAAGGTTGAAGAATGAACTAAAGTAGAAATAAGGGTTGGAGCTATTATAGCTGCAGGTAACCATAAAGAAAAGGGTATTTGAGCTCTTTTAGTTAAAGCGCTTAAAAATATGAAAAATATTATAAATCTATCTATTTCATAAAATATTAAATTTCACGACCCATTTGCGGAATTTGAAACAATCAATATTAAAAATCCAATATCTCCAACCCGATTACATACAATTGTTAAAACTCCAGAATTAAAAGCTCTATATCTTTGATAATAAATAATTAAACCAAAAGAAATTAAACCTAGCCCATCCCATCCTAATAAAATTGATAAAACTCTGGGACTTAAAATTATTAAACATATTGATAGAATAAATAAAATTAATAAATAAAAAAACCGACAAATTCTTTTATCTGACCTTATATATTCAATTCTGTAAATTATTACGCATGAGGAAATAATAGAAACAACTCCGATAAATATTAATCTAATAAAATCCAAATAAATAATTATTCTAAATTTTATACAAAACAAATTTATTAAATCCCATTCTAAAATAATTACATATTTAGATGTATATAAATATAGGCCTAAAAATAGATATAGTATTCCAGAAAATAGTATGAATAAACTAATTAAAAACATTTTTATGATAATTTAAAATATAAATACATATATCATTGACACCACAAGTCAATATTTTAATTAAACTATTTAAATAAAATATATTTAAAATTAATATGAAAAAATAATTAAATTTAAAAATATAAAATTTAGGGGAATTCAATGCATCAATAAAATATAATAATCTAAAATATTAGCATTAAAAATCTTTAAAAAGAAATTTATTTTTCCATGTTGAACATAAATATATAAATATAATGAATAACAAAATCTAAGAAAACAATAAAAAATTAATAAATAAATCAAATATTTGAATCATAAATAAATAATTATTAACAAAAATACCTCACCAACTAAGTTTAATGAAACAGGAGCAGATATATTAGATGTACAAAATATAAATCAAAATATAGATATTGGAGGCATTAACGCTATTATCCCCTTATTTAAAAATATAATCCGTCTCCCTGAAGATTTATAACACAAATTTACTGAATAAAATAAACCCGAAGAACATAATCCATGAGCAATTATAATAATATAACTACCTACAAATCCTAAAAGTATTTCAGTTATTATAGATCTTAATAAAATTCTTATATGAATTACTGAAGAATAAGCTACCAAAATCTTTATATCAATTTGACGTAAACATAAAATTGAAACAATTAACCCCCCAATTAATCTAAATACTAAAATTACCAAATTTACAAAATAAAAATTAGAATAAAAAATATATATAAATCGCAATAAACCATATGTTCCTAATTTTAATAAAATAGCTGCTAAAATTATTGATCCAAACACAGGGGCTTCAACATGAGCTTTTAATAATCATCCATGTAATATAAATATAGGAATTTTCACTAAAAATGAACTTAATATATAAATAAATATAAAAATATTTAAATTATAATCTATTATTTCTATTAAATTTATTAGCGCTAAATTATTCAAATAAATAATAATTAATAAAAAAACCAGTAAGGGAAATGAAAAAAATATTGTATAAAACATCAGATAATAACCAGCTAATAATCGTATGTTACCTGTCCCTCATTTTACAATAATTAAACATATAATAATTAACCTTACCTCAAAAAAGAAATAAAATATTAAAAAATTTATTGTTAAAAATGTAAAATATAAAACAATCAACAAAATCAAATTTAAATTAAAACAAATTCTAGATAAATTTATTAACAAAATCAAATTAAAAATTCATAAATTTAAAATAACTAATATAAATGAAAAAAAATTAAAGCCAAAATTAAACCTAATTGTGTTTCAATATATTTCATTTCTAAAATTGAATAATAATATAAATCTAATAAACATCAAAATAAAAATGTAAATTTTAAAAATTTATTTAAATTATAAAGAAAAAATAATATCAAAATTATTAAAAAAGCTTTTATCATGTTAAATTTAATATTGAAATTCTTTGATTCCCATAAAAATAAGTACAATTAACTAAAATTCTCAAACCAATAACTCTATCGCACACAGAAAATACTATAAAATATATGAAAATTCATTCATTAGAATAAATTTCAAACATAAAGATTATTGATAGTATAGAAATTACAAAAAATTGTATACTAATCAATATTATCAATAAATCACTCTTAAAAACGAAAATCAACATAAAATTTAATAAAATTAAAATAAGTGAATAAGCAATAAAATAAAATCATTATTTTAGTTAAATAGTTTAATCTAAAACATAAATCTTGTAAATTTAAAATATCATATAATAATTTTAACTAATTAACCACAAAATATTTTATTATACAAAATACATAATAATTTTATTTTCAAAAAAAATTAAATAGATAATTATCATTAATCTCCAAAATTAATATTTAAATTAAACTACTTTTTGAATAAAATAAAATAAAATAAAATGATAATATATATTAAATATATATCAAAATAGCAGAATATTTTGTTGGTGTCGAATTTTGATTTCAAACGAACAACAAATTGAAAATTAGTTTGTAATTTATACGATAGAACCTAATAGATAATAAGAAATAAACTTACATCAAAGGTTAATAAGGAAGTAACTAGTAAAGTTAGATAAGGTCCATAATTATCTAAAATAATATTTATTTCAATCAATAAAATAAATCATTAATCTTATAATAAAATTAAATTAATCATTAATCATTAAACGCCTTCTGTGTACTAGCAAGATTTCCACCCATTTTGGTAAAGATCAAAGTAAGAAAAGAACTTTATGAAATAAAAGAAAAGGATAATGCTAGAAATAGTAAAATTAAAAATTTAGCCAGAGTAACAAGGAACGATAATAAATTAAGATGTCACAAACCTCGTTATAACGAAGAAGCATACACAGATGAATAATTCAATAAGAAATTAATAGAAAGTTACGTATCTAGCCTTACACAAGGGAAAGGAAAATATGAACAAGACCTGGAAAAAGAAATCAAATTAACTAAGGAGAATACAATCAAAGAATGGCAAAATATATGAGAGGAATCTAACACAGGAATCTGGACTAAAAGGCTGATTAGAGATATTGAGAAATGGGTCACAAGAAAGCACGGGTATGTAAATTTTTATACCACACAGATACTTACAGGTCATGGTTGCTTCAACCAATATACGAAAAAGAAATAGGTGAATACCAAACGGATCACTGCTGGTACAGCTGTCAAACACAAGATGATGCGCAACCCACTCTGCTTTACTGTAAGAAATGGAAAGATCAAAGGCAAAAATTAACGCACAATCTAGAAATTAATATCCAATGAGAGCCTAATGAGATAATTGATGCAATTATCCCAGACTAAAATAAATGGAACGCTTTCCAAAGTTTCTGTCCAGAAGTACTGAATAAAAGACAGGCCGATGAAAGAGTAACACAAAAGACTGAAAGAGAGAACACTACAATATGATAATCTATTGTACTGTAAGAATAAGATACATACCATCTATGGGTAACAAATTAAAAGTAAAACCCTCAGGAAGATAAATATAATATAATTTAACAGAAGCGAACGCAAACCTGAAACAGGAAAGAAATATTAACCTAATTAAAATATAGATAATAATTTCCACTTAATTAAAAATAGAGAGATTGTAAAACAATAAACGTGATATATTGTATTACAACAATATTAGTACAATAAGAGTCCTTACTAGTGAATGTAATCTAAAGAGGTGCGAAGAGTTTTGGAAGCAATGCAACTAAATTAACTAAAATATAAATAATAGTAAACCGTGAAATTAAATAATAACGTACCAAGAAATGCATAAACTTTGAAGACGCTGTCAAAGCTAAAAACCATAAATAACGAATCTAGTAAATCATTATAACAGAATCCAAACAAATGACAGGTCGACTAGATGGATAACCTAACACCGCACAACCCAGTCTTCAGTTTCAGACGCTGGACAACCAAATTGGACAATTGGGGCCGCAGAAATCGACTTCAGAAGCAAAAAATTCAGAATGAATTTGCAGTTTTTCGATCCTAGGATAGGGTCAGATGCAGTGGACAGCAAAAGAAGGGTTATATTTACGTTCCTGACACCCTAGGCTTCCGTTAGAGGCGCTGCTCAACCAGATCGGACAATTAGGGCCGCTGAAATCGACATGAGAATCATAAGATTGAGAATAAATAAGCAGTTTTTCCATTCTATGGCAGGTTTGGACGCAATAAAAGGCAAAGTAATGTTTATACTTACGTTCCGCACAACCCAGGCTGCAGTTTGAGCCGCTGCTCAGCCATATCGGACAAGTAGGGCCGCTGAAATTGACTCCAGAAGCACAAAATTCGGAATGAATTTGAAGTTTTTCGATCATAGGATAGGTTCAGATGCAATGGAAAGCAAAATAATGTTTATATTTACGTTCCGCACAACCTAGGCTTCAGTTAGAGACGCTACTCAACCAGATCGGACAATTAGGGCCGCAGAAATCCATTTGAGAAGCATAAAATTGAGAACAAGTAAGCAGTTTTTCGATCTTATGATAGATACCGATACAGCGGATGGCAGAATAATGATTGTATTTAGTGTAATAGTAATTTAGTAATAATTTTAATTCCATAAACTTTAAAAATTTATATGCTCATACACTAAAATATAAAGATTTAACAAAAAATTAATCATGATAAAAAATTTTTATTCTTATTTTTCATCTATAATAATTATCTTTTTATCAGTATTTTCTCTCATATTAAACAATATATTTTTCATTTGACTAATTATAGAAATTACTAACTTAATTTTTTTATCATCATTAGCTATTTCAAAAAATATGAAAATTAGAGTTCTTTATTTTTTTATTTCATTTATTAGAAGATCTCTAATTTTAACGGGAATTTTATTTAATAATTTTAATGTATACTCATCAATCCTAATAATAATGGGAACTTCATTAAAATTAGGGATTATTCCATTTAATGCTTGATTTAATTTTATATTTAAATCAATTAATTTCATAAATGCATTCTTATTAATAACATTCATAAAATTAATTCCTTTTATTCTTTTAATAAATTCAATCCCGATAAAAGAATTATTAATTATAATTACTCTAAATTTAATTGTATCACCTCTATTAATATTAAATAAAAATTCTTTAATACTAATAATATCATTTTCTTCAATTTATCAAACTTCATTAATAATAACATTAATATATTTAAATTTGTATATTTTTATTCTTTACTTCATCATATATTCAGTATTATCATATAATATAATCTATTTAATCATAGATATAAAATTAGAAAATAAAATAGAAATAATAATCTTTAACAATAAATCAAAACTTACATTTTCTTATTTATTACTAACATATATATTTATTCCACCAATAGGAGTATTTTCTTTAAAATGATTAGTGTTAGAGAACTTAGTAATTAAACTTAATGGTTTTAATCTTATCCTATCTATCGTTATTGTAATATCAAGACTATTAATAATTTGAAATTATTTAAATTTTATTAATAATAATTTATTCAATAAAAATTACTCAAATATATTCTTAAAATACAAATATATAGATATGTGAATTTTATTAATTATAACTATTATAGTAATTATATTTAGAATCATATACATTTACTTTAAAATCTAATTTCTGAAAAATTATATTTTATTTTTAAATTTGCAATTTAATATTTTGTTTAAATTATAGAAATTATATTAATAGTATTAGAAAATTTTATTTTCATAAATAAATTTACAATTTATTCCTTTTATCAGACATAATACTCTAATACTTTATTTAAAGATTTTAAGTTAATTTTAAACTATTAATCTTCAAAATTAAAAATATAAATTTAATTTTATAAATCTTAATTTCTTCGTGAATGAAAAAATGATTATACTCCACTAATCATAAAAATATTGGCATATTATGTTTTATATTCGCTATATGATCAGGAATAATTGGTTCATCAATAAGATTTATTATTCGATTAGAATTAAGAAGACAGGGGCATGAATTAAAAATGATCAGATTTATAATTCAATTGTAACGTCTCATGCTTTTGTTATAATTTTTTTTATGGTTATACCATTCATAATTGGAGATTTTGGGAACTGATTAGTTCCCTTAATGATTGGAGCTCCAGATATGGCATTCCCACGAATAAACAATATAAGATTTTGATTACTACCTCCTTCAATTTTTTCATTATTAATAAGAAATTATTTAAATTCAGGATCAGGCACAGGATGAACAATTTACCCTCCATTATCATCATTTATATACCACCCATCATCATCTACCGATCTAACAATTTTTTCCCTTCATATCGCCGGAGTATCATCAATCATAGGGGCTATTAATTTTTTAGTGACAATTTTCAATATAATAAATTATTCGCTACAATATGATCAAATACCTTTATTCCCATGATCAGTTATAATTACAGCAATTTTACTTTTACTATCACTACCTGTTCTTGCTGGAGCAATTACAATACTTTTATCAGATCGAAATTTAAATTCTTCTTTTTTTACCCTATAGGAGGGGGTGACCCAATTTTATACCAACACTTATTTTGATTCTTTGGACATCCAAAAGTTTATATTCTAATTCTTCCAGGATTTGGACTAATCTCACATATTATTTTAAACGAAAGAGGTAAAAAAGCAACATTTGGAAACATAGGAATAGTATACGCAATACTAGGAATTGGTTTTCTAGGATTTATTGTATGAGCACATCACATATTTACTGTTGGAATAGATGTAGATACTCGCGCTTATTTCACATCAGCAACTATAATTACTGCCATTCCCACTGGCATTAAAGTTTTTAGATGACTAGCAACATTCCATGGATCAAAAGCTTACGCAAATCCAACAACTTTATGATCTATGGGATTTATTTTTTTGTTTACAATAGGAGGATTAACAGGAATTATATTATCAAATTCATCTATTCATATTTTACTTCATGATACATACTATGTTGTAGGACATTTTCATTATGTACTTTCAATAGGAGCAGTATTTAGAATTATTGCAAGATTATTTCACTGATATCCTTTAATTACTGGCTTAACACTAAACAAAAAATTTCTTAAAATTCAATTTTATTTTATATTTATTGGAGTAAATATAACATTCTTCCCTCAACATTTTTTAGGATTAATAGGAATACCACGACGATATTCAGATTACCCTGACGCGTATTACTGTTGAAATTTTTTACCTTCACTAGGATCATTAATTTCAATTAATAGAATAATAATATTTATTTTTATTATATTAGAAAGATTTATAGTAAAACGATTAATTTTACTTATATATTTTCAAAATTCACTCGAATGATTACAAAACTATCCCCCATTTGAACACTCATTTAATGAAATTCCTTTGATTTTTAAAAAAGAAAATAAAAAAAATAAAATTTAATTTTAAACTTATAAAATTTATAAATTAAAAATTAAATTTAATATGGCAGATTAGTGCGATGAATTTAAGCTTCATATATAAAGATATATTTCATTTATTAAGAATTGCTACATGAAATATATTTTCACTTCAAGATCCTAACTCTCCTTTTGCTGATAATTTAGTTGTATTTTATAATATTACTATATATAATATTATCAATAATTATTTCGATAACATTATTTATAATAATAAATATCATTTTAAGAAAATTTAGAAATCGATTTTTATTAGAAAATAATTTAATTGAAATTATTTGAACTATTTTTCCAATAATTGTATTAATAATTATTGCATTTCCATCATTAAAAACTCTTTATTTTGTTGATGAAATATGGACATTCTCATATTTTACAATTAAAGCTATTGGTCATCAATGATATTGAAGATATGAATATCCAGAATTTTATTTAAATTATGATTCTTTTATAATCAATGATTATTCAAATTTAAGATTATTTCGACTATTAGATGTAGATAATCGAATTATTATTCCATTTAAAACCCCAATTCCTTTAATTACAACATCTGTTGATGTAATTCACTCATGAACAATTCCATCCTTAGGAATAAAAATAGATGCAACTCCAGGACGACTTAATCAAATAATATTATTTACATACCGACCAGGATTATTTTTTGGCCAATGTTCAGAAATTTGTGGAACAAATCATAGATTTATACCTATCGTAGTAGAATCAACATCAATAAATGATTTTGAAAATTGATTACTTAGAATAATAACTTTATAAAATCCTAAGATAAAAAATTAGTTAAACATATAACATTAAATTGTCAATTTAAAATTATTAATTTTTTAATATTTTTTATTTATATTTTATTTAACAATAATAATTTAATCATTAGATGTCTGAAATGAAAGAATTGGTCTCTTAAACCATATTATAGTATAAATTCGATATACTTCTAATGGCCAATATTTAAATATTTTTTTATACCACAGATAAAACCAATATTATGATCAATTCTTCTATTTTTCACATTAAGAATTATTTACATTATAATCATTAATCTTCATTATTTATTTATTAATTTTTCTCCATATAAAAATAAAAAGAAAATATTAAAAAATAAGAATAAAAATTTATGAAAGTGAATATGATAAACCTATTATCAATTTTCGACCCATCTACATATATTATACTTATAATAAATTGAATTAGTTTATTACTACCATTAATAATGATACCAATAATATATTGATTTATTCTCTCTCGTTTAAATATATTATGAATTAAACTTATAATAATAATTTACAATGAATTTAAATTACTAATTAGTTACAAATATATATTTAATATAATTATTTTCTTAAGAATACTAATAATAATTATACTTTATAATTTAATAGGATTAATACCATATACTTTCACTCCTACAAGTCACTTATCAATTAATTTATCATTAACAATATCAATATGATTAACACATATATTTTACGGTTGAACTATAAATTGAGAAAAGATGTTAATTCATTTAGTACCACTAAATACACCTTTAATATTAATAAATTTTATAGTATTAATTGAAACAATCAGAAATATTATTCGTCCATGAGCATTATCAATTCGACTAACAGCTAATATATTAGCAGGATATTTACTTTTAACTTTACTAGGATCGTCAATAGAAAGTTCCTGATTAATTATTATGCCATTTATAATCATTATTCAAAATATATTATTTATTCTAGAAATCTCAGTTTTATTTATTCAATCGTATGTAATTTCCATTCTTAGACTTCTATACTTTAATGAATCTAATCATTAAAATCATTAAATTAAAAAAAAATTGTTTATCTTAAATAAACACTAAAACAAATGAAAAATCATCCATTTCATCTAGTAACACCCAGGCCTTGACCAATAATATTATCTATTAATTTAATAAATTTATTAATAAGAGCTATTATAATTTTTCAATTTAAAATTAATTGAATTCTATTTATATCATTAATTACTATATTATTTACTATAGCACAATGATGACGAGATGTAATTCGTGAAAGAACATTTCAAGGAATGCACTCATATATAGTATTAGATTTAATAAAATTAGGAAAGTGTTTGGTGTTGTGGTGCATTATATTTGAAATATTTACAGAGATTTCAAGAAAATATAAGTGTGAAACAAGATAAAACTATCTTTGAATCAAACTGAAGAATTTAAAAATTCATAAAGGTATGTATAAGTTAATAGAGAGACGTGGAATAGACAAAATTATTGGTACGGAGCCAAATAGGTTATGTGAACAGGTGAAACAGGCTAAAGAGATTAGCATAATTAGATATTGAAAGGAACAATTATGCAGTTAATTATAAAATCGTGTTAGAGGATATATTGTATTGTAATTGTGAAAGATTTCCTCACCACCCTAGGGGTATTTATCATGGCGCGTTACCCTTTTTTTATTATAATGGGTGGTTCGCCAATAGTCATGTCATCCCACTTTCTAAAATGAAATTAATTTTAAATAAAACATAACAAAAACATAATTTTTGTATTCATTATAAAATAAAGTATTACATTTTGAAATAATAATAATAGATAATCTTGAATAATATTAATAAGAAAACATAACAAAACGTACTCTTCAAATACTACCAGTAAAACCTTAAATCTTGTGAAATAGTACATACTAAGCAAATAAATAAAACTCTATTAATGTATTAAAACATATTGAAAAGAATAAGTTGAATATATATACATCAAAATTGATGTTTTAAGAAAAGTGAAATTAAAAGAACATCGTTGAAAATCTAGTTCCTATTAAAAAGTTTTTAATTTTCGATTTTTAGAAGAGATGTCTGCACGCCTTTCCAACTGACTATTATTTACAGTTAATGCAATATACAATAATAAGTAATAATACAATAAATTATATTCTTTCGTTCAGTAAGTGGTGTAAGTTTAATACAACAACAGAAATAATGAATAAACGAGGATAAATATTGATAAATATATATAAAATATAAGTATCATTAAATAATCAGCGGTTTGTTGTTCGTGTTGAGTTTTATTTGGCTTTAGGATAAACATCAGAGTGTCATATATAATTAATCACTTGATAAATTTTACTAAGTAATTCGTAAATGTTTTCATTCAAAATGTCAAAATTGATTCGGAAAGACCCTTTTCAATTTCATTATTAATTTTATACATCGATTTAAGTAAAAAAGTATACCTAATCTTATAAAAATATGATAAAAAATATATTCCTTTCAGGAAAAAGATAAATTTATTAAATAAAAATTTTTGGGGGTGTTTATTAGGATAATAAAATAATAAATAACCAAAATAAATCCGTAATAAATAAATAAATAAAATAAATATTTTATCATAAAAATTCAATAAGATAATGTAAACTTTAAAGATTAGATAAAAAATAAGTATTCCCATAAAAATAACTATAATAAACAAAAAGGAAATACATAAATTAATGTATAAAGATTCATAATATACTCTGTAGGTAACATTTTTAAATTCAAAAGGATAAAAGATTCATAAAACTAAACGAAATGAGTATCTTAGTGTAAACACCATAGATATATAAAATATACAAAATATTGTAATTCTAATATCTCTATTAAAAAAGAAATATTCAATAATTATATCCTTAGAGAGAAAACCTGACAAAAAGAAACACCCGCATAGACTTAATTTTCCAATTAATAGAACTATACCATTTAAAGGTATTAAAATTCTCATAGAATTAAAATTTCGAATATCTTGGTTATTATTAGATCTATGAATAAATCTTCCTGCACATATAAATATTATTGATTTAAATAAAGCATGAATAACTAAATGAAAGAAGGCTAAATCCACTAACCCTACAGATAAAATTCTTATTATTAATCCTAACTGACTTAAAGTTGATAGGGCAATAATTTTCTTTAAATCATATTCAAAATTAGCAATAGAACTAGCCATAAATATAGTAAAGATTGAGATAAATAAAATAACGTTATTATTTATTGTAAACACTAAACTGTAATAATGGATTAATAAATAAACCCCTGCAGTAACTAAGGTTGAAGAATGAACTAAAGTAGAAATAGGGGTTGGAGCTATTATAGCTGCAGGTAACCATAAAGAAAAGGGTATTTGAGCTCTTTTAGTTAAAGCGCTTAAAAATATGAAAAATATTATAAATCTATCTACTTCATAAAATATTAAATTTCACGACCCATTTGCGGAATTTGAAACAATCAATATTAAAAATCCAATATCTCCAACCCGATTACATACAATTGTTAAAACTCCAGAATTAAAAGCTCTATATCTTTGATAATAAATAATTAAACCAAAAGAAATTAAACCTAGCCCATCCCATCCTAATAAAATTGATAAAACTCTGGGACTTAAAATTATTAAACATATTGATAGAATAAATAAAATTAATAAATAAAAAAACCGACAAATTCTTTTATCTGACCTTATATATTCAATTCTGTAAATTATTACGCATGAGGAAATAATAGAAACAACTCCGATAAATATTAATCTAATAAAATCCAAATAAATAATTATTCTAAATTTTATACAAAACAAATTTATTAAATCCCATTCTAAAATAATTACATATTTAGATGTATATAAATATAGGCCTAAAAATAGATATAGTATTCCAGAAAATAGTATGAATAAACTAATTAAAAACATTTTTATGATAATTTAAAATATAAATACATATATCATTGACATCACAAGTCAATATTTTAATTAAACTATTTAAATAAAATATATTTAAAATTAATATGAAAAAATAATTAAATTTAAAAATATAAAATTTAGGGGAATTCAATGCATCAATAAAATATAATAATCTTGTTACGGGCGCAGTCCGTAACTCCGTTCGTTCGTATCGCTTCTCTTACGAACAGAATTCGTAACCCCGTCCGTCACATAAACAATCACCCCACAGGTAAGTCATGGGAGGTATTTTTATAGAGAAAAATATACTTCTATGCGTTCTAACGTCTAGTCCGAGCCACTACTCTGTCTGTAAATTAAATGTGCCGAGACAGTGCGAAATGGTAGTGTGGTCGCGATAACAGAGCGGCTGTGAAAAGGAAGCTCGGCCACGATGCGCGAGTATATCTAAACTTCTATTAATGAAATATCCAAGGAGGATAAAGGTAAATGGGTTAGGAAACCATCTAGTCCCATACGGGCCCCGCTATGCGTGATCGATTTTCCCGAGAGGTGGAGGCTTATGCTAATACTGCATTTGGAAAGGTGAAGTAATCAGCACAAAGTATATATGAAGACAAAAGGAAAAAAATAAATATATTATAGTCTCTGAGATTGTAACAAGTTGTTGTTGAATTAACAACAAGATTAACAATAGATAATCGTATGTATAAACAAAGAAAATTGAAGAGGAAAGAATTGAAATGCACCACGGTGAATGAGCACACAACCGTAAAATAATCATAATAAGTATTATATAATATAATAAGATATTAATTTCAATTATATGACGTTAATAAATGCACGCATCGTATAAAAGAAAGAAAAGAAAATATTCACATATGTGATCGCAACCGAGATATTAAACCGTGCTGTGCACGTGGACTATCCCGCGCCAAGGTGGCCGTAAGGACACCAAGGTAAATCCACGATATCGACTGGCGATATCGATGTCCCTCAAACCACGTGGCGAAACAAAAGGCGATAATTCATGTACAACAATGAGAAATTAATATATATAATCAATACACAAAGAATATGAAACAATTCCAGACAATTATATATATATATATATATATCAAAATCAGACAATATTCAAAAGACTCACACAGTTGAAGAAATCAACGTAATCAATCCTTTTCCAAATAACAAATCCAATAATAAGCCAAGTCAAATCCTTAAGGTGTGCCAGTTCGGTTGTAAGATGCAGTACGATACAATGTAGCTATGAATGATGATAATACTGTAAAGAAAAAGAGAGCACACGCGGAATGGTTAGAGAATTGAATTTTATATCGAACTATGGTTTTCTGAACGAGTTGCCGAATTTTACGTGGGCGATTGAGTCCATTCACTCCCGTGAATCTACGCTCGAAACAATTAATAATTGAGAAAAGAACAAAAAAAGATAGACGGAAAGAAAGAAATAGAATATAATTAAACCCACGGTCTCCCGTCACGCACCTCGCGACTTGTCGACGAAGAGTGATCGATCACGGAAATCAGGATAGGCAGGATCCTTCGAGGATCACCAATACAGTGATCTTCTGCCGTATCCGTGAGAGGTCCTGACGAATCAGGTGAGGCAGCGTGCGGGAGCCGTCGCGCGATTTGTCAACTCGCATTTCGATATATCGCGTGTGCTCTATTTCCGGTTTTCTTCACAATTCACAGGTTGCTCAATATTTTGCGCAATGCTACACATGAACAACATCCTCTATTACTCCTTACAATTAACGACGGTCAATAATTATTAAATTTGTTGTAATAATTTACACAAGTTTTTCACACTTTCGCGGGAAACGCTCGGCGTTTTCGTCGCGTGGTATCGTCGCTCGCGCGTCGCGTCGTGTCGCGCGCTGTATACAGTTTTTGTGCGAATTCCAAAACCAAACGCGAAAGGTTCTCATTCCAAATTCTTGACACGCCGTCTCATTACAAAGTTTTCCGCGATTACTCGCAACCGTCCCAATTCATGCAAGATACAGGTGCATTGGAACCCTATGAACAATTTGCAATTAGCTCCAACAGGCATCACGGACAACAAGATGCTTGACTTGCGACAGAAGGTGTTGACCACACTCTCGGTGCACACTCATTCAAGCGCATGAGAACCCGCAATTCCAAACATCGTAATGTAACGATAGTTGTTACGGCTAAGGTGTTCATGCTCACCTTCTCGAGGCTTCAGAAGAACACACACACGCACACATACATCCTCACAACTCTCACAAATTCACACACACTCGCGTCGCCGACTTTCGACGACGATTCCAAGGAGAGCGTATAATACAATCACAACAATTATAATTTAGAATTTTGAACGTCAAAGGCCAGAATGTGCCAGACTAGGAAATTCCATAATGACAAAGCATTGTCGTGACACACCCCGGCCGACGTAATGGCCGAAAGTCAAAAATCCGAAAAATTTCCTGTTCGGAACGTAACAGTCCTCCCTCCTTAGAATCGTCGTCGTCCCCGACGACAATCGCTATGCGGATATCACCGCCCCCGGACGGGAAGAGCGCCGAACCCGCTGAAGTCGTTGTTACCGAATATTCCCTTGCGACGGCACCCCGACATGCAACTAGGAAAGTCCATAATGCCTGAGCATTGTTGCAAGGCAGGGCACTCGCTACTCGTCTACTTGGAAGTACGTTGGCCGTCCTATCCTCTCATAATATACTCGGTTGTAAAATGTCGCTCGCTGTCTTTTCGCGGGTCTGGCTCGAGTCCCCCCCAGATACATGTACAGGATCCGACCCCGCACCGGCACGGTCTCGCTGGCCACCCCCACGGTCAAGTTACCGATGCCCTGGCAGCCCTCGAGATTCAGCAGGCCCAATTGTGCTGCGGCTCTGAGCAATCCACAGATGTCATCATCGGTGACCGAATTGTTATCCCGACAGGTCAGCGTCGTAAGCGCAATCATGCGGCTCAAAAATCCCCCCCGGACTGTCTCGAACAGGGCGTCCATTTGTAATTCCCGGCAGGCAGACAGGTTGCTCAAAGGTTCCAAGTCCTCCCCTCTCAAGGACATACACCCAGATATGTTGAGCCTCTCTAAGCTTCTGAGTGATCTACCCACTGCCGCGATTACTCGTCCGTCTACCCAGCGGCAGAAACTGACGTCTAATGTTCTTAGATTCTGAAAAGAGTCCATCAGAGCTACTGCCCTTCTCGTCACCTCCGGCTCCAGTATCGGTACCTCAGGCTCGTCTATGTCGCCAATAATGGGCGCTGGATAAAAATTAACTAAGTGGATGATCAGCTCAGTTAAACATATTTGCAGCTGCCTATTCCCTATTAGGGCATCGAGTGGTTTGGCATCCACTATCTGGTAACACCCGCCAATCTCGAGGGCCGCCAGGCGCTCGGCAGACGCTAACGCGGACGCGAGGCACTCACTCCGCATCCGTTGGCATCGACGGAGACGAAGCGTACCGACGCGAATCCCGTCCCTAATGGCCGAACCCGTGAATGAATTGCCCACCAGTGTGAGAGTCTGCAATGCGGTATTGTTGTCGAGAAGCTCTTTTAATTCCGGGTCTACGGGACCAGTGCACCTCCCTACGGTAAGGGACTCAAGCCCGCGTAAGGTCTTCAGTTCCCTCAAGACCGGAGGACGTATACTGACACTCAGCAAGTCGACATCCCTCAAACGCCCGCAGTGGGCGGCGGCGATAGACAACGCCTGCGGCCGAAGCGCTGATACCAGACGCGAGTCGTCCAGCCTCAGTGAGGTGATATATCTGCCGCCGCGGAGAATCGCCCAACGGAAGGCCTCAGTGCTTAATGGGTTTTTCTCCCATGTACAGTTCCACGAATTTCCCCAGCGCCAGTCGTTAGGGTCGAAAGCCGTCACCCCCTGATGCGACCAAAGGCTCCCCTCTCGCCAGCGATGAGAGACCTGCTCCATACGCGCCCGGTCACGGTACGCCAAGTATGCGCCTATATGCGCGAGACACTCGACGGGGAGGGCCGCTGCCTTGGAAGGCGGCAAGATCAGGCCATCGAAGGGATCCACTGCTGGTTCCCTGACCGGGACGTCCTCTCCTCGCGAATGCCAGCTGTCAGCCGGCAGGACCCCCAGTTTGCGTTTGTGGCAAAAGAAAGGATGCACCCCCGCTTCCTCGACGACTCGGCTCGCCTGTTCCGCAGTCTCGAAGGTCACGAATGCGGTGTTTCCCGTTGCCTTCCTCTGGACTACGGCTTCCCGAGCGCCCCAGCTACCGAAGACCTTCATCAGGTCCTTTTTCTTGGTGTAGGGCGCCAACCTCGCCACGTACACCCGACGCTCCGCCTCAACCACCCGGTACCCGCTAGTGCCTGCCATCCTAGTGTAGCATGTAAATCACAAGACTATAAGTAAGTTAATATTCAAATATATAAAATAGCCCCTTTTGTTCGACGTTCTGTGGTGGAAAGAAGGACACCGGAATCGCCCCGAGGCAATCAGGTGGACATAGCGTCCCATCCAGAGGTGTTCCCCCGAAGCCCCGAAAATGACCCATTCGCGACAAGTCACGGGCTTGGATTCTAACAACTTGATTCGTAGGCTTTCAATCCGCCGATTTCCCCAACCACGGTAAATACTGGACTCTAAATTAATTTCAATTTGTCTGGATGTTTAGTAAGAAGGTTGCCTTGCTCATCCCTTAGTATAATTCCCTTTCCTTCCAGTGTTCCAACAATTACGTAAGGACCGCGGTAACGCTCATGAAACTTTCCCTTTTTGGGTTCGACCAAGACATGTACCACGTCTCCTACCTTTCCCTGGAATGATCTTGCTTTCCTATCATACTGCGCCTTAGAGGTTTCCTTAGCCTTGATTAGATTCTTTCCCGCCAACGTTTGCATTTCTGTCAACCGTATTATTAGATCTTGCAAGTAAGCGTTATAGGTTGGAAGTTTTTGATCTGGCTCAAAGCTATTTGGACATCGCGCTATTTTACCGAATACTAATTCATGCGGCGTGAAGTTAGTCGCCTCGTGTACTGAAGTGTTATATGAGAACATCGCGAAAGGTATCAGACGATCCCAATCGTCGAAGTCGTTTACATAATGACTAAGGTACTCGGTTAGAACGATGTGGCTCCTTTCCAATGCCCCATTCGTTTGTGGACGGTAACCTGAAGTTGTAACGTGATGTATTCGCAGTATACGTGTCAAACTTCGAATGAGGCTGCTCATAAAGCTAGTTCCTCTGTCTGTTAGGATTATACGAGGTGCACCATACTGCAATATCAGATGTGTAACCATAGCATGCGCTATCGTTTCTGCTCTTATGTCAGGCAAGGGAACGGCTATGCAGTATTTCGTCAAGTTGTCCTGCATTGTCAGAATGTAACGGTTTCCCAATGGTGTGGTAGGTAAAGGTCCCACTGTATCTAAGGATACCTTTTCAAAAGCTTCAATTGGAGTATCAGTTATTAACATGGGTTCCCTGGTTTTGGCTCTAACCAATTTATGGCTATGACAATCCTTACAGTTACGAATAAAATTTTGAACATCGTTTCGTAAACCTGGCCAATAGAATTTCTCTCTAATTCTACGGTATGTTTTCGTCACACCCTTGTGTCCGCCAATTAATCCACTATGAAATTCCGAAATGATCTCAGCGCGTACTGATTTTGGAGGTACTCGTATATTACCATAGCAAATTGTGATTTCAATGCCACTATTTTCAAAAATATAGGTTAATAAAGGTGCAAGCATATTATGAGGAAGCTCGTCTGTGAAATCACCCGAATGGGATATTCTAAAAGATGAAATGTTTGATTTTAAAAGTATATGTTTTAAATTTGATAGTCCATTTATTAAGTTGTGTATACTAAGACGATCTGAATGAAAAGCTTTTACGACTATGCTGAAGACTTTATATTTTCCTCGACTAGTAATTAATACTTGACCTATTGTTGGTCTTACTGATTTCATATGCTCAAAATTTACTATGTGTAAGTCAGATAGCAATTTGCTAGTTGAAGTTATTGGTTCGCAATCAGCTGACACAAAATGCACGTAATGCGATCGGGAATAAGTAAGATTTTCTCTGGTGTTGGATATGAATTCAGTAGCCTTATGCTGAAGTTCAGGGAAATCCAGCGGTCTTGCTGCTTCCAAGTCGGGTGGAATGTCTTCGGTCATTAGGGTTTGTGAACCCCTTTGGTTCCCTAATAGACGTCTAGGCCAATGTACAGATGAAATCTTTCCTCCCTCCTTAGAAATTTGAGTGGATAAAGGTTTTGGAAATGGTGTTGAAAGAGCTAAAGGTTGCGTTAACGGAGCGGGTGTTGGGAAAATGGATTGATACGAAGGTTTAATGATTATAGAGTTATTGGTTTCATTTAGTTCAGTGTCTTCAGGAATATCTCTAAGCGCAGGTGGTTTGGAAAGGGCTCTGCTACTTGAAGGTTGAAAGAGAGAAGGAATAGTTGTCGATTTTTGGATTAATTCCTCAACTCGTTGACTCATGACGTCTTCAGATTCACCGTCGTTTATGTCTGTCTCATCTACACCGTCTGTTGGTGTATCTTCGTCTCCTGAATCAATCAATTTAACTAAATCCTCTCCCTCATCATCAAGAGCAAACCCTCGCTCTTGCAAGGACTGATCGAATTTCTTAAAAGATTCCTGGAGTTCTTGGATATCCATTGGAGTGATGGGTGAATGAACAGGCTCTATTATGTCGTCATCCGTAACTGTGTCGCAGGATTCTGGCAACTCAATTGCAATGCCTTGTAAATTTGGTAGATCCTCTGATTCTGTGTGTTTTGATGGGTTTTCATTGCTGGAGGTACCTTTCTCTGGAATTCTAGGTACATCCACTATCCGTTTCTCAGGATAAAATTCCAGGTTAGGGAGAACACTCCGTCGTTGTCTCAAAATTGGAGGATCGTTAGAAGGTGAGTCTTCATCCAAAGAGGTCCGTGGAACTGTAGTAACGGGTGACTGTGAAGAATTTGGTGATTCGGAAACCTTTGAAGATCCTGCCATGGGTTGTGTTGATTTTCCTGGCACCTGAGAGCGAGTTCTAGTAGCTATTGCACTTCGATCCCTGCGCAGGTGGTGGTTTTGGTTTGGTTTTTGATCCTAATGGTCTTCCTACCCTTAGCTTTACTGAAGGATCTGTTGACTGTTTCGAAGGTCCAGAAGTTCTACTAGAAGGTTTAGGTTTCTGTATCGGTAGTAAAATATGACTGCCCAGATTTGATTCTGCGTCAGACTCCTCAGAAGATAATTCCATGGATACATCAGATTCGTCAGAGGATGTTAGTTGACTTCCATCTACTGGATTTCTAGATAGTGCATCTGCATTAGTGTTTAACTTGCCTGATTTATGAACGAAATCGTATTCATAATCGCGAAGTTTCAATCTCCAACGAATCAGTCGCTGTCCTGGATCCTTAACCGAATTTATCCATCTAAGGGGTTCATGATCGCTGACCAAAGTAAACTTTCTTCCATAAAGGTAGGGTCGAAAATGTAGAACCGCATATAACACTGCAAGACACTCTTTCTCAGTGGTAAAGTAATTCTGTTCTGGTTTCGTTAACATTCTAGACAAGTATGCTACAGGTAGATCATAACCGTTATTTTCTTGACTAAGGACAGCTCCTATTGCATAATCTGATGCGTCGGTTGTCAGTGTAAATGGCTTATTAAAATCGGGATATTGCAATATGGGTCGTTTACAGAGTGCATTTCTTAACTCTATGAAACTTCGTTTCTGTTCTTTACCCCAAACGAACTGAGCATTTTTCTTTAATAAATCCGTTAGAGGCTTAGCTTTCGCGGAAAAATCTTTTATAAAACGCCGATAATAACCTGCAAGACCCAAGAACTGTCGGATGTTTCTAGGGTTTTGTGGACGGGGAAAATTTCTCACGGCCCCGATCTTGTTCGGATCGGGCTTTACTCCATTACGACCAATGATGTGTCCCAAATAAGTGACCTCAGTCTTTAGAAATTCACATTTGTCCGGTTGAAGAGTCAATTTCGCGTCTGCTAACCTGTTAAATAATCTGCGAATTTTTCTGCCGTGTTCTTCCAAAGACTTCGCGTAAACCACGATATCATCTAAATAAACGAAAACTTCTATTCCTTGCAATCCGCGTAATACCTGATCCATTAACCGTTGAAATGTAGCTGGTGCATTTTTAAGACCTTCGGGCATGCGAATATATTCATAATGGCCATTAGGTGTTGTAAATGCAGTTTTCTGCCTATCAGCTGGATCCATTTCGATTTGTTGGAATCCACTGGCCAAATCAAAAATCGAAAAATATTGCGCATCTCCTAGGTGATCTAAAATGTCGGCAATATTAGGTAACGGATACGCGTCGCCGATCGTTTTCTCGTTTAGTTTACGAAAATCTATTACCATTCGCCACCTCGGATTACCCTTAGAATCTGGTTTCTTTGGGACAATCCAGAGTGGAGAATTATACGGAGAATTCGACGGTGTTATTATACCATTACTTAATTTAGCGAAAATTTGACGTTGTATCTCATCCTTATGAACCGGAGGAAATCTGTATTGTCGCGTATTAATTGGAACATCATCGGACGTAGGAATTTTATGCGTAATGCATGGAGTAGCTTCTAATGTATCTCCCGGTAGATGAAATCTATCAGGAAATTCCTCTACAAGATCAAGGACGTGTTCCACCTCCTCGTCGTTTAAATGATCTAATCGCAAACGTTTTACTATTTCATCTATTCTATTAAGTTGAATACTAGCGTTTGTGGAATCTGAATCATTGTCCTCTTCCTGTAAACTATGATATTCAAAAGGAATCAAATTCTGTGGTTCGATTTCTATTTCAATGTCTTCCTCTAAGGTGTTTATGGCGAGAACATGGCACCTGCCTTGGTCATTTACAGAAACAGCGGCTTCGCCAATGTAGACTCCATCTTGTGCATTCAATTTTGGTAAATACCCCTCTTTTAAGTCGCTATTCGTGACGTCAATGGCAATGATTTGTCTGGTTCTAGCATTTATTCTAAGAATTCGCGATTTCGGTACTGGACGAGTATTTAATGGTTCCTCTCCTACAAAATGCATGGGTCTGATAGGATCTGATTGAGTAACTAAGGTGTTATGGGCAAAAGAAATTTCTGCTTGTTCCTGCCTTAGGAATTCCTTTCCTAAAATACCATCGCTATTCAATGGGAATGGTGATTTTATGACATGGAATCTGACTGGATTATTTTGTAATGTAATGATTGTGGTACCTAAAGTTTCTAATTTATCCGGAGTAATACCTGTGAGTATAGCTGATTCGTCAAGTGCTACTTCGACATCCTCGTGTAATGCATCTAATTTAATTATGTTAATGTCCGCCCCTGTATCTACTAAAAAGTGTGCACAACCTGATTGTAATTCTGTAGCGAACATTTTAACTACAGGAGCTTCATGTTTTACTGGAAGAACTATTGGGTTTGTTTCAACTTTTTCGCTGTGATGCGACGCTCTGTCGGAAAGAGACTCGTCGTCGCGTCCGTTCGACGAGTCGGTAGGGAGTTTAAAGAATCATTTTCTATTGGTTGGCTAGGTTTATTAGGATGCGGTGATGATGGTCTACTAGATGTAGGAGTGGATGAGTTGGATGATCGACGGTTGTATGTATCTGGATTGTACATTGGATACGGTGGATAATATGGAGGGAAGAACATAGGAGGATACATAGGATAAGGAGGGTAGTATGGTTGACCATGGTGATTCGGATTCATATTAGGAATGTTTGGATAATTTGGAAGATTCGTATAATTTGGATAATTATGCGTTGAGCTCGCGTATCTAGGAGGAGAATCCTTCCCTCGCAGTGGAGTTCTCGCAAAACTAGGAGAAGGTGATCGAGATTGACGTTCTTCGCGTCTCGTAACCGAATAATTTTGATAATGACTCGACATGTTACGATAATTAGAGTTTGGAGAAAATGGAGACGTTGGTCGAGACGTTAATGGTTGATTATCGTCTGCAAATGTTACTCGCGAAGTTTCTCCCGATGGTATTATTCCTGATCTAATCCTAGTTTCAGTTCTAGTTGCAAATTTTAAAGCCTCATCCAAATCTTTCGGATCACGCACGTCTACTACTCTAGCGATTTCATCTGGCAAGCCTCGAATGAATGCTTCCAATGCTACTTCTTTGACGGGCTCTAACATCTGTCCTGAATTCTCACCGTATTTATCTTCTAGTGCAGATTTTGCGCCATTCAATAATATATTCAACCGATCGTAGAAATCATTTACTGTTTCACCGCGTTTCATCCTAATATTTTCTATCTCGTGATGATAATGCGGGTAGGTTTTATCTGAAGCGAATCTAGATTTCAAATGTTTAGTCAATTCATTGACACTGTTAAACGTTTTACCCCAAGTACTGTCTCTAGCAGCTCCTTGTAATTTACCCTGTACTGCTCTTAAAAATGAAGATTCTAACGCAGGAGGAACGAATACTGAGCCATTTTGTACATCTTGTAAAAAGTTCTTTAAAGGAATATTTTTCCCGTCGAAAAACGGAATATTCAAGATACTATGTTGTAAAGTGAAACACTCAGCCATAGAAGTCATCATAGCATTACTCGCGTTTAAAGTATTATTATCTTCCGCGTTACCGATGGGGTTTGGATTTGGAGTTGACATTGTGAACCGTGTATAAAATCAAATGGAATGTAATACAAAAAAGAATATCAATTATCAACACAATATAAACAATATGAGTAAACCAAATCAATAATAGGTCATATAAATCAAATCAATGGTAATGCAAATAGTAATGTAACACAATATATATATAGAAATATAGAAATATGCAGATATTAAAGTTCAAATAAGAATCAAGTGAAAATTCCTGAGCGCTACGAATATGACATAAACATATATAACAAGAATCATAAATTTAGCAAAATAACGTATCAAGGTAAATAACATAAATAATATAATAAAATAAAATGCAAATAATTGTTGGAACAAAATACCACTTACTTGATTGCTCAAACAGAATCAGATGTCGTAATTTGAACAACCAAACAAATGCAATAATTTGAAAATGCAATAATAAACAAAATATAAATTCTCAAAATATTTCCAATTACAATATTAGCCTCTCTATAGAAAAAGAATCACGCTAGACACGATGAATTCGGCGGAAAAATTTCCTATCCCACCGCTGCCACCAGTTCTGTTACGGGCGTAGTCCGTAACTCCGTTCGTTCGTATCGCTTCTCTTACGAACAGAATTCGTAACCCCGTCCGTCACATAAACAATCACCCCACAGGTCAGTCATGGGAGGTATTTTTATAGAGAAAAATATACTTCTATGCGGTCTAACGTCTAGTCCGAGCCACTACTCTGTCTGTAAATTAAATGTGCCGAGACAGTGCGAAATGGTAGTGTGGTCGCGATAACAGAGCGGCTGTGAAAAGGAAGCTCGGCCACGATGCGCGAGTATATCTAAACTTCTATTAATGAAATATCCAAGGAGGATAAAGGTAAATGGGTTAGGAAACCATCTAGTCCCATACGGGCCCCGCTATGCGTGATCGATTTTCCCGAGAGGTGGAGGCTTATGCTAATACTGCATTTGGAAAGGTGAAGTAATCAGCACAAAGTATATATGAAGACAAAAGGAAAAAAATAAATATATTATAGTCTCTGAGATTGTAACAAGTTGTTGTTGAATTAACAACAAGATTAACAATAGATAATCGTATGTATAAACAAAGAAAATTGAAGAGGAAAGAATTGAAATGCACCACGGTGAATGAGCACACAACCGTAAAATAATCATAATAAGTATTATATAATATAATAAGATATTAATTTCAATTATATGACGTTAATAAATGCACGCATCGTATAAAAGAAAGAAAAGAAAATATTCACATATGTGATCGCAACCGAGATATTAAACCGTGCTGTGCACGTGGACTATCCCGCGCCAAGGTGGCCGTAAGGACACCAAGGTAAATCCACGATATCGACTGGCGATATCGATGTCCCTCAAACCACGTGGCGAAACAAAAGGCGATAATTCATGTACAACAATGAGAAATTAATATATATAATCAATACACAAAGAATATGAAACAATTCCAGACAATTATATATATATATATATATATATCAAAATCAGACAATATTCAAAAGACTCACGCAGTTGAAGAAATCAACGTAATCAATCCTTTTCCAAATAACAAATCCAATAATAAGCCAAGTCAAATCCTTAAGGTGTGCCAGTTCGGTTGTAAGATGCAGTACGATACAATGTAGCTATGAATGATGATAATACTGTAAAGAAAAAGAGAGCACACGCGGAATGGTTAGAGAATTGAATTTTATATCGAACTATGGTTTTCTGAACGAGTTGCCGAATTTTACGTGGGCGATTGAGTCCATTCACTCCCGTGAATCTACGCTCGAAACAATTAATAATTGAGAAAAGAACAAAAAAAGATAGACGGAAAGAAAGAAATAGAATATAATTAAACCCACGGTCTCCCGTCACGCACCTCGCGACTTGTCGACGAAGAGTGATCGATCACGGAAATCAGGACAGGCAGGATCCTTCGAGGATCACCAATACAGTGATCTTCTGCCGTATCCGTGAGAGGTCCTGACGAATCAGGTGAGGCAGCGTGCGGGAGCCGTCGCGCGATTTGTCAACTCGCATTTCGATATATCGCGTGTGCTCTATTTCCGGTTTTCTTCACAATTCACAGGCTGCTCAATATTTTGCGCAATGCTACACATGAACAACATCCTCTATTACTCCTTACAATTAACGACGGTCAATAATTATTAAATTTGTTGTAATAATTTACACAAGTTTTTCACACTTTCGCGGGAAACGCTCGGCGTTTTCGTCGCGTGGTATCGTCGCTCGCGCGTCGCGTCGTGTCGCGCGCTGTATACAGTTTTTGTGCGAATTCCAAAACCAAACGCGAAAGGTTCTCATTCCAAATTCTTGACACGCCGTCTCATTACAAAGTTTTCCGCGATTACTCGCAACCGTCCCAATTCATGCAAGATACAGGTGCATTGGAACCCTATGAACAATTTGCAATTAGCTCCAACAGGCATCACGGACAACAAGATGCTTGACTTGCGACAGAAGGTGTTGACCACACTCTCGGTGCACACTCATTCAAGCGCATGAGAACCCGCAATTCCAAACATCGTAATGTAACGATAGTTGTTACGGCTAAGGTGTTCATGCTCACCTTCTCGAGGCTTCAGAAGAACACACACACGCACACATACATCCTCACAACTCTCACAAATTCACACACACTCGCGTCGCCGACTTTCGACGACGATTCCAAGGAGAGCGTATAATACAATCACAACAATTATAATTTAGAATTTTGAACGTCAAAAGCCAGAATGTGCCAGACTAGGAAATTCCATAATGACAAAGCATTGTCGTGACACACCCCGGCCGACGTAATGGCCGAAAGTCAAAAATCCGAAAAATTTCCTGTTCGGAACGTAACAATCTAAAATATTAGCATTAAAAATCTTTAAAAAGAAATTTATTTTTCCATGTTGAACATAAATATATAAATATAATGAATAACAAAATCTAAGAAAACAATAAAAAATTAATAAATAAATCAAATATTTGAATCATAAATAAATAATTATTAACAAAAATACCTCACCAACTAAGTTTAATGAAACAGGAGCAGATATATTAGATGTACAAAATATAAATCAAAATATAGATATTGGAGGCATTAACGCTATTATCCCCTTATTTAAAAATATAATCCGTCTCCCTGAAGATTTATAACACAAATTTACTGAATAAAATAAACCCGAAGAACATAATCCATGTGCAATTATAATAATATAACTACCTACAAATCCTAAAAGTATTTCAGTTATTATAGATCTTAATAAAATTCTTATATGAATTACTGAAGAATAAGCTACCAAAATCTTTATATCAATTTGACGTCAACATAGAATTGAAACAATTAACCCCCCAATTAATCTAAATACTAAAATTACCAAATTTACAAAATAAAAATTAGAATAAAAAATATATATAAATCGCAATAAACCATATGTTCCTAATTTTAATAAAATAGCTGCTAAAATTATTGATCCAAACACAGGGGCTTCAACATGAGCTTTTAATAATCATCCATGTAATATAAATATAGGAATTTTCACTAAAAATGAACTTAATATATAAATAAATATAAAAATATTTAAATTATAATCTATTATTTCTATTAAATTTATTAGCGCTAAATTATTCAAATAAATAATAATTAATAAAAAAACCAGTAAGGGAAATGAAAAAAATATTGTATAAAACATCAGATAATAACCAGCTAATAATCGTATGTTACCTGTCCCTCATTTTACAATAATTAAATATATAATAATTAACCTTACCTCAAAAAAGAAATAAAATATTAAAAAATTTATTGTTAAAAATGTAAAATATAAAACAATCAACAAAATCAAATTTAAATTAAAACAAATTCTAGATAAATTTATTAACAAAATCAAATTAAAAATTCATAAATTTAAAATAACTAATATAAATGAAAAAAAATTAAAGCCAAAATTAAACCTAATTGTGTTTCAATATATTTCATTTCTAAAATTGAATAATAATATAAATCTAATAAACATCAAAATAAAAATGTAAATTTTAAAAATTTATTTAAATTATAAAGAAAAAATAATATCAAAATTATTAAAAAAGCTTTTAACATGTTAAATTTAATATTGAAATTCTTTGATTCCCATAAAAATAAGTACAATTAACTAAAATTCTCAAACCAATAACTCTATCGCACACAGAAAATACTATAAAATATATGAAAATTCATTCATTAGAATAAATTTCAAACATAAAGACTATTGATAGTATAGAAATTACAAAAAATTGTATACTAATCAATATTATCAATAAATCACTCTTAAAAACGAAAATCAACATAAAATTTAATAAAATTAAAATAAGTGAATAAGCAATAAAATAAAATCATTATTTTAGTTAAATAGTTTAATCTAAAACATAAATCTTGTAAATTTAAAATATCATATAATAATTTTAACTAATTAACCACAAAATATTTTATTATACAAAATACATAATAATTTTATTTTCAAAAAAAATTAAATAGATAATTATCATTAATCTCCAAAATTAATATTTAAATTAAACTACTTTTTGAATAAAATAAAATAAAATAAAATGATAATATATATTAAATATATATCAAAATAGCAGAATATTTTGTTGGTGTCGAATTTTGATTTCAAACGAACAACAAATTGAAAATTAGTTTGTAATTTATACGATAGAACCTAATAGATAATAAGAAATAAACTTACATCAAAGGTTAATAAGGAATTAACTAGTAAAGTTAGATAAGGTCCATAATTATCTAAAATAATATTTATTTCAATCAATAAAATAAATCATTAATCTTATAATAAAATTAAATTAATCATTAATCATTAAACGCCTTCTGTGTACTAGCAAGATTTCCACCCATTTTGGTAAAGATCAAAGTAAGAAAAGAACTTTATGAAATAAAAGAAAAGGATAATGCTAGAAATAGTAAAATTAAAAATTTTGCCAGAGTAACAAGGAACGATAATAAATTAAGATGTCACAAACCTCGTTATAACGAAGAAGCATACACAGATGAATAATTCAATAAGAAATTAATAGAAAGTTACGTATCTAGCCTTACACAAGGGAAAGGAAAATATGAACAAGACCTGGAAAAAGAAATCAAATTAACTAAGGAGAATACAATCAAAGAATGGCAAAATATATGAGAGGAATCTAACACAGGAATCTGGACTAAAAGGCTGATTAGAGATATTGAGAAATGGGTCACAAGAAAGCACGGGTATGTAAATTTTTATACCACACAGATACTTACAGGTCATGGTTGCTTCAACCAATATACGAAAAAGAAATAGGTGAATACCAAACGGATCACTGCTGGTACAGCTGTCAAATACAAGATGATGCGCAACCCACTCTGCTTTACTGTAAGAAATGGAAAGATCAAAGGCAAAAATTAACGCACAATCTAGAAATTAATATCCAATGAGAGCCTAATGAGATAATTGATGCAATTATCCCAGACTAAAATAAATGGAACGCTTTCCAAAGTTTCTGTCCAGAAGTACTGAATAAAAGACAGGCCGATGAAAGAGTAACACAAAAGACTGAAAGAGAGAACACTACAATATGATAATCTATTGTACTGTAAGAATAAGATACATACCATCTATGGGTAACAAATTAAAAGTAAAACCCTCAGGAAGATAAATATAATATAATTTAACAGAAGCGAACGGTAACCTGAAACAGGAAAGAAATATTAACCTAATTAAAATATAGATAATAATTTACATTTAAAAATAGAGAGATTGTGAAACAATAAACGTGATATATTGTATTACAACAATATTAGTACAATAAGAGTCCTTACTAGTGAATGTAATCTAAAGAGGTGCGAAGAGTTTTGGAAGCAATGCAACTAAATTAACTAAAATATAAATAATAGTAAACCGTGAAATTAAATAATAACGTACCAAGAAATGCATAAACTTTGAAGACGCTGTCAAAGCTAAAAACCGTAAATAACGAATCTAGTAAATCATTATAACAGAATCCAAACAAATGACAGATCGACTAGATGGATAACCTAACGCCGCACAACCCAGCCTTCAGTTTCAGACGCTGCTCAACCAAGTCGGACAATCTTGAATCATAATAGTCATAATAATCATAATAAACACAGTAGTCATAATAATCATAGTAATCATAATAATCATAATGAACATAATAATCGTAATAATCATAATAATCATAATAAACATTATAATCATAATAATCATAATGTTACGAGACGGGAGGCGAGCAGCGCGAATGACCGTCGCGGATAGGTATATTTCCAAAGAATATAGTGGTTGATGTGTTGGTCGGTACACGGACGAAACTGATGCGAGATCCGTGAGCCGTTGGGATTATTGTGGACGAGGACGGACCTGATGTAAAATCAGGTAGCCTCTGAGGATAGGTGTGCTTGCGGACGAAATTGATCGGTGATCAGTGAGCCGCAGGAGAGTGAGTTTGTGAACGTACCTGATGCGAAATCAGGGAGTCACTAGGATCAGTTTTACAGACGAACTCAAATTAAATTGAGGTGCTGTTAAGGAGGTTGGCGAATTCGAACAGACGAGCCTGATGCGAAATCAGGGTGCTGTAAGGAAGTTGGATAATGTACAGACGAACCTGGTATCAGGTAGCTGTAGGAAGTAGACGAAACTGATGTAAAAATCAGTTGGCTACAGGATAGGTTAGCTTTCGTGGACGAACTCGAATAAATCGAGGAGCCACTAGGTTGAATGCAGTTTCTTTGGAAGTAAGGGTAAGCGGACGAAACTGATGTAAGATCAGAGAGCCGCAGGAGATGTTAGTGAGCCTCGTAACTTTTTAAATTATTAATTGATACAACTTGAGCGGTTAAGCTGTATCGTGGTGGATCTGTCAACTTCGAATGGGATCGCTTAAGGTAGTTATAGGTTTGTAAGCAATCTACGCAAAATTACAATGAATACTTGAATATATTCTAAATCAGTCTTTACGTACAAGTGTACAGTGTAGTGTTGTCGCGTAAAGTGTATGATTTTAATGCACGGTGTTAACGCACTGGCGATGCGGGGACTTACAGAGTGGTCGTAGGAATTGCCAGATAGAATTTATGCCGACTCGCGGATTCTATGAGGTTAACTGTAGACTCGAAAGGGAACTTTAGCCCGATCTAACTGGATAGCAACCAACTCTGACGAACTTGACTATCAACGTGACGGTACTGTTCTGAACCCGTTAGGGCTAAAATCTCTGAGTTTATATAGGCCGAAAAATGAGTGGGGGTTCGTTAGAAAATTCCATATAAGGAAATTTCTCACGGTTGGTACAGCGTCGTGGTTGCTACCCAGCTGCTCGGAGTCGCGCTTACATTAAGATAACGGAAAAACGAGAGTGCTAGGGCGTTTTCTCTTAACAGGCAGAGACTTGAATATTTGGGAGAGTAGACGGAAAATATTCTCCGTACGTAACAATAATATTAATCGTAATAATCATAATAATCTTAGTAATCATAATAATCATGATAATCATAATAATCATAATAATAATATTAATATTCGTAATAATCATAATAATAATCATAATAATAATGATAATCATAGTAATAATAATAGCAATCGTAATAATCATAATAAACATAATAATCACAATAATAACATTGATATTTATAATAATCATAATAATACAGAAAATCATAATAATAATTATAGTAATCATAATAATAATTATAATAATAATCATTATAGTCATAATAATCATAATAATCATAATTATAATGAGAATCATAACCATAATCGTAATAATCATAATAATCATGATAAACATATTAATCGTAATAATCATAATAATCATAATAATAACACTAATATTAATAATAATCATAATAATAATCACAATAATAATGACAATCATAACAATAATCATGGTAATCATGATAATCATAATAATAATCGTAATAATCGTAATAATCACAATAATAATAACAATCAATATAATAATCATAGTAATCAAAACAATTATAATAATAATCATAGCAATCGTAATAATCATAATAGTAATGATGTTGTGCCAGACAACGCCCATCTAAGTAACATAATTGCGTCACCCGAGAACGCTCTAGAAAGACACGCGTTCCGCTAAGCACGTTCCGCTAACTCAGCATCGACACCTCAACATTGTTACTAACAGAACCATATATGGTAATGTGCGACGTCACCAAAAAACGCTGGACAGAACTCGAGAGAGTCGGAAATCGAGGAGTTCGAGAAAAGCCACGGCCGAGAGCTAGTCGAAGCGATCACTGTGACCTTCCAAACTGTTTAGTACTTCTGCTCAATAAACGAAGTTTTGTTGAAATCACCCGGTGGATTCTAGTCCTTTAACCGCTCGCGAACCCTAAGGCCATATCCCGTTCCTCGTTCTGCGAAGTCACCACGCGGGGTACAATAATGATAAGAATAATTAGCTTTCAATTCAGCAAAATCATTTTTGTTAGCTTTAACAAAAGGGAATCGCGCCACTCAGGCAGCCAGTCAGTCAATATAAACGCAATACGCTCGAAGCAAAAAGGAACGTGTCATTGTGTTCATAATATAATCCTTTTCAAACAAAATTTTAATCAAATAATTAAACATACTTGTTTCGTTTATATAGCATAATATTATCTTATCAGCGTTATATTAACTTTTTATACTTTAATTTTCAGACTAAACATACCAAGAAATGGAAGTCGAAAGGAATGTTATAAATTATTTCTACATTTTCTTTTATAGAAGATCAAGCACAGTAATAGTACCAGGATAATAGTAGTACTACAAATAGTTCAAGTTCACAAAAATTATAAAGGTGATTATTTTACGAATTACACAATGAAACTATTATTTTACGTATTGCACAATGAAATAATGCGATACAACAATATACAACTATGTCCTTTATTATATGCAGTAACGGTACAGGACAAAATTATTTATCGTAGCACCGTACCATATCATTAAATAATAATACATATACAGGATGATATACTACGTAACACATAAATACGCATTAGTAAATACACATCTTAATACGATCGCTATCAAACATCATGTAGGCAAAGGCATAAACATATAAGACGCACCGATTTTAAGTCTTTTTACAATTCTGAATTCTGAATTTGCAATTCCAAATACCGAATTCCAAATTCTAAATCCGAAATTTCTTAATTTTCCGAAATCAAAACAAACTATTATTACTGTTCTCGATCTCCCTGTAATTCCCTCTTTTATTTTACATAAAATTTCTATTTTTAAATAAAAATTAATAAACATAAACATTCTATTATTCTAATTCAATCCTTTTTAATTCTTTCGGGAAGAAATGCTTTTGCTCGATGTTAACGAATTTACCGTAAATGGTAAGTTTCATTATTATTATTATTAAGTACAAATATAAAAAAAATAACATACTAACTAACAGTTAGAAACTCACTACAATTTTCCTAATCAAATAGAAATACCCCAACAACAAGAAACACAACACTAACAATTACAGCCAGAACGGCGTCAAGAACCACAGCTACCCTCCCAATAACAATTACAACCACAGTCGCAACAACGACCGCAAACCCAATAACAACAACGACTACAGGCACAACCACAATCCGAGGCACAACCAGGACTCCAGGCGCAATCCCAACAACAGCTCTAAGCAGAAGAACCCCAACCATCCGGGTCGGGGTCACAACTACTACACGTGACGCCACAACAAGAAAATAGTAAGCAAATATCTTTTAACTGAAAATATAAGAACATAAAAAAAAACAAAAAGTATTTTATTAATAAATTCATCAATTACAGAACCACCCCTCGAACGACGAGCGGGGTGGAGGATTAGGGAAGAAAACCGTCGCTGGGCGACACTCCAGGTATTACGGGAGCAATCCCGCATCCTTTACAAGGTCATAAACCTGAAACGAGAATGGCGATACAAGAAAAGAGACAAACAGTAAAAGTAAGTAATAACTATTAAGCATATAAATTCATATAACTTGTTCATTCAACAATTATTAACCAAAACCTTACAATATATAGCTATCCTGTAAGAATAAATGAAAGCTCGGTCCTGTCCGATAGCCTCATCTTACGTAGAGAAACTTCATACAGACAACTCAAACTGCACCTTTGCTACGTAACTAGATCTGTACTTATAGAGAGCTTATGGCTTATTTCTAACCACTCGTTAGAAGATTCAAAAGCTGTGTCGCCACGAAGACACCGCAACAGGAAGGTTCGTAAGAATCATGGTGAACCTCTTGCGTCACAATGAAATCCAGCTGCGATGTTTTCATGGCAACACTGCTTTAAGTCTCCTAGCTACAGGATCACCCTGTAACGTGTGCGAGTACGAGTCCCTGTATGAATATTGTTATCGTCATTTTGAGGAATTGTGGCAGCTATTGTATGACCGTGTTTATTGCGTTGGCGGTATTTCTGTATCGCTAGTTAGAAGAATTTTAATAGGGTGGTTTGCGTAGAAAACACCGATCATTAGTTTCTTTTTTTATAACCACCGCTTACATCGTGGCAAGTTGTAAGTTATAGTTGAAATAAACACGAGAAGCTAACAATTTGATTATTTATTTTCTATATTTTTGTTGTTCTAACTATAACTCATATAGTTCTAACTTATATGGTTAAATACGATTATCTTTATTAGCGTCTACTTGTAGCTGTTGAGAATCTTTTAAACAAGTTCGTAAACTTTGATGATTATTCCATTTTTTTTTTTTTTTTCGTTGCGGTTTGTGTCTATAACTTATATTATACGGTATAGGAGACAAAGACGATTATGAATGTGTAACATAAGAATGTATAGAAGATAGTTATGGATGTATTACAGCGAATGGTATGAGTCTTGGGAAGACTTTGCAATGCATAACTCTTTTAAGAACTTTGTTAAAGCGGAATGGTTTGAAATATTTTACAATTATACAAAACTACTCTGCATGTAACAAGCACAAATTGTTGGGTGCGGAAGGAGAAACGCCGTTGAATAGTTCTGCAGCTGTTAAAGAAACAATAATTAAGAAAGCAATCCCGTATCTTTTGCCGTGTTATGATCTTGAGAGAAAAAGGAGGATTAACAACCACAGCCGCAACTATTAGAATCAAAATCACAAAAGACAGAAATAAATCCTGAAAAGAGATGTCGTGAATAAACATGTGATATGTAAATTACAGTCATATAAGAGTAAAATGAATATCAAATTAGAAGCTTCTTATGCTTATAACTATAACTGTAACTTATAACTATATACGGTAATTAACAATATACATGTTTACTTACGATTTTTATTTTCTATATCTATTTACGGCTGTTGTAATCCTGGTAGTTGCGGCTGTTGCAATCCTGACAGTTCTGGCTATTGTTGTAATTGTATCTGCAAAGGTAATAATTACTGTCTACAATTAATATATTTATCGATGCGATACTTTTTGTGTTTTTATTTTCGTCCCTTTTACGATACTATATTTTCTACTAAAATATGTGTACTTATGATTTTCGTAGCAGGATCCAACCTGGATAACGAACCAAGTACCTACGAAAATAAAAACAAGAATACATCGATAGAGATAATAAAGCAAGATTCACATTTTTTTGAAAATAAAAATATTATTTACCATGGAAAAGACTTCAGTCTAGAAAAAAGAGTAGAAATGAGAGGTCCTCAAGGCTCTGTTTTAGGGCCAATCATCTGGAATTTAATTTACGTCGAAATTTCAAATTCACAACTTAGACAGAACTGCATACACATTGGTTTTGCCGATGACCCGGCCCTACTGGTAAAAGAAAGAACTGATAACTGACTTAAAGATAACATAACCTATGCTACTAATACAATTAAGCATTGGTTAGATGATGCAGGTTTAGAACTAGCAATTAACAAAACACAGATGATGTCGTTAAATAGCAAAAGATTTTCCAGCAATTCTGAAACCAATTTCGAAAGCAAAGTCCTAAAACTAGAGAAAAACCTTAACTGTCTAGGGATAAAACCCGACAAAAGAGGTAACTTTAGAGCACATCTAAACAAAGTAACAAATAAAGCAGTAAAAACAATTCAGTACTCTAAGAATATGATGCATACCATCTGTGGATAACAAAATAAAAGTAAAAACCTCAGGAAGATAATTATAATATAATTTAACAGAAGCGTACCCAAAGCTGAAAGAGGAGAGAAATATTAACCCAATTAAAATGTAGATACTAATTTAAGCTTAATTAAACATAGAGAGATTGTGAAACAATAAACGTGATATATTGTATTACAACAATTTTAGTACAATAGGAGTCCTTACTAGCCAATGTAATCTAAAGAGATTAGAAGAGTTTAGAAGCAATGCAACTAAATTAACTGAAATATAAACAATAGTAAACTGTGAAATTAGGTAATAACCAAAATAACCTAATACCGCACAACCCAGGCTTAAGTTTCAGACGCTGCTCAACCAAATCGGACAATTAGAGCCGCAGAAATCCACGTCAGAAGCACAAAATTCGGAATGAATTTGGAGTTTATAGATCCTAGGATAGGTTCAGGTGCAATGGAAAGCAAAATAATGGCTATATTTACGTTCCGTCTGCTCAACAAGATCGGACAATTAGGGCCGCAGAAATTGACTTGAGAAGCATAAAATTTGGAACAAGTTTGCAGTTTTTCGATCCTATGATAGGTACTGATATCGCAGATGGCAGAATAATGATTATATTTCCGTTCCTGACAACCTAGGCTTCCATTTGAGACGCTGCTCAACCAGATCGGACAATTAGGTCCGCAGAACTCGACTTCAGAAGCATAAAATTCAGAATGAAATAGCAGCTCTTCGACCGTATGAGAGGTTCAGATTCAATGGAAAGTGGGGACGTTGATTGGCTCTCGTGAGTGAAGGACGTTACAATGAAAAGTTCCTTATTTATCCTTGGTGAAATGATGAGGAAACAGTTATATGTGGCACAAACTTGTGAGCGATATTACTGATGTATTTTTTCGCGATAACTAAAACACTTGAAAGAATTTTTTGAAGTGTTATTTGTACTAGTGCAAGCTAGGTTGGTTTCTGACGGTAAATGTTGGACTTACACGTAAAATATATAATTATTAAATAATTAGGTGCTGTTACATAAGTATATTAGAGGTATCTGATTTCAGAATCGATATAAGGAAACGTCGTTTTCACTCCCTGTATACACAGTAAATCTAGCTTAGCTAAAAAAACTCATTAACTCCCACCATTCAAACAAAGATATAGAAAAAAGAAGAAACAACAGCAATGTCCAAATCTAACAACTCATCCAGGGATTCGCTCACTTCTACTCCAATGGATGCGGAGCCTACCAATGGCATCTACGCCATGCTACAGTCTCTCAAACACACCATCAAAGAACTAAAAACACAGAACGAGAAACTTGTCCAACAAAACAAACATCAAACTAAAATAATAAACAGCCTTCAAAACCAATTAACAAAAAACTGGAACCATGAACTGGAATGCACACCCAGGAAAAGAAGACACCGAAACCCTAACGGAACGCATTACCCAACTACCGTTGGAAAACCCAACAACGGATCACCTATAGGTACCGTTCACCCTCGCCCAACGAAGAAGAAAACAAGGCAAACCGACGCCAGGCTGGTAGCCGTGGAGAAGCCAGGTCATCGGTCAACGCAGCCGAACACACCGCCACCATAAACGACGAAAGCAACGCCATTAGACCAGCGCCAGGGCCACCGACCATCCAACCAAGGACCTATAGCGTCAAGCGGTAACAAACCTCCCCTCGTAACAATTGTAGGCCAAAATGCTCAGGTCACTATTGACACAATCCTCAAAACCCTGCATGCAAGCTAAATGGTAACTTCCACCAAAAACAAACACTAAAGACCAACATATACTTTACATTGACAATCCTGCTGATATTAAGCTAATCATTAATCTCCTAAAACAAAAAAATATAAACTTCTTCACCTACACTCCCAGATACGAAAAACCCCAGCTCTACTTAATTAAGAATTTAGTAGGAATTTCGACGAGGATCACTTTTTGAAAGAACTAATCAACACCAACACCGAAAACTAGAATTCACAAAAGCAAATTGATTTCTCACAAAAAAATCAACAGCGACAAGTACCACATAACCAGTGTTTGTTGTACATTTATCACCTAGCAGCAACGCAAATAATCTTACCTCATTAACAAAATACTACACCAAACAATCCGCTGAGAGAAACTAAAAGCTAACAAGACTTTTCAATGCTGGAACTGTTCAGGGCCTTGGCCACTCGTCCAACAACTGCAACCTACCTTATAGATCGGTAAAATGCACAGAAAAACACGAGCCCGAACAGTGCCTTATCGACCAGCTCCAACACTGTACAACTAATCGAAAACAAAGATAAGCTTCACTGGGTCCTTTGTGAGAAATAGTGGCCATCCAGCGTTCTACAGAGGATGCCCCATTCATCTAAGCAAACAAAAAGAAAACAGAAAAACGCAACTGTACAAAAACTAAATAGAGACTAAAAAATTAATAAAATAGCAAAGCTAATTAACCCTAATATTTCATATAGCCAAATCACACATAACAACTCAAATAATACACAGAACACGAAGAACATATCTCACCACATTCACCCAATAGCCAACCATAACCCAACCATCATTCATACGCCACTCACATCTGAACCCAACCTATCAATCCAAAATATTCATATAATTCTAAATGATATCAGTAACCAAATCTGCACACTGGCCAAAATAATAGATCCAACGCTCAGAAGATAAACCAACTCTTCCAAATAAATCAACAACAAACTCACCCCCTCCTCAATGGCTAATTAAACCCAGTATCCCCACAATAAAAAGAGGAAACTTTCAATTATATCCTTAAACATAAACTCCCTTATCACCAACCAAAAGCGCAACAGTCTTCTACAATTGCTGCAGGGACAGGAGCTCGACCTCGTATTATTGAGAGAAACCAAATTAAACACCAAACACAACACGAGATACGCCGACTACACCATACACAGAACGGACAGGTCCAACTCAAAACAAGGAGGAGGAACAGCAATCCTAGTTAAAAATACTATCAGTAACAAGAGAATATACCCCAAAAAATCATCAAGTAACCAAATTCTGGAATCAATAATAATTGAAATCAATATTAACCAAACTGACAAACTATACATAATAGCTGTCTACGCAGCCGGTAATCATAGAAACGAATTTATACCTGAAACCCACGCGCTATTTTCAGAACTGGATTTAGACTCACCAATATTTATTATATAGTAGCAGGGAATCTAAATGCTCGTCATTCTAACTGGAAAAATAGTAACAATAACCCTCGTGGTGTAGCTCTTAAAAATTGGCTAGATACCAACGACACCAAATTCAAAACCTCGCTTTTCAACTCACACTTCCCTTCGTACCCTAAAAGCAACTCTTACATAGATTTCTGCCTCATAGACAACAGAATTTAACTCCACAACCTGACCAACAAGGAACTAGAAACCTTACCCTTCGACAGTGACCACAACGCCCTAAAAATTTCAGCCACAATCTATAACTACACAAACTTAGTAAATTGGCATAAATTTAAAACAACAGCTACAAAAATAATCGAGGACTTAGACTTACCCCACAACAGAAACCTACCAACAACGAAATAAATGAAGGACTAAACAAACTCCAATATGCACTCAACCACACTATAACACGTACGGTACCTACCATTAAACCCTTCACTCAACAGACAAATTCACCAGTAAAAAACTCACTGAACTACGAAAACATAAAAATTTTCTAATCACACAAATTATAATCTGAAATATATTGTGACCTTGCGCGTAGCGCCGTTCCCGCGTTTCACAGTCGATAATATCATTTAGAAGAAGGA